>NC_042616.1:456835813-457142153 GCF_901001135.1 Rhinatrema bivittatum
TAATGAAAAAAGTGTAGTTATTTTCAGCATTAAAACTGTGTGATATTATGCATTATGGCTTTGCAAATGCAGCTCACTTTTATAAAATTCCCACCCCGGATTCCACCCCAATCCCTCCCCTTTTAAAAATTAGCATCGCACCATGCGTTATGGTGCATTTCACATGTGTTAAGATATTTTTCGTATGCGAAAGTGCCTTAACGCATGTGAAAACGCCATAAACACGAGTTGGAAAATGACCTTATTAGATTGTAAGCCCTCTAGGGATAGGGAAATACCTACAGTACCTGAATGTAATCTGCTTTGAAATGCTTTAAAAAAGTGCAAAAAGCAAAATATAAAAATTTAAATACAATAAATAAATACAATCCCAAGGTACAAGAGGATTCTTTATTGGAGATGTCAGACCTTTCATAAATTTGGCAATTATAGGTCGACAAGAAATAGGAACACCTTCTGAATTTTCATTGTATGCTACTATGGCACTAAGGTGAACTCTAAGTTAATTTTCAAACTGGAGTTGGAATTGCTTAGTAGATATTCAAGTAAAAGAGGAACAGGACATCTAAAGAGGTTCTGTTTGAATTGTGAGCACTAGACAGTAAATCTCTTCTATTTAAAGTTGTAAGACCTTCTGAGAGAGTGCTTCTTTGAAGAAAGAAGAATTTACTTTGATAAGCAACTGGATGAATTGACTTTCAACATCCAAAACTTCAGAGCTAGAGACTGTAGAAAATTCCCAGTGGATTGTGTCATGAGGGATGGGAATATCTGCAACCTTATCAGTGGTTAAATAGCTAGTCATTGGAGTCAGGGAAAACAGTTGACAAGGCCAAAAGGGGACTATCAACATTTGAATAGTTCTTGAAATGAGAGAAAGTGCAGGAAATGTGTAGAGAAGCCCTAGATGGGTGGAGGAAAAGAAGGATCCTGCATGATAGAGAGCTGCTCAGGCTGAATCGCCATCCTTACCAGTGCTGACACCTTGAGAGAGGTGGTGAGGCTTCCCCCCCAGTCGAGCCCTAGTGAAGTCATCCAGGAATGATTGGAACATCTTAAATTCCATGGCCCTGCAGCGCATGAGCTGGGTAGGAGAAGAAGGATCCTGCGTGGTGGAGAGCTTCTCGGGCTGAATCACTGTCCTTGCTGGTGCTGACGCCTTGAGAGAGGTGGTGAGGCTTTCCCCCAAGTTAGGCCCTAGTGATGTCATCCAGAAGCACCGGGAACATCTTAAATTCCAGGGCCCTGTGGCGCGCAGCCGCCGGCGGGCAGCCAAAGCCACGCGCCCCTGGGCGCAAAATGGGGAGTAAAAGGAAATCTAAAGCCTGGACCTCTTCTCCTGTTCCTCCTTTGTCAGTAACACATGGACCTCTGGATGACCACATTACTCATGTTGGTGAGTCATCCAATAGAGACTATATGTGTGAGAATTCACCCTCTGGAATAGCTTTAAGTTTCTTTCTAACTCAGCCACCCCTTCAACCTGCTATAGTGTCATTTTCTGAGGATTTGACTGTGTTTAGGAATATATCAGACACTCCAATGGTTGCCTCTCAACTTCAACTGGCTCCAGGGACTTATGGGGTGGGAAACCAGCTGAAGCCTATTTCTCCAGTATTGTTGGCTTTAGGGGTTAACCCCTCATCTGTCCCTCTTCCTTCAATAATCCCTATTATGAGTGGAATAGCTGAAGGAATTGAAGAACCAGTTAATGTTACTCTTTTGGATGTGTAGAGATTGGTTGCTAAGGTGGATAAAAAAATTATCTAGCTCTGGGTCTCAGATTCATGTCTTCTCAACAGAAACGAGAGCTAAGATGGAAGATCAAGATAATAGGATTAAAAATGGGGTTTTATTGCTACAACTAACTCTCAGTTTACCCCTTTGCAAGCTGCTTTGTACATCTTTTATCAAGTATAATCAGATTGAGGTGTTAGAAAATAAAATGAGATTGTGTAGTCTATGCTTTTTAAATGTTCCTATTTCTAGATTGCTCTCGCCTAAAGAATTATTTAGGAAGTATATTTGTGAAGTATTAGCTTTTGATGAAGATAATACAATTTAGATAAGACAGGAGCTTTATCTTCCTAATAAGAAAGTGCTTTCTATTCAGGAAGGAGAAATGGATATCCTGGTAAATCCAGGTATTTCCACCTTCCTAGAAGATTCATTAGATAATATTCTTACCAGAGCTACCTTGTTGGTTTCCTTTTCATAAAAGCAAGATAAAGATCTTTTTTTTTATAAATGTTTCCAATGTCAAGATTTGTTTTTTTGTGGGCAAAATAATTCAGATCTTTCCAGATGTTTCCAGGGCTACTCAAGCCCATAGGAAACATTTTCTTTCTTTTAAACAAAGAGCTCTGGATATTGGTGCTAGTTTTTTCTTTAAATTTCCATATAAATGCTTAATAATTTATCAGAGTAATACATTTGTTTTTTTAAATCCTTTGCAATTAGAACGTTTTCTAAATGAGAAGTCTTAGGAATTTTTGTAAACCTTGGTATTGGCTAGAAGGGTAAAATGGTGGCAGTATAATAATTAGCTAACTCACTTTTGAATCCTATTTGTCTTTTCCTCCCTCTAGATGTGAGCTAGTAATTTGGAATTTATGGAAGTATGTTTTGGATGTATTTCATGTTTATGCAATATAATATTTCTTTTTTTCTTGGATTGTTTCATTGAAATAAATGATATAATCTAATAAACAATAAATAAATAAAATAAAAAGAAAAGCCCTAGATTCCACCAAATTGAGCGAGCATCCACTGCTAATCTGCCCCTTGCTGGTCACCTGAAGCAGTATGTGGGCACTTTGTTATTGAGGCACATTATAAAGTGGTCTGTCTGTGAAAGTTCCTGTGCTATATGGTCATGCAGTGATTATTCATGCAGCTGTAGCTAATGACAATCTGTCTGATTCTGGTTCGCTGAAAGATAGACATCTAGGAACAAATGTCTTGGGAAATCGCCCATTTCCAGATTTTTTAGGTTTCCAGCAAAATTTGTAACAACTTGTTCTCCCTTGTTTGTTGATATAAAACATTGCCATCTGATTATCTGGCCAGATTACTACCACCTTATGCATTAACCATGCTTTCAGAGCACCGAAGACTGCCCTTCATTTTAACTAGTTTATATGAAGAAACTTCTCTTCTAATGATCAGGTTCCTTGAAAGGAGAAATTTTTCAGATAAGCTCCTCAATCTTGTTTGGAAGCATCTGTGGTCAGAATTTTTTGAAAGTGGGGTTAGTGAAAGAATTGGCTCTCTAAAAGATTTGCACAATCTAACCACCATGTCAGAGATTTGTTGAGAGCAATGGATATTTTCAGTTTGTCTGACGACAGTTTCACTGAAACGTTAGGTTCGATTCAGCCTTCACCACGTCATGATGAGTGGAAGGGGTAACATTGATTGTTGCTGTCATGTAACCTAACATCTTCATGAAATGGAAGGCAGTGACATGTCTTTGATCCTTGATACATAGCATTATTTATGATAATTTGTCTGCTCTTTGAGGCAGAAATGTGTTATGGTTATTGGTGTTTGGGTGGATCCTTGGACACTGTGGCAGCTGACCACGCCCAAGGGGGCAGTCCCGTGAGGGACCACGGTGTCAGGCTAGACTCTGGACACACAAACACAGATTGAATCTTTATTTAAACAGTTTTGGATACCACCAGAGGTGGCAGTAGTGAGTAGTAGATGTTGAGCCCAGCTGGGCAAGTATCCCACAGGACACTGGAACAGCAGATCCTCTGCTTGGCTGTGCTGTAGTGGAAAGAGACTGAGAGTTATGAGTATACAGTGAGAAATATACAGAGTCCCAGGTAGAATAGGAGAAGCTCTGAGACAGGGAGAGCAGGCCCTCGAAGAGCGAGTACCTGATCCCTTAGAGCAGGGAGACTCAGTGGTATTGTACTCACACAGCGGTTCCACTAGACGAGAGGTCTGGCACTGGAACAGAGGGCAGGCCCTCGAGGAGCGAGTACCTGGTTCCAGGGAAGCAGTACTGTGGAATAGATGGTAGTTGTACTCACAGATGGATACTGTTAGTGAAGTCTTCCAAGTAGAAAGGATTGTAAATGCAGGCAGCGACTCAGGGAACATGGGCCCTCGAGGAACGAGTATCGGTTTCCTGATAGTACCTGAAAGAAGCAGAAGAGGCCCCCGAGGAGCGGGTACCCCGTTAGCACTAAGAGTTCCAGAAAACGCTGGAGTGGCAGAGTACCTTCGGTACGGAGAGCGAATCCCATCCGTAGTAATCCGAGTTGTTGCTAACTCGATTAGCTAGCAAAAGAGGTAGGCTTAACTATCCGGGCAGTGTGACGTCATCTCAGGGGGACACCCCTGAGGTTTGCACCAAAGAGGAAATAAAGATGAGAGCGGCGTGCACCCTATGGTACCTTGGAGGAGCATGGCGGGAAGCAGCACCAAAGCCGGTCCGGGGACACCAGAGAGGTCGGCAAACAGACGCCGCGGCAGCCATTAGTCTGAGGTGAGCGGGAGGAGCTGCAAGAAGAGTAAGGTAGGCGGGGCGAAGCTGTCATAGACTGACGGTCGCAAAAAAATGCTTTTCCCTGGGCTGTGTCCAGATGGACCCCTAGGAAGCTGATTACATGAGATGGCTTTATGTTGGATTTTTGAAGAGTGATAGAAATCCTAAGGATTGAAGTGTATTCATTGTAAGGAGAATGGATGATTGAGCTTCCTGAAGAGTCTGCGTTTCTGTACCTGCACAATTGACTCATGTCTGGCAAAGACATTGAGATCAATTTTCAAAGGAGTTTTGTCTAGGTAACTTCTGAGTTACCAGGACAAACTCCAAGGGCCAGATTTTCAAAAGGTTACTCGCGTAAATCTGGAGGATTTATGCATGTAACCTGTCTTACATGCACCGGGCCTATTTTAAAAAGGCCCGGCGGCACGCGTAAAGCCCCAGGATGCGTGTAAGTCCCGGGACTTTACAAAAGGGGCGGTCCGGGGGCGGAGGTGTTGACGGGCTCCCGGCACAGTGACCATATTTGCCGCTCTGCCGGGGATCGCGGGCCGGCAGTCGACTGGCGCGTGCAACTTGCGCCTGTCCAGAGGCAGGCGCAAAAGGTAAAATAAAGGTCAGGGGGATTAAAGTAGGGCTGGGGGGGAAAGGTTAAGGGACAGGGTGGAAAGATCAGGCTAGGGGGAAAGGAACGGGGGAAGGCAGCATGGCTCGGCGTGCGTAAGGTGCACAATTATGCACCCCCTTGCGTGCGCCGACCCTTGATTTTATAACTTGCGCGTTCCTGCAAGCACTTATCTAACTTATCTGGACAAACCATGGCTGAATATTAACCGCATTGTTTTTTCTTATCTGAGCTCCAACAACTGTAAGGCATTTTGTGAAAACTCTGGATACTGTGGAGAAGCAAATGGGAGAAAATGGTACTGGTAGTGTTCTTCTATTATGGTGAATGATAGAAATTTCTTGTTGATCGTGTGAATTAAAATTTGAATGTAAGTAAGTATCTTGTAAGTCTGCAGAGCAAAGCTAGTAGCTGTTCTCTAAGAAGGGAAAGATGGTACCCAAAGAGTTCATCCTGAATTTTTCTTTCTTCGGGTATTTACTGAGATTGCTCAAGTCTAAGATAGGTCGAAGACCAACTGTCTTCTTCAGAATCAGAAAGTATTTGAAGTAAAATGCTGAGTTCTTCTCTTTCATTGGAACAAGCTCTACTGCATTGGCTAGGAACAGGAATGAAACCTCATGTTGAATATGAGCTTTTCGGTATCTTTTCGGAAGATTGTTTAGCTGACCAGGCCCAGCACAACCAGGTGTTCATACTGTGCATTTGCACGGGGCAGCACACCCGAGGGAGGCAGCAAGCAGTAGTGCAGGTAAATATAATATGCATGTTGTGTTATTTTTACCTCAGCAGACTGTACTTTTGAATGTTCTTTTTCATGTAAAATTTAATATAAATGCATAATTTGATTGTGTATGTCTGTCTGTAAAGGATGTGGAGGTGTGAGGACTGGCGTGTGTCCAAGGCTGTAAGGTTTGCCTAGGGTACCTAATACCCTTCCCTATCCATGGGTTCTGGGAAGGGGGCGGGGTGTCATTTTTAAAGCCCAGCTCTGTCCTGCAATCTGTATTTTTTATTTGATGGGCCTGGGACAGACGCTGAATGAATTGGGGGTGGGGGGGGGGGGGGGGCGGGGGCAGCACAGTAATTTTTCACATTGGGCAGCAAAAAAGCTAGCATTGGCCCTGTGGGCGAGCAGATTTGAGGTTCTATCAGTATTCTTCACATATCATTTTTAGAACCATTAGCCTGTTATTAGGGACCATTCCTTTTTGATATGCTGAAACCTTCCTCCTACTGGAAGTTCATTTAAGAGTGGTAGGAAAGATTTGATGAAACTATAGTAAAACATTTGGATTGGCTTCGGTCTGCATATGTTGTAGAGGCTTAAAGGTGAATTTTCAAAACATATACATTTGTAAGTAGTCACTACTCATGTAGTCTGTTTTAGGGACCTTTGTTTTCAGTTTTTATGTTATTTTGCCTAGGAATTTCACTGTTATAACAAGAAATCTGTGGAAAAATGGCTTTTTTTTTTGCTGATTTTTCTCCTGCGTGTTATATAAAAGTTATTATTCCACTGCCTTTTTTTTTTTTTGCTAGGACACTGAAATTCCCAGGCAAAATAACATAAAAACTGAAAACAAGTCTTTTTATAAAAGTCCAAAATACAAACGTTTTTCTCCTTTGTGTGCACACATACACGTGTAAACAAAGGGTCAGTCTAGGGGCATTTACTTATTTAAAATATTCCGCAACTTCCAAATTTACATTTTGTCCAAGGCGAATCATATAAGTACATAGATATTACATAAATACAAACAAAAATAAAACAAATCACCCATAAATTTTGTTTACAATTAATACATCCCATTACTAGCAAATGCTTCCTGAAAAAAAATGTGTTTTTATTTACTCCTTCCTAAAATCTTTCACATTCCTGGGTGGGGCCAAGAGTTATGCGCAAAAGTTTGCTATATATTTTCCAACTAACGGGTGTATTTTTATCCCTGCTAATTATTTGGTGTAAGTGATATTAAATGTGCTTATTGTGTGGTACTGACTGGGTGGAAGAACTTAGGTGAACTGAAGAACCAGGAGGGCCTCAATAACCTGGAGAAGGAATGGGCAAACTGGTGGACTAAATAGTTAAGCTAGTAATTTCACTCACATGCATATGTTTTAAAATACACAGATTTACACGTGCAAATACTGACTCGGGCAAGTAAGTTGTACCTTATTTTTTCATGTAAAATATATGTGTGTATTTTAAAAATAGATGGGTACAGTACACACATTCGATGCATTGAAATAGATGGTTTCGATGCATTGCATATATTAGAGCATTGGCCTATATACACAAGTATGTTTTTTGGGGTAAACATACACGTATTTTATAATATAGGTATTTATGATATGCATATGTTAGAAAATACTATGGTAAAATTACACACTACCACATACATGCGTATTTGCTGCTATGCGCAGTTGTTTAAAAGTTATCCTCCAGGGTTGTCTCCTCTCTCTGGAATTCAAGGCTACAAAGAGGTGTGTAACAAGAGAAAATAATATAAAAATATAATACAGAAAACATAAAGCAGCAAAATCATGCCTAATAAAATTCCAAAAACAGATACAGATCAGTAAAAGTTGCATCAAACAGCCAAGCCTTACAGAGTTTGCAAAAATGAGCTATCTCTATTTAACACAGCTTTAAGCTCCAGGGGAATAGCATTCCAACATAGGGGACCTATACATGAAAAAGATTTTGTTCACGTCTCTGCATGCCTAATCCCATCAGAAGATGCCAAGAGTAGCTCTTCAGAAGACAGTGGCAGGCATGACAGCTCATATCTTTGTAACCAAGCAGCCAGATATGAAGGAGCCAAACCATTTAACACTTTAAAAACCATATAAACTATTTTAAACTCCACCCGCTGGGCCACAAGTAACCAATGAAGGGCCTTAAGCACAAAGGTGATATGATTGAAAGACTTGCTCCTAACTTGAGACAAGCAGCTGTGCTTTGTATCAGCTGAAGTCTTTTCAGCTGGTTCTTTGGCGTACCTGACAATAGAGAATTGCAGTACTCTAGGCACGCTGTAATAACTACTATGCTCTTCCTTTTTGAAGTAGGGACAGAAATTACGTATGTGGAAAGAGACACCCCCCCCCCCCTCCACCCAGTTTGTGTTCTTTTCTAGTCTAGTACTACAATATATCTTGGGTGGGGGAACCCAGGAATTTCCTTTTTCTGAAGTATTTTGAAAAAATGTTTGAATGTTTGAACCTACACTATTTTGGATTGACCACTGGATGGCACTTGGTGTGATACTGGGTTACTGGGTTATGGTTACTGGTATGTGTAAAGGGATCTGAGTGTTAGTGCTTTGAGTGGTGGCAGGTCCCTTTAAGTTATAGGAGGTGTTGATTGGTTAGGAAGTGTCCCGAGAAGATATAAATTCTGGGTCAAATTAGTAGGATCCATTGATGGCCAAAGAAAAAAGAGGCCCGAAAGGCTACTGGTGGACCCCATTCAACTAGCAGCCAAGAAGAAGAGGAGGCCCGGGATGCCACGAGTGGATTCCATCCTACCAGTGGTTGAAGAAAGAAGATAACCTTACCGGAAGGGCCATTTTATCCATAGAGCAAATGGGGCACTTAGAGGGGCCCAGACTGATAACAAAAAAAAAATTAAAGAAAAATAAAATATTAAAAAATAAAAAGGAAGAGAAGGTAAATAAGATAGCTAACTAGCATTCCATATTATCTTCTTTAGATCTTAAGGATCAGTCCATGTTTCATAATTTGTGCAAAAAGTTTATATGGTGAGGCATAGGGAGAGGCCCATCCTAGTGAGATTTGCCCAGGGCCTCATATAGGCTTAAAATGGCCCTGCTTACTGGGCAAGAGCCCGTTCTCTAGCTCCTCTACATGTGCAGCCAGCAGGTGTTCTATGCTGATCTCGCAATGCATGAGATCAGCAGAGGAAATTCTAGTTCCACGAGTTTTGAATAATACTGGGCTGGCACCTGAATGGGAGCCTGCCTGAGTGTGTGTGTGTATATGGGAGCCTGTCTGTGTGTGTGTGTATGTGTGTGTAAATGGGAGCCTGCCTCTATGTGTGTGTGTGTTTGAATGGGAGCCTGCCTAGGTGTGTGTATGAATGGGAGCATGCTTAGGGGGGGGGGGTGTGTGGGTGGGTGGGTGAATGGGAGCCTACTTGGGGGAAGGGTGTGAATGGGAGCCTGCCAGGGGGTGTATGTGTGTGAGAGAGAGCATGTGGGTGAGAGCCTATGTGTGTGTGTGAGAGAGAGAGCGTGTGTGTGTGTGTGTGTGTGTGTGAGAGAGAGAGAGAGAGAAAGCATATAGGAGACTGGGTATGTGTGAGGTAACATATGTGTGTGTGGGAGTGGGAGCCTGCATGGAGAATGAGAACCTGTGTGTGGGAAGGGGGAATAGCAGCCTGTATGTGAGAGAGAGAGTGTGTGTGTGTGTGTGTGTGTGTGTGTGTGTGAGTGTGTGGATGGGAGTGGGAGCTTGCATGTGAGAGAGAGAATGTGAGAGCTTGTCTGTTTTGGTGGCAATATGAACCTGCATGTGAGACAGTACAAAAGATTGAGAGCCTGTGTGAGTCTGTGGGGGGAAATGGGAGCCTGCATGTGAGAGACAGCATGTGAGTTACAGTGAGAGTGAAAGCCTGTGTGTCTGTATATGTACATGTGCATGGGAGTAGGAACAGGAATGTGAGAGAGAATATGTGAGAGCCTGTGTGTATGCATGAAGGCGGAAGGAAAGCTGACAGGAGGAGGAAGAAGAAACAAAAAATAAGAGATCCTGAAAAAGGAATCGGGGAAAAGGCAGACAAGGGGGAAAAAAGACTGAGACCATCTGATTAGAAAAATAAGATCAGATAACAAAGGTGAAAAAAAATTATTTTCATTTGCAGTGATTGGAAAATGCCATCTTTGGGAATGTGCATTTCTTATATATTTGTAGACCATTGTGATCTTATTCTGGAATGATGGTATATAAAACGCCTAAATAAATAATTTTGCTTTTTCTTCAGTATTCCAGTGTTCACAGAGTCTGGATTTCCATTTTAGTTTTGTCTGCATGTTTCTGTTTCTAATTTGAAGACCCTTATTCTGTATTAGGCAAGGGTCTGTGTTGTGCATGTGTGACAGAGGTTCAGTATTTCGGCTAGCATGTAGTTTCTCTGTAGGAATTTATAGAAGCCTGGTTTGCTTGCCCAGTAGGTGGTGCATTAGTGTTCTAGGGCCTGGTGTAATGTTTGGCTTACTGCCTATTCATAGATAAGGTTGCTGCTGTTTGAGTCCTAAGAATTACTGCTGTTATGGTATGGTATGGCAAGATTCTAGGTGTTTTTTGTATATTTATTTTATTTTTGTGTTACTTCATAAAGTATGGCAGCAGAGCAAGTTTTTTTGCTGTCACTGAGGTATTATCAGTATTAGAATATAAATACAGTATATTTTTTTGCATATCCAACTTCTGATTATTGCTGTTTTATGGTAGTTATGATATTCTCTGCATTTTTTAAAAAGAAATCATAAAAGAATATGTTATATTTGTTTTATGTGACTGAATCTGATGTTTCTGTTAAGTGATCTTTGTTTACTTTTTACAGGATATTGTTATCTACCTTATAAATGGCCTGTGACCGACGGCCCGCAAATGCGCAGTAGAGCGCAGCTCTACTGCGCATGTGCGGGCAAGGACGTCGATCAGAAAAAAAAATGGCGGTGGGGCCGCAGGAGCGGGAGGAGAAGCAGCGGCGCCGCGCGCAGCGCGGTGCCGCTGCTTCTCCTCCCCAGATCTGCCGGCAGATCTCGGGGGGGGAGGGTGTCACTCCCGCGCCCCCCGAGATCTGCCGGCAGGAGCGGGAGGAGAAGCAGCGGCGCCGCGCGCGCGCTGTGCCGCTACTTCTCCTCCCCAGATCTGCCGGCAGATCTCGCGGGGGTCACTGCCACGCGCGCGGGAGTGACACCCCCCCCCCCCCGAGATCTGCCGGCAGGAGCGGGAGGAGTCAATGGAGCCGGGTGAGGGTTGCGGGAAGTCGCGCTTACGGCGCCGGGAGGAAATGGAGGTGGGTGAAGGGGAGGGACTGAGTGGGAGGGAGGGAGAGGGGGACTGAGGGAGTGGGAGGGAGAGGGGGGACTGAGTGGGAGGGAGTGAGGGAGAGGGGGTACTGAGTGAGAGGAGAGGGAGGGTGGAGAGGAGTGGGTGGGGGAGGGGGGTGGTGAAGAGTGAGGGGAGAGAGAATGAGGGGGAGGTGAGAGACAGAGGGATGTAGCCCGTTTTAACGGGCTTTACGGCTTGTGTATTTATAAATTACAATACATATAAAAAAATTAATACAGATTAATAAGTGCTTGAAATAAAGTGTCACTCATGATGCATGACGGCTGTTGTAGACTACTTAGAAATCCATTGTTAGGTGCACTCTAAGGAATTATTTATTGCTAAGAGTACAACTAGTAGGGTCCAGACCTGTGTATCTACTGCCCACTCAGTTCTGGCTATGCCACTGATTTAAATTCTGTTTGTGTGGACTGAGAGGAGGGTATGCCAAACTTTGGAGAACCAGATAACCTTTAAAAATGGATGTCTTTACTCTGTGTATCCCCTGAACTCTGAGTTTTCAGTATGGAATCTTTACCCTCAACTAACATGTACATAGTGACTGGCTATAAAAATCTGAAATAAAGTTAAGAGTTTTGTTTATACCTTGCTGTGGTGTGATTCTGCTGTGCAAGATTTATTTTTGCCAGCACATAGAGAAATACAGGGAACAAGTTCATAGCGTGGAGAACAGCCAATGCACTTCCTAACCAGAGCTACCCCACTGCTTCTACCAGGGTCCACTTCACCATCTCATGACACAACTGTCTGAACCCTTTAAATAAATTTGTGAGGCTGGCCCTCATCATTAGAGACATAACTTTTCCTCATTTTATGTGTCCCTGTTTGATGGTGGGTCTACATGTGTATTCCTTAAATGGAAAAGGCAAACCTTAATAATATTACTGATATGTTAGTGCAACTTTAACTGATAGTCCAAAATAACACCTAAAACTTTAACCTCCCTTGGAATTGGGGATAAATCATGGAAATATACTTATGGGCTAAAGAATGTCAAAATGGACTTTCAAAGCTACAGCACTTCAGTTTTCAAATGATTTAGACCTAATTTATTACTCCCCAGCCAATTCTCAATTGGCCATAGACTAGAGATGTGCATTCGTTTAAAACAAACTGCAAAATGTAACAAATAAGGCTAATTTCTTTCATTCGGGGGCCCCAATTCATTTCAGAGCCCCCCCCCCCTCCCCCCGAATGAAAGAAATTAGCCTTATTTGTTACATTTTGCAGTTTTGTTTTAAACGAATGCACATCTCTAGTCTACGGCCAATTGAGAATCTTATTTGTTTATTTCATTTTAAACTAATGATTCAGGCCTAGATCTAGGCCTGAAGCCAAGGCCTCACCTAGAGCAAGGCCACGGCCCAAAGCAGGGGCTGTGGCCTATGCCCAATTATGACGCCAGTGCCTTAGCCTAGGCCCAAAGCCGGGGCCTCGCCTAGGGCATGGGCTGAGGCCCAAGCACAATGCCGGGGTCTCAGCAGAGGCACGGGCCAATGCTGAGGCCTCGGCTGAGACCCCCCAAAATTAAACAACAACAAAAAAAAAAATACTTACCTTATCCGTAAGGTATCCGTTGAAGGCCAGGTTCCAATGCCAGGGCCTAGGCCTGGACTCAGGCCTGACACTGACCGAAAGGTCAGGTCCCGATGCTGGGGCCTAGGCCTATACTGGGGCCCTGGTGTCATGACCTGGTCTCCGGATCAGGTCATGGCATAGGGCCTGGTCCAGGCCAAGGCCCCTGCATAGGGACCAGGCTTCTGGGTCAGGTCGCAGTCCGGGCCTGGATCCGGGCCAAGGCCCTGGCGTCAAGACCCAGCCTCCAAGTCGGATTGCGGCATTGGGCCTGCATGAAGGCTGAGGCCCTGGCATTAGGACCCAACCTCCGGGTTGGGTCACGGCATTGGGCCTGGATCCAGGCTGAGGCCTCAGTGTCAAAACCTGACCTCCAGGCCAGGTCGCAGCATCAAGCCTGGGTCCACGTCCTGGGCTAGGCCAAGGCCCCGGCGTCGGGATCCGGCCTCCAGGTCAGACTGAAGCCTCAGCCTAGGATAGGCAGGGGTCGTGACAACCTACTGTGCCCTATGCAAGGCCGAGGCTTTAGCCTGGGCCTAGGCAGAAGCTGGCAGATCCCCACCGGACCTGGTAGGTGGGAGCGGTGGGGATTCCGGCCCCAGCATATTTACAGGTGGGTAGGAGGCCCAGGGAGGCCTCATTTTCATTTTTGGGTTTTGGTTTTTTTTTAATTGTTTGATTCATTGTTGTCTTACGAATGAAAACAAATCAAACAATCCATGAAACAAAGTTTGTGGGGGGGAAAACCTCCTGAAAACAAAACAGATTTTTTTTTCTTCTGTTCATCCCTACCATAGACCAGCACTGAATTTCTCCACATTTTTGCTGGTTAGGACTCAGTTCACAATAGATTTGGATGTTATCTGCAAACATCATGTAATTGAGGCCTTCATCCATAATAATTTGACAGGAAAGTTGCTTAGGCATGTTAAACACAAAGGGAGATAAATGTGTGCCCTTGGGCCTGCAGATTGTAATAGACAATATTATGTCCCTAATACCAATAGAGACAATCTGTGAAGAAAACTATTGTGGTCTACCTTCTCAGTCTTTCTGAGCACTAAGAGAGCTTTTCTATCTCAGTGCTATTGGATGACATCACCTAATTATGCAGCTGAGCTTATCTTGCTTATCCATGAAGAATACTAAAAATTGGTGTTTATTGGTGTTTTCAAAGGCAGGTACTATTGCTGGTACCTTTTCCAGTTAATTCATATATGTATACACTTCTTGCAATATTCCCCCCTGCTCGGACTTTCCACAGCCCCAGCATTTAAATCCCCCAATCTAGTCCCCTCAACAGCCCCAGTACTCACAATTCCCCCCCCCCCCCCCCCACACACACACTATCAAGTATTTTGTTCCCCCAGCTGCAAAATTCACATCCCTAGCACTCACATACCTCATAGCCCATAGCAACTGAAATATGCAGCCACCATCCCTCTTGATGTGGTCCCCCATGTGGTCCCCCATGTGTTCCAAGGCCAAAGAATTAAAGCTGCTCCCTCCCATTGTGGTCCATGGAGGCAAAAGACTGAAGCCATTCCTGTGGGGATAATCCAGTCACCCTAAAATAAGAGTGTGCAACTGAACCAAACTCTGCAGGCCTGAGCAACACAAGATGGAAGTCCAGCCGCATAATGGCCCCCACAGTTTTAATGCCTGTGAAAACTACACCGAGGAGAAGAAGCTATTACTGTTCTTCATACTGAGCATCTGTCTTCACTTTACAATTTTGCTGGTACTGCCGAAAACAAACTTCCTGAGTCTGTGGCCTTGACAAACTCTGTATCCAGCAATGAAGCTCAGGATTGCTCGACAGATGTCTTCTGACTCATGCCAGCATCTTCTGTGAGAATACGCATATGCATACCAGCTAAGACAGGACCACACCGCGCTGCATTGCTTGCTGCTGTTCACACAAACCTCACTCCCGTGACCTTGGCACCTGAGACTTTTCACCAAGCTCAAGCTCAGCCCCCGCCCTGCTCCATTTACTGTGAAGACCTTCTGACCTCATCCTTGCCTAAGCCCTGGCAAACCAAACCACCTTCACCCCATCCCTTGCCTGCATAACTTTTAGAGGTTTCTGCAAGTGCATTGAGTCTGCTGCTCTGAGATTGCAGTGTTAACCTGTCTTTTGCCCGCCAGGGGTCCAGCTGGCTGTCCTCCCTGCTGAGGCAGGACCCTGATTATTCCAGAAGGATGACCTACACCTGAGACGACTTCATTCACGCTTGGACAGCATAAGATAACTGACTTAATTACTTCTTTAAATTGAGGTCATTTAATTGGCTTTGAGAAGTGCAAGTTAACTGTGAGTTCTATGGAGGGATTTTCATAACCTTTGTAACAAGAGTACTTTGCTCTGTTAAACTAGAAGCGCAAACAATATCTACCATATATAAAACCATTGTATATTTTATGCTGCTACAATAAAACTCTTATCATAAACCTTTAAAAAAAATGTAGGTATTATGTACTCCCTCTTGCCTGAACTTCTATGTTATCTGATTTTAATGTCAGATAATCCACAACTGTAGAATCCCTCGCACTTCCCCCTTTCAATTTGAGCTTGTCCGTCTACCCCATTCCCTGGTTGATAACTGCTCATTGCCATTGAGCAGAAAGATGAAGGTAATGGAAGACCCTTAGTCCACGTCTCCTCCCCTGCAGCCTCACGCATGCTCTGAACCACAAGGGACACCAAAGTGCCATGCAATTCACAGTGCAAGTCAGGCCCTGGGTTGCAGGGAAGGAGTGGAGGCCTGAAGTAGCATTGCTTCTTTCTTCCTTCTCTCAGCCCTGCTCAGGAGCAGTAAGATGGTATATCACCGAGGGAATGGGGCAGATTGGTGGCTCCACTCTTCAACCTCCATGGGCCAAATCGGTTTGTTTGGTTTTTTTTTTTATTTAAATTGATAAATCTGATTTTCATGACAGAGTTTTAATCGGATTCTATTGATATTCCTATTTATGGGGCATTCTAGTGGCCCAGGCCCTTAATTCTGTGCCACTAGAAATATGTCCTTTCCCTTGATCTAGGATTGTCATTTAACCTCTATTTCTGGCTACGTTGTGATTTTGGCGTTACAAAGGAAAATGACACTGTTTTTTTTCACCTATCTCTTTAAATAACTGTATGCATGGGAGCCCTCTACGGGAATGGGCCTTGTGCAAAAATAAGGTTATGCTTAGAGTGGGAGAGGATGGATTTGAGAAATTCTTGTGATTCTGCGGCAAGACTGAATGGGGTCTGGGGAATCCCTGTAGGGTCTGCTGGTTCATCCAGCCCAACAGGGCCCTTTCTCACCATGAGTACTAGTGTGCCAAAGATATGCTCCTAGACATCTGCCAAGAGCCACCTGGGAGGACTATGGATCACAACTAAAGTGTGGGCGATCCAGTGGCCTTTTCCAGAGTTGCAATATATCTGAGAAGAATTTAGTACTAGGATGTGAATACTAATTAATCATTTTCTATACAAAAAAACTAATAAAACAGGGATGTTTAAAGAAGGAAATTAAGATTTAAAAGCTTTGCTAGAAGAGGTTGTGTAAAGTGTATTTGTTTTGTTGCTTCTGCTTATCTTAGCTTCAAATCCTGTAACTCATAATTTTTGGTGATTTTTATTGTGAGTTGCCTGCTGGTACCCCAGAGAAATAAAAGTTTTATAATTTTTGTAACCCCCTGAGTAAGACTCTATTTGTTAAAAACCTAGAGTTGTGAGATTGAGTTTTTTAGTCAGCCAGTGTAGGTGAGAGAAGAAAGACAGAAGAATGAATATTTTCGGAGTAGGGATGCAGTCAGATGATCACGTAGAGGAAAAGGAGAATTTTGGTGTTTTCCCTGTCCAGAATGAGAAAATATTGTCCTTCGTCTCTGAGCCTGGTCCAGTCCACTATCTACCACACAAAATTCTATTTTGTAATTCACAGAAGCTGGCTCCAGGAACAAAAACATCCAACATCAGACCCCTTTTATTTTATATTTTTCATCTCGGGGTTAACAAAGATAATCCACAAAAAATGTTAGTTGGTGCATAATACAGCAACACAAGTATTATTAGAATGTGGAGGAAGAGAAAGGGCTACACCATTCCTTAAACAATTGCTTTGAGTATCAATGTCATCTAGAGTCCAGTCAGTAGCATGGCTAGGTATGGGCACATAGGGCTCGTAACCTGATTCTATTGGCAGGTGCCCTCAGTCTCAGGCAGCAGAAAACCACTGGTCTGCTTGCTGCTCCAGCCCCTCCCCTCCAGGCAACATGCAAGGAACAGGAGAGGAGGGGGCTGAAGAAGAGAGTAAAACAATCCTTTTCTGCTCTGCTGTTTCCACTTCAGCCTCACTCCTTCCCATCATGTCCCTGTGTGTGTGGGGGGGGGGGGGAAGGGGGGCACAGATGAGGAGGGACCGGACCGGATCATACACAATGGCAGCCTGCAGCTTGGACTTAATGAGAGCAGAGTGAGAGAGGAGGAAGGAGACACCCCAAAGTAAAAGAGTTGTGAGGAGGGAGATTTATGAAGAGTGAGATGCTGAAAGTGTGTGTGGGGGGGGGGGGGGGGAGAGGAGGTAAAAAAGGAGTAACTGCTGGTGGTGTAAGACAGAGTGAATGCTTGGGAGGAGTGTGAGAGGAGATGAGTGTTGGAGGAAGTGAGGAAGGGGTAATCGCTTAGGGCAGGTGGTGTGAGAGGGGTTTAATTTTAGGGGAGGTAAGGAGGGGGGGAATTCTTGTGGGGGGGGGGGTGGCAAAATAGGGTGGTGAATGCTGCCGCCTTCTCATCTCCCTGAGATCAGAGATGCAAACTTCAGTTGTCTGAAACCATTTTTTCCTCCCCAAGGTCCCCGCTGCCGCATGTGAGAGGGCTGGGGCTAGGATAGGGGATAGAGGGGTGAGGGGAGACTTAGGATAGGGAGGTGAGTGAGACTCTGGGGGTGTATGTGTGTGTGTGTATCAGGAGTACTAGTACAAGAGCTGGGCAGGGGGGTGCAAAAGGAGGTGTGACAGAGAGCCAGTGGAGAAGAAACTGTGTGAAAGAAAGCCAGAGATGGCTTTGTGGCGTGAAGGAGAACCAGAGATGGTGTTGGGGTAGGGAGAAAAGCACTATTGGTGATGGAGGTTGTGTGTGAGAGAAGTGGAGGCTCTGAATATATACAAATACCATTTATCGGACTGAGAATTTGTATTCAAGCCAATCGACTGGTTTAGGTGACATCTAAGATCAAATCCAGTCTCATAAAATCACGTGGAGACTTTACACAACTTGTTTCTTCCTTAGAAGAATATCTAACTCTGCAATGCAACCAACAGAAAATAAACAAACTTTTTTTTCTTTCCACTAAAGTTTCATAATTCTTTAAAAAGAAGCAGAAGGGCCTTTGTTTAACTTCCTCCCATTTAAAAGCAGAATATAAAATAAATAAATAAGCAGCCGATTTTAATACACATGCCGGTTTGCTATGTAGCATTACAGCATAAAAACTGAAGAGAAAAAAAGCTACCAAACTCATGTGGCGTGAAGAAATTATACACGTCAACCTCAAATCCTACTCCTTGTGTGGGTTAACAATAATAACTCACGATTTCTTAATAAAGGTGACACATAGTCAACAGTGATGATTATTACTAAACAGTAGAACTCACTTAAGTGCAGCAAGGCAGTTTTACGTATTTGTTCACATCTTCTTATCTGCAAACCTCTGGCTCTGCCCTTCCTGCTGAGCGGCCTACACTGAACTGACACCGCCGTGTCCAGATCTGGCTTTTTCATGGGCAGCACAAAAAGTTCACCATGTCAGCAGGACCACATTTTTGCTGCCTTATGTAAATTTTCATCCATCCCCAAAACACCTTGAAGAATGGCTAAAATGTTAACGTTACCAACGTTTCAAAAGGAACATTAAATGCCTGCAAAGATAAAATACATCATAGGGATATTGCACAACAGCCTTTTCTCCCTACATGTTCAGGCAGTCATTTCAATAGTACACCAACATTTTGTATGCTGTTACCACAGACTAATTGAGTGGCAACCATCCAAATTCATGTGTAGACAAAAAGAAATATAGCTTATTAGATAATACAGCTCTCAACAAACCTCCTAACTTGTGCAGAAGTGCTGAAAAAGCTTAGTGTCTCCTTTATAGAAGGCCTTTAGTTTCACTGGGTATTGCAATTAAAACTTGATATCTTTTGCAAATAATTGGGAGCAGTAAGGTGTAAACTTTCTTATTTTTGCCAAGACTTGCACTGAGAAATCCTGAAATAGTAGGAGTTTATGGTTTTTATAATCCAAATTCCTTGATATGCGATATGCTGGAAAAATTCCATCCTTCTCTGTATAATTCAAAATCTGAGCTATTACATGTCTCAGTTTCTTATTTTATTCATTATATACTCCCAAACAATGAATTATTTCAAATTTGATCAGTAGATCATCATAACACATGCCCAGTTTCTCTGGTATGATTTGTTCACATAATCGCACCAGTTCCTTATCTTTGATTTTCTCCAGGATGCCAGTTAGTAGAATATTATTGCATCTACTTCTGTTCCTAAATCGTCCTGTTTTCTTCTAGCTGCATGTTTCTTGTCTCCATTTTATCTTAATTGCACAGTGAAGTTCTCTTTTTCTTTCTTTTTGCCTCAATAGTTGTTGCGACCCAGATCGCTGCCCCAGTGTCAGGACTCTTACCTCCCTTCAGGGCGCCGCGGTCCGCTGAGGTCGGGCCTCCCCGAGTCGCGGGGCAGCGGTCGGGCCCGCCGGTTCTCGGGCCTCTCAGGCAGCATGGCGGCGGCGTTCCCACGAGGGAGACGCCGCCGAGGACTCCGCCCTTCCCGATGGCCACGCGCGCGTGCAAGGACCGGGATTTTCTGTCCCCAGCCCCGGATGTCAGGACCCGCCTCCAGATGACGTCAGACGCCGGGTAAGGTATTTAAACTGAGACCGGGAACTCAGTCTTTGCCTTGCAACGAGGTTCCTGCCTTGCAGTACTAGTTGCTTTGTTCTTGCTGGTTCCTGCTTTCGCTGCCAGTCTGCCTGTCTCGACTCCTGCCTGGTTCCCTGACTTCGGCCTGCCTGCCTGTCTCGACTCTGCCTGCCCTGACTCCGGTTTGTGACTTCAACTCTCTTGCCTTCAGCCTGCCCAGACTCCGGTCCGTGACTCCGTCTCCAGCTTGTCTTCTGCCTGCCCTGACTCCGGTTTGTGACTTCGACTTCTCTTGCCTTCAGCCTGTCCAGACTCCGGTTCGTGCTTTACTCCTGGGTGTCGTCCTTCTCCTAAGTCCCAGCGGTCCGGGTCCCTACGGGCGCCTCCTGGGGGGACCTCGGACTTCCAGGGTGAAGACTCCTAAGTCCTCGCGACCCGGGCTCCCACAGCTCCTCTGGAGGAGTCGCGGGTTTCCAGGTGAAGCTCCGTCTGCCCAGTGGGAGTTCTGCCTCCCGACTGTTCCCTCGGCACAGTCGGCTCAAGGATCCACTACCGGATTTCGTCCATCACAACAATAGTTTTCTTTCATTTAAGGTTTAAGGTTTATTATTGCTTATATACCATTGTCTCAGCATAGCCTTCACAGTGGTTAACATAACATTAACATACAATCAAAGAAATTACAATCAGTTATAATAATAAAAGAAATAAAAAGTTTTATAAAAGATATAAAAGTATATTAATAAAGAGTAATATCTGAAGCCATAAATATTAAACCAATAAAAAACTAAAAGCATAAAACATACTTACAATATTTTAAGGTTAAAAGAGGTAGAGCCACCTGTGATTGTACAGTTACATCCTAGAATTATGATTTATCAAAGTTTCCTTCACCTTGTCCAATGTAGACTGAAATTTGGTGAGTTGCACCTCTGTAACACATTTAGTTAAATACTTCACCTCTTCTTCAAATATGATCAATACAGGCTGCTTGGACTGTTCTGGTCCAGTGGTTTTTTAGTTTACACTTGTCTTGCTTTCTCTACTGGCACCTTTCTTGCTTTTGTTGCCATCTTGTTTGATTTTTTTTTTTTATAACAAAGAGGTCAATATTCAAAGCCATATGCAGCTGAATTCTAGCCGCATAATAAGGTATGCAGTTAAAATTTAGCCACATAACTTATGCAGCTAACTCTGGTCACGCCAAAGAGTTGTCCTGCAGTTAGCAGAATATGCTTATCTGGTTAACTATAATATAGCTGGGTATATTCAGTGGTGGTGTTGCGCTGCTGAATATCCTAGTTAAGTTAGCCCAATAGTTATATCCGGCTAACTTATACCTAGCTGTTTTGTGGCTGAATATTGGCCCCAAAATTATCCATAAACTAGCAGAGAGTACGTAGTAGTTTGCTTCCATGATACTGTGAGAATTTTATAAACATTTCAGCTATTTTGAACAGCTTAGAGGAACCTGATTCTCCTAACTCAGGACCACTCCCCACCGGGCCATCATATTACCCGAGCGCTAGAGGTGGTGATGGGGAGAAGAGAGCCAGAAGTATGATAGGATAAAACTGGTGAAAAAGAGCCAGAGGTAGTGACTGTGAGGAGGAAGGGTTTGAGAGAGGGTGATGGCAGGTGGGTGTGTAAAAGCCAAAAGGGGTGATGGGGGAGGGTGTATGAGAGACAGCCAGAGATGACAGTGGAGGGAAGGGAAGAATATAAAGAGGTGTTCTTGGGGAGAGTGAATCAGAGAGAGGGAGATGTGGGAAAGCATGAAAGGGGATAATTAGGGGTGGAGGATTCAGATTGGACATGATGGCGTGAGAGAGTCAGACTGGAGGGGATGGGAATAAAGTGAATGGATGGGATGAGCGGTGGTGAATAAAATGAAATGGTTGAGCGGGGTGGAGAAGGGAGCCAGACAACAGGAGATTTGTGGAAGGAGCAACTCAGTGAGAGTGAAATGGAGAGTTGAGAGGGGCAATGGAGAGGAGAGGTAAGGACATGGAGAATTTTAGACAGGGAGAACCAGAGAGTGAGACATGGTGAAGGAAAGAAGAGGAGTGAGATCCAGGTGTGAGTGGATATAGAGAATGACAAATGGGGCACAAAAGGAGAGGGGCATAGGGGGAATGAGGGAGATGGAAAGATGAAATGCTAGGAGGGGTTAAGAGAAAGAGGAAGATAGAGGATTGGAGAAGAAGTAAGGAAAGGATGGCTGGGTGGAAGTGAGAGAGAGGACTATCGATGGGGTAATGGAGGAATAAGATGGGAGATGAATGAGAGGTAAAAAATGAGATGAAATGCAAAAGAATGAGGTGTGAATTAGTAATGGATAGAATAGAGGCAGAAAACAACAGGTGAGGAGAACTGACATAGAAGTGGGAGGGGGAGCTGGAGAAAGGAGAAGTCATAGAAGGAAAAGTAAAATGGAAAGAAAAACAGGAAAAGGAGTCAAGAGAAGCCAGAAGATGAAAGGAGAGAACAGTATGATGTAGGGGAAAAGACTAAAGTAAAACTGACTTTGTTTTAAAATTGTTTCTTCTTCAATTTAAATATCTGATTATGTAACTTTGGAAAGTTTTTAATTATTTTATATTTATTTTTTAAATTCTAGCTGTAATACCTGGAACCTGATATTTGTGGTGTTCTGCTCTTGTTAGTTCTATGTCCTGTAGTTTTGGGTTGGTGGTTTTGTATGCACTGTAACTTTGGCTCTCTCTTCCTTAAATCCATAATACAAACTTGAACTGTCTAAATTTTCTTGGGGCTAGTGTGAGCCAGGTGGCAAACTGCAAGGGGCACCAAAATCACCCCACATTGCCCTCCCCTCATTAATGCGCCCCGTTTCTCACTCCTGTCCTCCTCCTGCATCAGTTCCCGAGCCCCTCACTGCCACCTTCCTTTGTTCCTCACTGTCATCCTGGCCAGCAGTGGATCAGGCTATGGGTTGCTACTTGCTCAAAATCTCTGTGAAGTCAGAGCATCTCCTCCTTCCCCTCCTGGGCATGCTTCCAAATTAAGGGCATCCGTTGCCCAGAAGCTGTCAGGAAGGCAGCAGCCACACATTCCAGAGCTGCCAGAAAAAGATTGCATGAATAAGACCCTCTTTGTAAAAGAGCTGCAAACTATCCTGATACAGGTGTTGGATCACATGAAATCAATCATAATACTGCCAGCTAAGACCTGGGAAACAAATATGCTGCTCCAGGGACTTAAAGCTCAATGGCCACAGCAGCCCATGTTCACTTTTTCCAATGTGTTAACACCAACTACCTGCGAGCTCCACGGCAGCACCCAATGGAAAGGGTCAAGTCTGAGAGGCAGAAGGGGAGGAACCACAAGTAGCTACTGATTTTGTAGGGGAAGGAGGTCACCCCCCAAAGTGCCAATGAATCCCTTTACCTGAAGTGGCATCCTCTAAAGAACCTTGGCAGAGGCACTTGTATACCCTGGAGATGGGAGTTAGTTCCCCTGCAGCTCAGCCATCAATTTCTGCTTGCCAGCTGTTCCTGTTCCAGATCTGACTAGCGGCTCTGCCCTCCCAAGTGACATCAGCCATGGGGCATATAAGTGCAGGCCCACCTCTGGGTCATTTCAAAAGTGGATCCTCTTCAGTAGTGACTGGGTGGAATCATTGGTGGGGAGTAGTCTGGGGTTGTTTTTGTCTTGTGAATGAAAAGAATTGGGTTGAACAAAGGAATAGATGCCAATAGTCTTGAAAAAAACTTTATTGAAGTGGAGACACAAAGTAGCCCGACTCAGGCCGAGTTTCGCCGTATCAAGACGGCTGCCTCAGGGGCTAAAACATAAATAAAAGTTCGTATAAGTACATCTTTATATAATAATAAATAAATCAATGATTAAAAACAAAGTGTATGTACTGTACATGTATAAAGCAATGGTGACACATAGAGTATATTATAAATTTTTAACATCAAATCTAATATAAATTAAATAAACTCACGGTTAGTACAAATGTATAGTGAATTTGTAATAAAAGATGGTTTTACCTTGTGTATATTCTCTTCAGTACACAATTAAAACAAATCATATATGAAGGATCATATATACCATTATATGATCAATGAAAGTAATGAATCTGTAAAAATGCAAAAAAAGGGGGGGATGGCAATATTATATAGGACTTTGTTCAAATATTAAAAATTGATTAATAAACAAATATCATGATGTATATACAGAGGTATATAATATCTTATATGCACCTAAAGTATCAATTGATGACTTATATATCTATTCTTAAAAATCTGTGTAGATTTGTAAAAAAGCTATTCTATTTTATTTGAAACGAAATATTTAATAAAAGTCAATTGAATAAGTGAAAAAATGTCAAAAGTGAATTATTGAACGACAAGTGCAATGATTGTCTAAAAAAGATTGTTTGTCTAGAAATGATATATGACTAATAGATTAAGTGTATTGATGTATTAAATAAAGATAATCAGTTAATTAACAAGGTAGTATTGTTGAAACCCTCCTGATGATTAAATTCAATACTGATGTTTGTAGTAATGAAGGAAAGCCAAGTCAAATCTGTATGTGTATAAAAATGTATATGGGAATCTAAATATGCGAGTATGCAAAACTAAAAGGAAGACTAATGCTCTGTTAAAAATAAAATCAAATGGAAGACTATCTATACTAACAAAAAACTAATTGTTAAATAAATATCGTTAGTAATGGCTATATCACTAAAATAGAGCATAAATAATAAATCGTTATTGATAAATTGTACAATGTAAATTAGTTCTAAACAATGAAATTATTTAATACAAAAAGGGGAAGCATCTGTTGTCGACTAAGCCAAGTGTATAGAGCACCATTGTGAATTAATTGTATATCGAATAATGATAGTCCGGACTAATTTACATTGTATAATGATAGTCTGAACTAATTTACATTGTACAATTTATCAATAACGATTTATTATTTATGCTCTATTTTAGTGATATAGCCATTACTAACGATATTTATTTAACAATTAGTTTTTTGTTAGTATAGATAGTCTTCCATTTGATTTTATTTTTAACAGAGCATTAGTCTTCCTTTTAGTTTTGCATACTCGCATATTTAGATTCCCATATACATTTTTATACACATACAGATTTGACTTGGCTTTCCTTCATTACTACAAACATCAGTATTGAATTTAATCATCAGGAGGGTTTCAACAATACTACCTTGTTAATTAACTGATTATCTTTATTTAATACATCAATACACTTAATCCATTAGTCATATATCATTTCTAGACAAACAATCTTTTTTAGACAATCATTGCACTTGTCGTTCAATAATTCACTTTTGACATTTTTTCACTTATTCAATTGACTTTTATTAAATATTTCGTTTCAAATAAAATAGAATAGCTTTTTTACAAATCTACACAGATTTTTAAGAATAGATATATAAGTCATCAATTGATACTTTAGGTGCATATAAGATATTATATACCTCTGTATATACATCATGATATTTGTTTATTAATCAATTTTTAATATTTGAACAAAGTCCTATATAATATTGCCATCCCCCCCTTTTTTTGCATTTTTACAGATTCATTACTTTCATTGATCATATAATGGTATATATGATCCTTCATATATGATTTGTTTTAATTGTGTACTGAAGAGAATATACACAAGGTAAAACCATCTTTTATTACAAATTCACTATACATTTGTACTAACCGTGAGTTTATTTAATTTATATTAGATTTGATGTTAAAAATTTATAATATACTCTATGTGTCACCATTGCTTTATACATGTACAGTACATACACTTTGTTTTTAATCATTGATTTATTTATTATTATATAAAGATGTACTTATACGAACTTTTATTTATGTTTTAGCCCCTGAGGCAGCCGTCTTGATACGGCGAAACTCGGCCTGAGTCGGGCTACTTTGTGTCTCCACTTCAATAAAGTTTTTTTCAAGACTATTGGCATCTATTCCTTTGTTCAACCTGACGGCTTTCATAGATCGCCTTCCTTCGTGTTTTTTGGGTCCTTCCCTTTCAATGAAAAGAATTGGGTACAGCTGGGTTATGAGTGGGGTTGTTAGAGCAGTTGGGACTTTATTTTTTATTGTACTGTGATACTTGTATTTTATTTATTGCTATTGTATTGTTGTTTCATGCAGTGTGAACCTCCTCGGGTCTCTTTGAGGAAGGCAATATAGAAATATCATAATCGAATAGAATAAGTGGAGGAGGCAGGGTCCACATGCAGCTGCCCAGACACCTGTGCAACTGTACAGTGTGGGGGAAATTCTCAAAGCTATTTACTTGTAGAAAGTCTGGTTTTCTGCATGTAAATGGCTTTTACAAAATTGCATTGGGGGAGGGGCACATCCAAGTAAGCGCAAAAGCAATTTCATGTGCACTTTTATGCACACTTCTAAGAGGCATTCCAGGGACGAGGAAACTATTTATGCCCACCCTTTTCATTTCAAAAATGTGTGCGTAAATCTACAGGCACCTATGCGTATATGTTGCCACTGGGAATTCTCAAGGCAGACATATGTCTGCCTTGAGAATTCCTATCGACCTATTGCCAATTTACCATTTATAGCCAAACTTATGGAAAAATTAGTCAACAACCATCTCTCCAATTATCTAGACCTCCACAACATTCTCTACCCTTCCCAGTTCGGATTCCGAAAACGCCTAAACACTGAATCCCTATTAATCTCCCTTACAGATAACATACTATTGGGTCTAGACAAAGGACTAACCTTTCTACTGGCTCTACTCGACATCTCAGTAGCGTTTGACACAGTGAACCACTCAATCCTCATCAACAGACTTTCAAGCATCGGCATCACTGGCACCGCCCTAAATTGGTTCAAATCCTTCCTTAATAATAGGATCTTCAAGGTCAGAATAAATAATATTGAATCCCACCCCGTATCTTCCACTCACGGAGTACCTCAGGGTTCGTCGCTCTCCCCTACATTGTTTAATATTTATCTGCTACCCCTATGCCAGCTTCTAGAAAGTCTCACCCTATCTCATTTCATTTACGCTGACGACATACAGATCCTGATCCCCATCACAGATTCTATCTCCAAAACATTAAACTTCTGGAACAGCTGCCTTCATTCCATCAATCTGCTCCTCTCTAGTCTCAACCTTGTCCTCAACACTTCAAAAACAGAGATCCTCGTAATCTCTCCCAATGACTCCATCCCTCCAGTCAACAACCCCATCACACCAGTAATAAACCATGTGAGAGACCTCGGAGCTACTCTAGACTCCCACATGAACTTCAAAAAATTCATAAACAACACCACCAAAGAATGCTTCTACAAGCTACATGTCTTAAAATGCCTCAGACCCCTCCTACACCTTCATGATTACCGATCAGTCCTTCAGGCCATACTGTTTTCAAAAATTGATTACTGCAATGCTTTACTCCTCGGCCTTCCTGCCTCCACAACAAAACCATTGCAGATGCTCCAAAATGCTGCGGCCAGAATCCTAACAAATTCAAGGAGAAGAGAGCATATCACACCTATACTCAAAAATTTACACTGGCTCCCCATCAACTTTAGAATATTATTTAAGGCTTTGACCATTATCCACAAAACCATCTACCTCCAATCCACACTCCAATTGAAAATTCCACTCAACCTTCACGCATCTACTAGACCAACCAGAACGGCATATAAAGGATCTCTCCTCGCACCCCCCTACTAAAGCCTCTCTCCACCTCTCCATCCAGAAACGTGCCTTATCCACTGCCGGTCCCTCTCTATGGAACTCATTACCACCTGACCTTCGCCAGGAACAATGCCCAGTCTCCTTCAGAAAGTTAATAAATTAATAAATAAATAAATAAGTAAGTAAGTAAGTAAGTAAGTAGGTCTGCTTTCAGGCTGTGGTCCGCGTGCATTTTCTATGTGCAGACTTCATTTTGATGCATGCTGCTGCAAATGACCTTCTGTATGTTTTAGGAGCTGAGCAGATGGATTAGCAGCAGTCAAGACCTGGTAGGGGGGACAGGGGACCAGGGGCTCATTGTTGGCAATGGTGGAGGTGCAGTAAAAGATGGCAGCAGCAGAGCGGGGATGGGGTATTAGGGCACTGTTAGTGAGAGTGAGGAAGGCATCACTGGTGGGGGCCCACATATTTTGAAGCCACCCAAGGCAGCCAGGAACCGTATACCACCCTGGGGATGGAGGACCGGCCAGGCAAAAAAAGAAGGTAATCATCATTAATATTTACAAGCTAGGAAATAAAGTGGCTTAACAAAAAACACTAGAAACGAGCACAACTAAAAACTACCCCAATTCCAGTGCTTACCCAGTAGGATTCCATCTCTGGGATCCAGCGCCTTCATCTAGTCATAGAAAGCACCTGCCTCAATATACAGGCATTGTGGCAGGAACCAGAAAACTTGGTCGTTATATCAATCTCCTCTAATCAATGGTCACAGCAGACCAGTACGTTCAGACTGTGGTAATGCTTGCAGTTCCAGCAGATGGCTTCCTGGCTCAATGGAGGAACGAAGCCTGCATGACTGCAATCAATAGCATAATATGAAGGAATTGTATTATTAGGCAAAGTAGTAAGGTGGAAGCCTGACCTTCAGTAATAATCGCAAAATGTCACAAGGAAGGGCAAAAAACTTTTCAGCTGTCCTTATTTCGATCAAATAGCATTTATTTAACTCTTTTTGAGTTGTATCACAGGATATTCCAGTTTCAGTTTAAGTTGAATGGTCCTCCGACATGGACCGTGTTTCATAACAAAACTGCATGGGAAGGGATCATATGTCTAAATCAAAACAAATAACATAAAGAGGATACCATGGCATCGGAAACACAGTGATACAAATTCAAACGAATTTCTGTGACTTAAAGGTTTTAAAGGTTATGGGACTTCAAAGATTAGAGCTGTCTCTGTAATCTGTAATGGAAATAAACTGCACACTATGTAGTTAATCAAACTAAATATGGTAAACTCCAAAATTGTATCTCAGAGAGCCAGAGCACGTAGCTTACCAAACATTTGGCCATTTGTAAACAAGGATGATACATCAAGAAATCCAGAGTTTACAAGGTAAGTTTAGTCTGAAAGATACAAACGGTGCCAAAAGCATAGTCACATGATGTCAGCTGTCTGTCAAAATGGGAGACTGCCCAGGTAATGACGCATACACTGTAAATGAAGTATGTCAGTGCGAAAGCTAAATCTGTCAAGACAGTAAAGAAATATATTCAAACAGGATAAAGATAAAATGAAATAAAAATAAAGTAAAATAAAAAGAAGAAAACAAGTGTGTTCAGAGTAACTTTTACACTACATAAGCAAAAATGTGTCCAAGAGGGGTTAGAGATAGACGATTGCGTAAAAGAAAATAGACCAGTCAGTATTAACATTTAAGCTATGAGGAGATACCGTGTTCAAAAAATGAATCCATCTTTCTTCGTGCTGTGTCCAAAATGGGAGAAATGGCCCTCCACGAGGGAAGGAGTAACCCATCTCAATCACAAAAAAAAAGTACATCATCTATCGCATATTGGGCTTCCTGCCAATGTTTGACAAGGATTTATTTTCGAAATCAGTCACATGTAGGCAGGCATTCTTGTATCCTTCAGAGTTTTGGTCACTTATTAAGTATGCCCTGCTTGATGAGAGGGAACATCTATTAACTGCTTCAAGTTATGAGCTGATAGTGTAATTTGGAAATCCTGAAACATCCTTTTAGATTTACAATCAGAATGTAAATTAAAATATATATTCCTTCTCAGTCACCTCTTCTCCAAGTTGAAGAGCCCTACCGTGTGAAGTCTTTCTTCATAAGGGAGCCATTTCATCCCTTTTATCATTTCTGTCACCCTCCTCTGCACCTTTTCTAGTTCCATTATGTCTTTCTTAAGATGAGGGGACCACAAATGCACACAATACTCAAGGTGCAGTCACAAAGAATGTGCATGAGATTATTTCCATACAATAGAAGCAGGAGGCGAACAAAAGCAAAGTTGACCAGTCACCTTATATATAAGGATTCCTTTATTTACAATCTTCCATAAAAGCACAATTAAAATTTTAAAATATCTAAGGTGGCAGGTCAACTTTGCTTTTGTTCACCATCTTCCATGTTGCTTCTTTGGACCTACAATAGAAGCAGTGCATGCAAATAGATCTCCTACATATTCATTGTGAAAATCCTGAAAACCTGACTGGGTTGTGGCCCTCGAGGACCAAAATTTGTGCATCCCTGATCTATTCAGAGGTAGTATGGTATTCTCCATTTTATTCTCTATCCCTTTCTATATAATTCCTAACATTCTATTTGCTTTCTTGACCACAGATGCACACTGAGCTGAGAATTTCAATGTACTGCCAACAAGGACTCCAAGATCCCTTTCCTGGGCAATGACTCCTAAAATGGAACCCAGCATTGTGTACCTGTGGTTGGGTTTGTTTTTTTCCAATGTGCATCACTTTGCACTTGTCCTCATTAGCTTTAATCTGCCACTTAGAAGCCTAGTCCCCCAGTCTTGCAAGGTCCTTCTGCAGTTCCACACAGTCTGCTGTGTTTTAACTACTTTGAATATTTTTGCATCATCTGCAAGTCTAATCACTTTACTTGTTACTCCCTTTTCCAGATCATTTATGAGTATGTAAAATAACACAGGCCCCAAGAGAGATCTCTGGGGCAGTCTACTACTGTTCTCCATTGGGAAAACTGATCATTTAGTCCTACTCTCTGTTTCCTATCTTTTAATCAGTTACCAATCCCCAATAGGATATTGCCTCCTACCCCATGACTTTTTAGTTTTCTGAGGAATCTCTCATAAGAAACTTTACCAAAGGCCTTCTGAAAATCTAAATACACTATATTGATAGATTCACCTTTATCCATATGCTTATTCACAACTTCAAAGCATTCTAATAGTAAATCACAACCTCCTTTTGCTAAATCCATGCTGACTCTTTCTCTTTAAGCCAAGTTTATCCATATGACCAATAATTTTGCTCATAACACTAGATTCCACCATTTTACCCAGCAATGATGTCAGGCTCACCAGTCTTTAGTTTTTTGAGTCACCTTTGGAGCCCTGTTTGAAAATTGGCATTACATTTGTTACACTCCAGTCCTCAGGTATAGAGGGAGATTCATATGCATACCTGGGAACTTTTGATGTGGAGTCACTCTGAGATTGTATCAATTAGCAAGGGGGGGGGGGGAGGAAGAGGGCAGGACAATATGCACACATACATTCTCTCTCATTCAAACACAAACACACACACTCTAACACAATCACATATCACTCTCATAGACATACATGCTCATTCTCCCACATAGCTACACATGCAATCTCCCACTCTCCTCTCATTCTCCCACTCACACACATGCACTCTCACATACACATTCACATGCACTTCAGTCTTTCACACACACATGCTAATTCTCTCTCTCGTGCCCCTCTACCCTGCTTCCTGTCTATAGAAACAGCTTCCTCCTTCCTCACCACAGCAGTCAGTACTACTCCCTTTTCTTCAGCTATACGAGCCGACGCTACCTGGGCTCCTCCCTCCTGCCCGACGCTACTGATGCTCCTCCTTCTGGTCATGTGGGCTGACATGATTTTTCATGCTTCCTCCCACCTGCATGGCAGATGTTCCACTTCCTTTCTGCCTGCATGGGCCCATGGGAGTTCCTCTTCCAGGCCCATGCAAGATTTTGGAATTCCAGAGTCTCCAGGCCAGATCTGGAGAGTTCCCAGTTAAGTTTGTATGATAGGTTACAAATTATTCAGAGCTTTGGCAGGCCATCTAAAATCTTTGCTGCAACTGATGGAAATTAGTATTTTGTTCATGTTTTATACTGTTACATATACTTTCTATGTATTTGATTTGTACCATTATTTTATGTATGTTTTATCCTTTATAATCTGCCTCAAACCTTTGTTGTAAGGAGCGTGGGCTATATATTCCTAATAAACTAAATTAAGCTATCAACAGAAGGTCTGAAATTTCATATTTCAGTTCCCGGTGATTTGTTACTATTTATTTGTCAATTTGCTTTAGCACTTCTTCCAGATTTGCACATATTTAATTCAGTTACTCTACCTACAAAGAATGGTTGAAGCATGAGTATCTTCCCAACATCCTCCTTAGTAAAGACTGAAGCAACTAATTCATTAAGCTTTTATGCTATGGCCTTATCTTCCCTGAGTGTCTGTTTTACCATTTCCTCTTGCCACCACCCAGCTCATTTAACAGCTCAACAGAATCCCTTACAGGTTTCTTGTTTTTATATACTTGAAAAGGTTTTCATTAGCTTTTACCTGTTTGGCAAGTGTTGCGCTCCTGCTCACGGGCCTAGCCACGAGCAGGTGCTTACCTCCGCGGCCAGAGGCCGCTTTCGTCCCCAGACCTCCCAGAGCGCGTGGTCCGCGACCTGCCCCGCTGGGCTGTGTAGGGCACCTGAGGGATTTTGCTTGTTCTTCGTCTGAGTCCACCTTCCAAGTCTCCACGCCTGAGTCTATGTTCCAAGTCTCCATGCCTGAGTCTTCATTCCAGGTTCCTCGTCTGAGTCTCCTTCTCTAGAGGCATCCTCCACCCTTGTCTCCTGTCTAGCCTGCCACCTTTGCCGTTCCCAGCAGCAGGTCCGAAAGGGCTTGGAGTGGTCGGAGGACCACTCAGAGACCAACTTTGTGTAGTTGGCCTCACCAAGGCTGTGCAGGTCGGCAGGGGCCTGGGCTTCCGTTCCTAGCCCAGATGGGACTTTGTCTCACCTGCCTCGGCGTTTCCTTGGAGCTCCTCTCCTGGTTCACCGGGGCCCAAGGGCACACCTCTCCCCGGGATCGGGAGCACTCCCTAGCGTTCCCTCCTATGGATCCCCAACAGCAAGTCTCCTCTCTAATTATCTCTTGGACTGCTTTATTAATGTTTTACATGAGAAGAAGTTCAGCAACGGCTTCCAAGGCCACAAGGAGAAGCAGTTATGGCAGCGGCCCACTGCGGACGGCAGCAGCAACGGTGGTGAAGTTGGCGGTGGCCTCCAGGCCACATAGGAGGTGAGAGGCTGCTTGTGGCCTAGCCGCAAGCAGCATCATAACAGGATTACCTTTTCAAGATCCTTGCATGGTTTGGCTTTGGAGCTAACTTTGTTTTAAAAATGGTAAGAGTAGTATTATACAGTAAACTTTCAGCTAGGCTGTATGTATATTGGGGGACACCACATCAAAATGTCTAGGCGTCATCGTTGATGAAACATTGAAATCCTCTGCTCAGTGTATGTTGGCAGCGAAGAAAGCAATAGACTGCTATCATAATGTATCTGAATCGCTCCATGGTGTGATCTCGTCTTGAGTATTGTGTGCAGTTCTGGTCGCTGCATCTCAAAAAAGATATAGCAGAAATAGAAAAGGTACAGAGAAGGGCAAACAAAATGATAAAGGGGATGGAACGATTTCCCTATGAGGAAAGGCTAAAGAGGTTAGGGCTGTTCAGTTTGTAGAAGTGATGGCTGAGGGGAGATATGACAGAGGTCTATAAAATAATCAATGGAGTTGAATTGGTAAACACATATCAGTTGTTTACTCTTTCAAAAAGTACGAAGACTAAGGGAATTTCAATGAAGTTACTAGGTGATATATTTAAGAGAAATAGGAAAATACTTTATTTTTACTGAATGCATAATTAAACTGGAATTCATTGGTGGAGGACATGGTGAAAGCTGTTAGTGTAGCTGGGTTTAAAAAAAAGGTTTGGACAAGTTCCTGGAAGAAAAGTCCATAAACCACTATTAATGTGGACTTGGGAAAAGACATATCCCTGGGATAAGCAGCATGGAGTCTATCTATCCTTTGGGATCCTGCCAGGTACTTGTGATCTGGATTGGCCACTAGGATACTGGGCTTTATGGACCTTTGGTCTGACCCAGTATAGCAAAACTTGTGTTCTTATGCTGATGATATTTTGTTATGCCCTATTAATCTGGAATCTTCTATTCCCAGTTTATTGCAACTGATTACCTATGGTACTTTGGTGGGTTCTCTGGCCATAAAATAAATTAGTCCAAGTCAGAAATTATGGGCAGATTTTCAAACCTGCGCGCGGCCTTACATGTGCGCACGCTACCCGGCGCGCACACATGAACGCCCAATTTTATAACATGCGCATGCAGGTGCGCGCATGTTATAAAATTGGGGGTCAACGCGTGCAAGGAGGTGCACAATTGAGCACCTAGCGCACGCCGAGCTGCACTGCCTTCCCCTGTTCCCTACCCCCCACCCCACCTTCCCTTCCCTTCCCCTACCTCCCCCGCCCTTTCCCCCCTACCTTTTTCTTTGTTTTTCTTTTATTTCCAAACTTACTTCAGCCCTGGGGTTGAAGTAAGTTGCGCGTGCCGGCCATATGCCAGCGCGCGATCCCCATCACAGCGGCCGTGTGGAGGCCTCTGGCCACGCCCCCACCCCTGGACCACCCCTTTTTGCAAGCCCCGGGACTTACACATGTCCCGGGGCTTTATGCGCGTTGCTGGGCCTTTTGAAAATAGGTCTGGCGCGCATAACCCTTTGAAAATCTGGCCCATATTGTTATAAAGATTTAGAGGGGAATTTTAAAAGCCAGGCACGCACCAAAATTAGGAGATGTGCACACAAGGAGGTCACGCGCATGTCCACTTGATTTTAAAAGCCGCCTACCTGATCGCACATCTCCCAATACGTGAATATCTCTCACTTTGAACGAAAAAGGGACGTTGTGTGAGTGGAGGTGGGTGTTCTAGGGTGGGGCAAAGAGATGTGAACGCAAGTCCCTACGTGCCTGGGCGTGTGCCCAGGTCCAGTGCTGCATAAGTTTACTTCTGCTATGGAGAGATGCAAGTTCAAAAAAAAATTACAGGCATCCCTGAGGGGCTTAAGGGGTCTGGGTTAACTGGGGGTGAGCAGGCTAAAGAACCAGGGGGATCTGGAGGATCTAGATCTAGACTGGACGAACTGGTGAAACAGGACATGGTGTGGACATGCGCCTGTTTATAAAATTACCCCATTTATGCGGAGCTAACTCGACTTTACTCAGCTGTGCGCACATGCAAGTAAGTTTTAAAAGGAGCACGCATGCACCTATAAACGTGCGATTTGAGCATGCAAGCAAAATTACGCTCATTTTTATATCGTGCATGCAAGTACACGCGTATCATTTCAAAGATCTCTACTGCGCATGTGTTGGAGCCTTTATGCACGTACTCACACGTGAACAGAGAGAGAGAGAGCCTCTTTTATAGAGACAATCTGACACTCTATATATCTCCCACTGTAAGAGGGGGCTCTTTCATCTCAGGATTGGTCTTGGAGGGGGCCAGTATTACAGGGGTCTACAGACTCTTGTGCCCTAGGCAGACCAATGTAACATCGACCCCTCCCAAAACCCACCCTGAGTTGACAGTGCCCCTCTTACAGTGTCAGATTGTTTCTTTAAAAGAGTCTCTTTCTCTCCCCCCCCCCCCCCCCCCCGCTCCCCACCAGTGTTCAGGCCCAAAATCTCCAGCCTTGTGCCTCATCAGGAACAGTAGTAAAGTTACGCAGGTAATATGGCACGCATTGCCATGTTCAGCCTTGGAAAATTCGGGGGCTACGCGCATAAGTCTTGGCTCCACCCTGGAACGCCCATTCCCCGCCCCTTTTCTGCCTCCTTATTCTTGACGCGCACACGGGTATATACGCAAGTACTTCCCGGCTTCTTAAAATGTACATTGCTCGCACGCGGCCCACATATGCATGTATGGGTCCGTTTTGGTGCAAGCAACTCTTTTCTTTCTTTTTTTTTAATCTTCCTATTAATTGCAAAATTGGGCGCACACATACGCATGCATAGGCTATTTTATAACACGCACATATGTGGGTGAATGTTCTAAAATGGCTGTGTCTCTGGGCATGCACCGACGCCCGCATGCACATGTGCGCCCTCGTGCCCGTTTGAAAGTTACCGTTCATATTTTTATCGATTTCAATGGAAACCTGAACTGAAAAACTTGGGATACAATTTAGTAAATATCTTGATTCTGTTATCAATGATATCAGAAATAGGCTATTAGCCCCGATATAAGATATATGCACAAGATGATCCCCTTTATATCTGTTTTGTGGGGGAGACCTGAAGTGTTAAAATGTCTGTTCTCTTGGCTCTGTACTCACTCAGTTTGATATCAGTACTATTTCCTCATCAGTTTTATGATACAATAGATAGTGCACTGACTAAATTTCTCTGCAAAAGAAACCACATATTGCTTCATGAAAATTAAAATTATCTAAGCAATTATATGGTGTTAATTTTCCATACTAGACCAGGGGTGAGCAAACAGCGCTACAGCTCTCATTCCAGTAATGGAAATCGGTTAGGCTCCCCACTAGTCTCTTTATATCTCTTATAGAGATATGTCCTGGATTCCTGGTCTAGCCATACATTCAGCTCTTGAACCAGTAGCAAGTAATGAGACGACCACACTGCTAGCCAGTATCAGGTACACACACACACACACACACACTATTACAGAAATGGATTTTTAGATTGCAGAAACTTTATTGGCACATACATATTGACACACACAAAGACACATACAGTCTCTCAGACACTTTCTCATAGACACCTACACACTCTTTCTATCTCTCTCAGACACAAAGACACACCCACACACTAAGAGCGAGAGTGTGTGTGTGTGTGTGTGTCAGTGTGTGTGGGGGGGTGTCTTTCTCTCTGACACAGTCTCTCAGATGGAAAAAATATGTTTATGGATGTGTGTCTCTCTCTGACACAGATACACACACAATTGCTCTGACATGCTACTGTTGTACTGCTGCTTATATGCTCACCCAGTGAATGTCCCCACTCCAGCACTGCCGCATCAAGGTATAAAGTTCTTGCTTGCTGCCAGCCTTCCCCATTCTGCAGCAGCCCCCTCTGTTTCCCAATCCTATTCTCCAGGAGACTCGCTGGTTCCATAGGCAGCAGCACCTCTGAGAGCTCATTCCAGTCACATCAGGCAGAGGCCTCCCCAACACTGTACAGGCTCTTTTTCCTGGCTCACCTCCTCCCTTACTGTGCCTATAGCTTGCTTCCACTTCACTGCCACCCTCCCACCACTCCAGTATATTCCCATTGACTGCACGCTACACAGTCTGCTGCTTTTATGGTTCCCCAGGTTCTGTTCTGCCTACCTAATTCCAGGGGGCAGGGGACCAGAAGCGATCCATACTTTTCCTTGAGCTTCTAAAAAGAGAAAACTAAGCACTGGCTGAGACTGGGGAGAGCCATTATCCCAAAGCCGCACAACTCCAGATGGAATCCCATTTTCTTTTATGGAGCCAGGGCTGGTGCAAGGATATTAGGAGCTATAGGCAAACCTTACAGCTTTGCACACACCCCAGGCCCCACCCTCCCCACGTACAATTAAAAATTATGCCTTTATAGTAACAGATTTTTCATGAAAAAGAACATTTAAAGTAGCCTTCTAAGGTAAAAATATTACTTACGGGTATATTATTTAAATGCACTGCTGCAGTACCAACCAGAATACTCTGTAACAGACACTTGCAGCCATTTGGTATTAGATCCATTGTAAAGCAGTTGGGTGTGGGTTTGGCACTCAGAAAGCTTTGAGTAAAACTGAATGACAATATAGCAAGCCTCCCATATGGAAACAGCATGTCATGGTCTGCCACGGAGTGTGAGCCCTTTGGCTGTGGCGTGGTTGACGCAGGTTGGCAGGCGAACCCACTAGGCCCACGCCGACAGCAGGTGGACATGCTTTTACTAAGAGTAGGACTAGGTCTAGGACTTCACCTATACCAGCCCCGTTTCCTGTGCAGCATTTAATATTCCAACGTATGTGCACTCATATTCACATGTATGGGCTCCTGCGCACTTGTTTTAAAGTTACCATACCTGATTATAAGCCCTATGGGAATAGGTAAATATCTACAGAATCTGAATGTAATCCACTTGAAGTGCTTAAAAAAAGCAGAATATAAATCTAATTAATTAATTAATTAAAAAACCACCAGCGCTCCGTACCTGGTATGGTTTGATTTCTAGTCACTCAGAGATTGTTGTGGATTGGGGGGAGGGGGGACGCACAAACTTTATCCTTTCTCTCACCATACACTTGCAGACTCTCTCTCTCATACACTTGCAGGCTCTCACATACACATGCAGGCTTTTTTGCTCTCCCATACACAAACGCAGGCTCTCACACACACACAGGCTCTCTCATACCCAAGAAGTAGTCTCACACACACATACACACATGCTCTCTCTCATACACAGGCAGACTTTCATATGTAAACGTAGATTCTCTCTCTCATACTCACGCAGGCTCTCACATGCACATGCAGGCTCTTTCCTCTCTCATATACACAGGCTCTCATGTGCACAACCTCTCTCTCTTTCTCTCATGCACAAGCAGGCTCTCACAAGCACACTCTCTCTCATACACCACAGGGTCTCTCTCACTCTCATACACACATGCAGGATTGATCTTTCTCAAATAATATACAGGCTCTCACACGCACACTCTTTCTCTCTCAATTGCATGCAGGCTCTCACATGCACACACAGGCACTTATACACATATGCAGATGCTCTCATACAGATACAGGTTCTCACATGCAATCACTTTCTCTCATACACATACGCAGGCTCTCTCATATATGCAGGATGTCTCTGGCTCTTTCATACACACAAAGGCTCTCTCTCACACACACACACACACACACACATGCTCTCAGGCCTTCTCCTTTCTTGTGGTCCTTGTCTTCTGCTGTCATGAAGTGGCCACGCTGCTCATTGCCGGAGGGGAGGTTGGAGGACATTATTGCTTCTGGCAGCCCTATAGCTGTATTGTTCCTCACTACAGATGTCTCCTTTCATCTCTGCTGCTCCTGGGGTGGGATGGAGGGGCTCCATGCAGCACACAGGCCTTTCTTCAGGCCCCACAAGCTTCTCTTCAAGCTGCAGTGGGATGGGCTCTCCTGCGCCCCTGCCAAGCTTTCTTTGGGTTGCCACAACCCCTCTTCTTTCCTTTGGCTGCAATCGGGTGATCAGAGCAGGAGCTGAAAAGAGGAAACCATGTGACAAGAGCACCCTGCCTACCGGGGAATGTCTGATCCCCTGATAGGCCAATCCGCCCCTAATCATGTTTTCCTTCTTCTTCAGTCCTTGAGCATTTGGGCTTCTTGTTTTGTACCTCTCTTCAAGTGCCTCAGTCTCTTTGATTGGTTATATACATGATGTCAAAATGATGATTGCTGGTGATAATTATTTGACAAAATCATCAGCTTACTTTTATGCTGAAACATAAATCCACTCTACATGATAAAATATGGGCCCCTATTGGGCAGCCCAACAACCACAATAAAATATCTAGTTTATTGATCTATTTAACTTTGATAATTGAGTGGGATGTACTGAACATATCCCATGCTCATAATGCACTGTAATTTAGAATTGTAATATGAGAAAGGGCTTCATTACTGTAATGATACTTTTATACCCAAGTGTTTTATCTATTGTATGCTGGTTTCCCTAAATAAAAACTTACCAAAAAAAAAATGCATGTTAGTTAGTGAACAAACGATTTCACAAGCTTCTACCTACGTTATTATGTAATAGAATGCTGTTGTTCTGTGATACTTATCTTTTGGAGTCTTTTAATAGATGGCTCTTCCATGCCACAACCTTACTCTTGTTTTGCTAGTTATACCAATTATGTGTTCTCATGTTTGCTGGACCTTGATTCATTGTGTGGCCGACTATCCTTCAAACTCATGCCTGAGCGGCTTTTTGCGGCTCCCTGAGTTTTATTGCTTTGGTGTTCTCCCATTGCCTATATTCAGATGAATTGCTGTTGGCAAAGTCTGCGTTTTGCAGGGGGTTAAGAAGCAACAGCTCAGTCCTACACTACCCTGCAGCTCATTTCCAGTGTGAAGCAATGCGTGCTGTTTCCCCGTTGAAGATCAGCAGCTGTAGAAGTATGGTGTGTGCTTTATAATCGTCCTGCGTGCTTTGCACCTCCTGTTTGTTTGGCCAGTCGTCGGAGCTTCAACCCTGGCTACCCTCCGTTTGTGCATCTTTCATAAGCATTCCAAATTCAATTGCCTTAAAAAAAATAAAAATAAAAGTACAAACCTATCTAGAAAAAGCATTCTCCCCCTTCACTGGCCTTGTGCTTGGATCAATAAGAAGTGCATGCTGTTTTCCTCAAGGGCACTCATAAGGAAATTTAAAATATCAATAGGAAAAGGAGATTTACAGGGGAATATGAGTATCTAGAAAGGTGAAGAGGAGGAGGAGGGGAAGGAAAATAGTTATATTGAAAAGGGACTTTTTTTTTTCAATTTCTTGCAATATGCAAACATCAACAGAACAACATCTCTCACAGTACAAATAAATCTCACTCCCAAGCATAACTAAGAGCAAGAGTCAGAGACTTTCTGAGCGAGTCATATAATAAAGCTACGTCCTACTAAGAAAGGAGCATACCTGCTTCAGTGAGTGGTTTAAGTATGTCCATATCCTCTTTTCCGACAGTCATGAAAGGGTCCCCCAAATAAGCATATATATTGTGAGGGAGATCCATCAATTGGTACGTTAGCTCCCGTACATTATAAAGTATCCCATAATCTCTTCGGCCTCGTTTCCTCACTTGGGGCTTGAGGTTTCTTCGAGTATCTTGCTATTTCATATCTAGAGGCCAAGCAGCAGATGGGAAACCGAACAATTTCTCTTCCAATAGGGGGAGGGTAATTTTATTACCGTGCAGGTAGAGCTAAATCCTGCGTATAACTTATAAAACGCGGACTTTCACCAGCATTTCCAAAGCAAACTTATGCAAATGCGTTTATGTTGAAAATGCACAGTACATGCATAGTAGCATCAGTTAACTCACATAAAGTTATACCGCCTCTTGGGAGGGTGTAACCTCTGGAGGTTAACGTCTGTGATTGCTTTTTAAAAGAAATGTATGCACGCAGGTTCCACAACTCTGCCTCAGCTCCATGCCCGGAATGCCTCTTCTGCAGTTTGTGTAACCAGTACACGCATAACCAGACTGCGCGCACACTTTCACCCACACAGAGCCCCAATCTGTTTGGTAAGAGCATAAAACTGGGTTTTATGTGGATACGCCGTTCTGAAAATCGCTCCCTAAAGCCATGACCAACATGTCACAGTAGCACACACATTGGATCAGCATCATTCATATCTCCCGTGAATCTGTTAATTATTCCTGAAGGCAGGATCACCACACATGGGGCACAGGATCTCTTTCGCCCCCACCCTTCCAGCATAAAAGGAAGGCAATTTATTACAAATCTTAAGAAACTTGCCCAGGCTTAAATACAATTGAAAGATAGCTCTGTACAGATTTTCTTGTATGAGAGTACAGACAGAAGGCTGGGCTACACTCTTCCAGATATCTAACCACATATCATTTGAGATGGTAAAAATCCAGCCCAGGTGGGAAGGAAAGATGGATGAAGTCCCTCCCCCCCCATCCATCCACCAATGTCTGTCTCCTTCCTTCCTTCTCACCTTACCACAGGGCCAGTGACTCCTGTTACCTAATGCCCATTACACCACCGACTCTTCTCCCCACATGCCTGGCTGGCCCACTAACCCACTGTCCAAACACACTGCACTGCTTACCCTCTCACTAGATTTCTCCATTTGCCACCAGTCCAACATGTCTTGTCACCGGTTTGTTTCTTGTTAACAGTTGATTATTTTTTTCTTTTTTTCAATCTTTTGTTTATACACTTCAAGGAAAAAGCTTTTGAAAGGAAGATGAACAAGCAAAATGCAAACACCACCTATGAAAAGACTGGCAATCTAACACATCTTGCCACTTTAAATAGGACAACCCGATCTCAAACAAACGAAATGACATCAAAATGGTAAGAGGAGAAGGCGAGGCAATCAATTCATTCTAAGAGGATTCAAGAAAGAGAGGAGCCCTGTAAATTCTGGAACGCAAGCGAGGTCTGGCCCTCAGAGACAATCTTAGTGCTTACAAACAGAAAAGGCTGCCCAGGGTCAGAAAAAAAATATAGGAAACATTCACATGGTTTCTAACCCAGTTTATTTCCTTTTTGCTTTTTTCTGAATAGGATCATCACTTTCTACACTCCAGAGGAGATGGCCAGGTCCGGTTACATTTCCAGTACACGGGATCTGTAGCTAGCCCGAAAGAGCAAACCTTTTCCCAGAGCAGCCAAGGGGGAACTGTTATTAAGAGGGAGATTTTCACACATGCCACCTCGGATCCTCCTACCCCACTCTACCCTACTGTCACGATAACACACAAAGCAATGACTATACCACTCATCCCCCTCCCTCATCTCTCTCTTCCCATGCCCGCCTAACACCCCTCTCCCATGCCCCTCCTTTCTCTCTCCTTTCTGTCTCTTGTCTCTATCTTCTCTTTTTCCTCGTGTCTCTCCTTTGTCTTTTCTCTCTCTTTTGCATCTTTTCTCTCACTTACCTCCACGTCTCCCTCTGTGTCACCCTCTCCCCCTCATATGTATATATCTCCCCCTTTTCTGTATCTTCTTGTCTTTCTCCCTTCTCCCTCCCCTTCTCTGTTGTATTGTCTCTTTCACTTTCCTTCCTCCAGATTCAATGCCAAGAAGTGCAGAGTCACGCATATGGGGACTGGAAATCTGAAACAATTGTATTCGATGGGGGGTGAAGGGCTGATGTGCAGGGAGCAGGAGAGATACCTTGGGGTGATAGTGTCTAACGACTTGAAGTCGGCGAAACAATGTGACAAGGCAATAACTACAGCCAAAAGAATGCTGGGCTGCATAGAGAGAGGAATAGCCTGTAAGAAAAAGGAGGTGATAGTGCCCCTTGTACAGGTCCTTGGTGAGGCCTCACTTGGAGTATTGTGTTCAGTCTTGGAGTCTTTATCTCAAAGGAGATAGAGACAGGATGGAGGCTGTCCAGAGAAGGGTGACAAAAAAAGGTGGATGGTCTTCATAAAATGACTTATGAGGAGAGATTAAAGAACCTAAATATGTATTCCCTGGAGGAGAGGAGGAGCAGAGGTGATATGATACAGACTTTCAGATACTTGAAAGGTTTTAATGATTCAGGGTCAACAACAAACCTTTTACAATGGAAAAAAATCAGTAGAACCAGGAGACACGATTTGAAGCTCCAGGGAGGAAGACTCAGAACCAATGTCAGGAAGTATTTCTTCACGGAGAGGGTGGTGGATGCCTGGAATGCCCTTCCGGAGGAAGTGGTGAAGACTAAAACTGTGAAGGATTTCAAAGGGGCATAGGATAAACACTGTGGATCCATAAAGGCTAGAGGATGGGAATGAAGAGAAGAACCATGGGGGTGGCATGCTGGAATGTTGGCTACTACCTGGTGATTACTACCCTTACTCAAAAAATCCCTTGCACAGTTAATGCAACCCCAACATTGCTCTCTGCTTCAATGGCAGGGGGAAATGTGGAAAAGAGGATTTGCATTCAGACAACAACCAAAAAGGACTGAACTTCACAATCTGGGTAAACAAATAAGAGTGGGGGTAGCTGCTTATTACAGCGGTTACTACCCTAAACCAATTAAGCATGATAATTCACTTTGAATACATATACAGTGCTGCTTTCTGCTTCTACGGCAGGGGGAAAAGTAGAAAACAGGATTTACATTCAGACATCTTCCAACAAGGCATCGATCTGTGCAACCTGGGTAAACAAGCATCGAAGTAACTTGCTTGATGCGGCGGTTACAACCCTTAACCATAAGCCTTATGCTCACCTTTGATGCAACTCCAACATTACTCTCTGCATCAATGACAGGGGATGGCAGGAAATTTGAATCAAACAGTTACCAGCAAGGGCCCTGAAGTTGGTGGTTGGTGAAACAGATAAGTATGGGAGCTTGTTGGGCAGACTGGATGGGCCGATTGGTCTTTTTCTGCCATCATTTCTATGTTTCCCTCCCTACCCCTAGCTCTCCCCACCCCCATCCCTTCCTTTCTTCTGTGCTTTCCTCATTATAACAGCTCCACAGCAGACTCCTGGCCTAGCACATGGAGGGCAGGACCAAGAGTGCCCCCCGCTGCTGGAGCTGTGTGAACGGGCTTTGCTGTGACCCATATCCTCTCCTTACAACTTCCAATCATAGCGTGGGAAGGGAGGCAGGGGCGGGCCCTGCCTCCCTCCCTCAAGCTTGGAAGCCCTGCAGGGGCGAAAAGGAGCCACTTGACACAGTACGCCTGCCACATGAGCCTGATTTCTAATACAATTTAAAAACCGGGCGCTCACTGGGGCTTCAGTGGGGGGGGCTGCCTGGGTGGGAGTGAGGGAGGTGGCCCATGAAAGTGGGAGTCTGCTGCCGAATGCATCCCTAAAGGCTAGAGGACAGAAATGAAGAAGAGGATGCATGGGGGTAACTTGCATGGAGCGGCAGTTTCTACCCTCAAGCAATAGCCTTGATGCTTTTGATGCAACTGCAGCATCGCTCTCTGCTTCAACGGCGAAGGGGGCAGGGGAAGGGGAACTGGATCCAGACAACAACCAACACAGGTCCTAACTTTTGCGGTCTGGGATACTGACACGTAGATATAAGGTGAAAAAGCGCAGGACGGCTTCTACGGCCAAGACCCAAAGCAAAGAACGTCAAGCAGCATTGTCTGAATTAGCAGGAAGGCTCCTCACCCATTAACAACGTTGCTAGCAGTAATTTATGGGTTTGACAGTTGTTTGGTTTTGACTGATTGTAAATATTACTATCCTTATCATAAGGTTTGGGGGCAACTGCATGGAGCGGCAGATACTACCATAAGAAGCTTACAGGACAGATTGGATAGGCCATCTGGTCCTTTTCTGCCATCATTACTATGTTACTTGACAGCTTTGACTTTTCTAACCCAATCATCTCTGTAAATGCCATACTTGGGAACTTTAGAGTTTTGCTTACTCTGATATTCAGTGTAAAATGGGGGAGAGGGTATGTGCATAATCTCCCCCCCCCCCCCTCGCCCTCACCCAGACACACACAAATTCTCTGTCTTCCTGCCTTTCCAGGGATGACCCCACTACTCTCCCCCTCCCTAGCCATATGCACACAGGACTTGGGAAAGGAGTCTCACTCAGCAGAGAACAGCCCTCTGCTTCCTGCTTTAGCCTCTCTCCTCCCAGGTAGCCTACAAGGAAAGAGAGGGTGAGGTAAGGCAGAGGCCAGAGACCAGAGCAGAAAGAACAGAAAAGAGACACTCTGTTCACTAATCCAGCCCCTCCCCTCCTGTTGTTTCTCCTAGGCAGCCTACAGACCCACAGGCCAGCACTTCCCCCACAGAAAAGCCCATCAGGGAATGCCCAAATCCCTGATAGGGCAATCCATCCCTACTCCTAATAACTCATATTTTCAAATCCCTGCAGCGTTTGCGTAAGTCATGGTTACCAGCTAAAAAAATACTCAAGCACCCCTTGTGGAATTTTTAATGTTTTGGTGCTATTTCATCTGAGCAGGCAAGAGTCTAGAAGAGTCACTTTTCCGAGAGCACTGCAACAGGCAACATCTTCCTCTCCAGCATGCTGTCCTAGAGGACCCAACTCCCTTTAGAGTATTTGGAAGCTCCCGGGAGGGAAATGCCAACTAATTTTTTGGGACTGCTCTTGCTGAGGCATAGGGCAAGTCATTCTGGTGTGAGTACAATGGGGTAACACTAGTTCCACTCAGGCCGATACAGTACACTGCGGTCCGACGGAGCGCACTGTTAGCCTGCTATTGGACGCGCGTTTTCCCTTACCCTCTATTCAGTAAGGGGAGGAAAACGCACGTCCAACCCGCGGCACCTAATAGGGCCCTCAACATGCAAATGCATGTTGAAGGCCCTATTAGGTATGCGCGCGGGATACAGAAAGTAAAATGTGCAGCCAGGCCGCACATTTTACTTTCAGAAATTAGCACCGACCTTTGGGTCGGCGCTAATTTCTTCCGGCACCAGGAAAGTTTAAGTCGGAGGTCCCGAAGAGTAAGAAAAGTAAAAAAAAAAAAAAAATTTGAATTCGGCCCGCTCAATTTTGCCGGCGTCCGGTTTCCGAGCCCGTGGCTATCAGTGGGCTCGAGAACCAATGCCGGCAAAATTGAGCGTTGGCTGTCAAACCCGCTGACAGCCGCTGCTCCTGTCAAAAAGGAAGCGCTAGGGACGCGCTAGTGTCCCTAGCGCCTTCTCTTCCCCGTTTCTGCCGCACCACCTAATTTGAATACTGCGCGCAGCGGCGAGGGGCCGGTGCACGCGCCGGGAGAGCGGGCGTTCGTCCGCTCTCCCGCAGACTTTACTGATGCGGCCTGACTGTTAGTGAAATCTCAGCAGAATGAGCCACATTGCCTAATGTGAATTTTCAGATTGCATCAGACAACATTATTATCCATTCATGTGCTGGTAATTGTGGGGATTTTATTGAAGTGTAATAACTACCTGTGTCATATGTGTGCAAGAAAATAAATGAGACGGTTGGATTCAAATGGAGTGAATCCCGTGGTTTCATTTAGGAGTCGCTGGAGGATGGAAGGACGAGAAAAGGGAGATACCTCCACAGCCTACCCCCTTGAGAAGTCCTGCAGATTTGAGAGACAGTGCAGTGGCAGGTTACTCCAAATGGAATTTACCTTGGAAAATCTCTAGCTCAATGGGGACCACTGGTACAAAATTACCCACAGAGCTTGGCTTGGGTAATTCCCACTAGGATGTCCGCACAGGGAGTTAAAAAGAAACTCCCCACATGTACTTTGCTAGGATGGCCCCAGCACCATTCCTTTTCCCTAGTAATCAACCCCAGGTCCTTTGCACAGCAGTGTGCAGCACTGCTGCTGTTAGCCATGTCATGGATAATGGCTAACTCCTTTAGTCTTCTTGGCGAAATGATCACTCCTCCTAGAACAGAAATGGGAAAACTATGGCCCTTGGGAAGTTTCCATCTGGCCCATAGTGCTGAGAGGATGTCATTTCTGGTCTGAAGAAACATCTCTGGACCAAAAGTGATGTTGTCATTGGATCCTCTGCCAAGAGGTGGAGGGTTAGAAGCTCCTGAGATCTCCCGGGGAGTGGGTATCTCACCCTCCTCCTCCTCAGACCCCGGATTCTCAGACCTGGTCCCTTCACCCCCTAGTGAAGGGGGCAGAAAAAGAGAGAGGGAATTCTGGTCAGTAAGGGGGTGGAGAGAGAGAGAGAGAGAGGAGGAGGGCGGGCACTGAAAAAGGCGGCAAAGAGATTGGGGGTGATGCTGCTGTGTTGAGCAGGGAGTGAAGGGGAGAAAGAGGAGGATAGTGGGGGACAGAAGAAGAGATGGACTGGGGGACAGAGATAAGGGATGCTGGGTACTGTGGATAGGGAACAAAAGAAGGGGATGCAGCGGGTGAGAGGAGAGTAAGAGGTGGATGAGTGGGGCGAGAGTGAGAGTGGGATGCTGTGCCAGAGCTACCACCTTTAGGCAGGGGTAAAAGGGAGAGGGCATGAAATAGAAAATTCGCCTAGGGCACCTAATATCTTTTCATCAATCCTCTCTTTATCATTGCCAGCACACTTTTTTTCTTTTTCCCTGGGCTGAGAAACCCCACCAGCCTTTCTATTGCTGCCGCTGCTGCCACCTCTGCAGTGCTGATCCCACCATCCCTTGTCCCGCTGCCTGAGGCCTCCTGAGCTGGGTCGGCCATCCCCCACCTCCAAGTAAGTGTTGCTAATGCACACGCATGTGCAAATGTGCCACAATGCTTGTCCAGATCCCTTACAATTTTATAATATAGAGAGAGTTACTAGTAGTAGTTAATGCCGTTTTCCGTGTGTCACATATTGTACACTGTGCTAACCACAGTAATAGACTTCCTGTTTAGGTTCAGTGGAATGTGTTCACGTTTCAGCTGCTGCAGCTGCAGGCTTCTATGTCTTACTCACGGATGTATCCAGATTCTGATCCTTCTGAAGCGGGCAGAAAAAACAGAAAATGTACAACAGCACCTTTTCAGGCAACTTAAGATGCATTATTTTGCTGTGCCCACAAGTGATGCTATTTAAATAATGCAGTCCTCTCCCGAGGGATGCTGGGAGCAGTATGCAGATGAGCCTTCCAGTCTTCTTCTAGATATTTAAACGTCTCTATCATTATCTCTCCTAGCCCACCTTTCATCTAGCGCAGTCGTTCTCAGCCTTTTTCCCATTGTGACACACTGGACAGACCACGCTCACATGGTGACCCACTGTTCATTACAGTCCATTGCAGAAATTTAAAAAAAGGCCCAGTATTACTTTTATGGTTAAGAATGACACAAGGGAAAGATAAGAACAGAAATTACATAAATAGTAAACCTCCTTTTCCAGAACAACACCAACTTCCAGCACTCAAACAGTAACCACTTACCTAAGAAAAGGCAACACTAAGAATATTACACCAGGCCTTAAACACCAGTACTCCTCCTATTAGGAAAACAAAACACCTACACTGAAGCTACACGCCAGTAGAATACCTCACCTCATTCACATATGCAGACCGTAGCCTAACAAAGAATAAAGGGACCATAAAGCTTAACTAGAAACATGCAGACAAAACCTGAACTGGAAACTGCAACAAGCCAGAGACTTTGTATGCCATGCAACAAAGGAAAAAGAGAAACATCACTAGTCCTCATAAAATAAATCAAGAAATATAAAATCAATAGCAATAAAACCATACTAATAAAAAGAACAGATTATATCAAAATAGCTGATGAATGGAATATCCAATAATTAAAATTCATATAAAAAATTTCCAGACACCAATAAAATATTTCAACTAGTAGACACAAAGACCCAATAATTAAAAATAATAAGGATAAAAAATTGCTCTGTTCTCTATACCTGGGAACGTTTGATTTCAGGTGCCCTGAGATTGTTGTGAATTAGCAGGAGGAAGGGGGGGTATTTGCTTGCAACTTTCTTCTCTCTTTGTCACACATATACACATGCTCTCTCTCTCTCACTTAGGTTCTCAATCACACATTTACACACATGTTCTCTGTCTTTCTCACACACACACACAGGCTCTCAATTACACTTACATACATGCTGTCTCTCTTTCTCTCACACACACATAGGCTCTCAATTACACACTTAGTTACATGCTCTCTCTCTCACTTATACTCCCAGGCTCTTAATCATATATATACACATGCTCTCTCTCACACTTACAGGCTTTCAATCACATACTTACTGTGCATATATGCTATGTCTCTCTCTCGCACACAAAGAACCTCAGTCACACACAGATATGCAGTTTCTCAATCACACAGTTTGCTTTCTCTCACACATCACAAAGGCTCTCAATCACACACACACACACAGGGTCTCAAACACACATGCTCACTCAGTTCCCCTACTGAAGAACAACTGGCAGCGGCAGCAGCTTCCTCCTCCTCTTCCAACCCTCGCAGCCTCAAGAAAGGAGTCTCATCAGTTGCGGGGCCTGCCATTGCTCCTCTTTTTGGCTCTGGGCAGCGCTGCTCTTCTCCTTTGGGATATGGAAAAACAAAAACATTGCTCTTTCTTAGATGAGCAGAATCCACTGCAAGGTATTCCTGGTTGCTGCAGACAGGCCAAAAGGATAAACATGATCTCTGTAGTGATCTCTTCCTATGTGAATCATAGAAATTCCCTGTGAGCTTTGTGAATGGAGATCCATGTGTAGGTATGCCTAAGATTTAAGATGACTAACCAGTCACTGACCTCCAAATGACAGAGGATGGTTCCTAAAAAGAGTTCATCCTTCACTTTTCTTTTTTCAGGTGTTTGAGATATCTGAGGTGTAAGATATAACAGAGACCACCTGTCTTTTTTGGAATGAGGGAGTATTTGGAGTAGAATCCCACATTTCTTTGTGGTGTTGGGACTGGTTCCTGCTCTTTTTGGAGGAGTTGGAGCTGTCTTGCATTTGTGAAGTGATTTTATGGAAGAGGATTTGAAATTTTAATGGTATCCCTGTTGTATGATCTTTAAAAGCCAATGTTCTGTTATGAAGTCTTCTCCCCACTGGAAGGCTGTATGGATCCAATTAGGAAGTTTTGCTGATATCGTAGTCAAAATTTAATCCTAGTTTTCTTTACTATGTGTAACATGCTGCCGACTATGGGGTGCTGCACTGCAGTCAGCAACCTGTACCTCATGGTCCCGAGCCCAGCTCGGTATCCTGTGATCCGCTAGGGCCACCCACCATGGCTCCCAGTGCACTGCTCCTCTGCTGCATTCTGCTGTTCTGAGTAAGGGCCTGTAGCAACTCACCAGCTTTACAGAGCCAGCACTCAGGATTTCCTGTGGCGTGAACTGATGACTTCAGAACTGCTCTGACTTTAAAAGGAAGTTCACTCCTTGGGGCAGGTGCCTGAGCAATAGGTGCTGATTCTTCATTCCCCTGCTTCTGGCTGTTCTTGACTCTGACTACCGACTGAGACCCAGCTTGGTCCTGATCTTGCTTCCATCTGCCACCTGCCCCAAACCATTTTTTTGTTTCCTGCTTCAGAATGGAATCCACCTACCTCAACCATGCCTACCTGACCATGTCTCTGCCTCATGATTCTCTACCATGCCTTGGCCCTGTCTGTTAATATTTCCAGGGTCCACTCTTCCAAGCTTGTGATACTATGTTTGCTGGAGAGTCTTTGGCTGTACTCTGTCCTTAGCACATGGTCTGCTTTGTTATTTTTGTTGTTGCTGCCGCCGCTGTCATGGGCAAGACCACTGAAAGGAGTAAGTTTGGTACCTTCTTCATGCATAGTAGTTCTGCCTCCTGTAGTGCTGTGGTTGACTTTTCCTGCTTGTAGTTGATGACAGGATAAGAAGAGTGGAACAGCAATCTTTAATGAGATCCATTGTTTTATGTACTTTCTCTCCAAAGATGTTATCACCTATGCATGCAGCATCACCAAGTTTTCGTGAACATCTTCGTGAAGTCCTGAATGCCAGAACCATGCTAGTCTTCTGGCTCCGGTGGAATTGCAGATGTATCATATGCATCATAAACTGTCTTAAGTAGGTCATGAGTAGGTTGGAAACAGGATAAAGGATGGTTATTTGCCATTTCAAATAATACTAAAACAAGGGGACACTCCATGAAGCTAACAAACAGCAGCTTCAAAACAAATCATAGAAAGTACTTTTATCACTCAGCACATTATCAAGCATTGGAATCTATTGCCAGAGAACGTGATAAATGCGACCAGCATAGTGGGCTTTAAAAGAGGTTTGGACAAGTTCATGGAGGAAAAGTCCATAACACATTAGTAACCAGGTAGATTAAGGAAAGTTATTGCTATCCCTGAGAGTGAATAACAAGAATTAGGTCAAATTTATTGGATCTGCCAGGTACTTTTGATTTGGATTAGCCACTATCAGAGACAGGATGCTGGGCTCGATGGACCTTGGTCTGACCTAAATGGCAGTTCTTATGTTTATAACTACAGGACTAAAATGATCCATAGGGTCTGAAGGGAGCTGCTGGGTCATATTTTTCAGTTTTCACAAGGAGTTATACATGTATTGTACCATATATAATTGATGAGCAGCTATTTTGGACTTTCACATAGCTTATTGGAAAAACATCTTTACCATGGTGTCTAGTAATTTGGCATCTATTCTGAGAGGGGTACTGGAATGTTTCTATTAATGCTTTGTTTTTTTCAAAGTTGACTCCCCTACTACCATCTCATGAGAAAGCTGTACCTTGATGACTAGGACAAGGTTGAACTTTGTATTTGAGATCTAATTTCCTTGCTCTTGATAATGTAGACAAGGCTGCCTACTATATCCTTGTTTGGAGTTTCTGAAATACTCTGTGAGCCAGAACAGCAATTACTTGCTTTGGACCTTGGATATATTTTGTATACCAAATATATCTTCCCTCAGTTCTAATGCTTCCAATAAAGTAAATGCAATCATTTTTGTCGTATTTTGGACAAAAGCAAAATATGACTCATCCTCTAGTAGAGATATACTTCTGTGAGGCTGTGGAGAGGGTTCCAATGGAAGACCTGTAGACTTCTTATTGTTGGAATGCTACGAAAGAGAGGTATATGATGATTATGATTCCTCCTGTGAGTCAGACAACACTATAGGTAGGTCTTTTGAGGTAGCCCTACTCTTGGACAGGCCCGGATTTAGGCATAGGCAACATAAAGAACTGCCTCCGGCATCAAATTTTTATAGGTACCAGAACATTGCATTGCTGCCTATGCTTAAATCCTACATCTACTGCCGTGCCACCACTTCTGTTTTCTTGCGATGCCGGTTCCATTCGCAGAAGCAGCACAGACCAGGAAGATAAATCATCACGGGGCCTTCCACAGACCTTTTGCGCTGACTGACCCTGTGGCATTATGCCTCTTGCATGGGTTCTCCTAGTAACAAGAAGCCCATATGGGAGGAGGAGGTATGAAAGGGCTGTGGAAGGCCCTACAAGGATTTATTTTCCTCGTCTGTGCTGCTGCCGTCATCGGAGCCAGCACCACAACTTAAAGGTGAGAGGGGTATAGGGGGACGGCATCCAAGAAGAAGATTTGAGCAAGAGGAATTGTCCCCTCTCCTCCTTTTGTGAGGGGGATAACTGCCCCTCCTTCCATTGCCTATGGGTGCAGACTGACTTGATCCAGCCCTGCCCTTGGAGGAAGGGGAACTCAGACTTGGACTGTGATTCTGTACACACAAATTCTGTCAGACTCATGGATTGAGTTTCAGATTTTGTGACAAAGACTTCAAAATGGGAGTCATCTGTTCTAGCTGAGGTGGAGGAGGTATGTTAGTAAAAGTGTTCAAAGAAGTCAAGCTACATTTTTCTCATAAAGGGGTGATGTTCATGTTTGGCAGGGGAAATTCCAGTAGAACTATCCGATTCTGAAAACAGAATTGACACAGAATGTTTGCCTGGAGTAGATTCAGAAAGAACTAACTTTTTTGCGAGCTTGGCACCGATGTCTGAGTCTCGGTGCCAAGATGTTGTTGGCGCTGACAAGGATGTGGTATCTTTTAATTTGGATTTTAATATGTATGTTTATTTCTGTACACCGCCTAGAATTTTTAGATAGTGTGGTTTATAAATAATTTTAAATAAATAAATACTTGTAGATGGCACTGGCAAAGTCTCTGCACCAGTGGCATTGCCAGATCTGATTTTTTGGCAGGGCTTAAGATTTACATGGGTGGGCACTAGGCATACAAGTCTGAACCATGCTAGTTATACTCATTTGTAAATAATGCCTTAGGAGTTGAACCTGACAACGGATTTCTGCCACAACTGTCATACATCTTGGATGACACGTTAAATATTTTAAATTCATTTACTTCAAGCATTTACCAAAGCTAATCCACATTTACACTAACAGAAACATTTCAGTTATATTTAAAGATGTTCCAAGAGACAGTATCCCAAATTTTGGTTGTCACCTCAATACTAGCAACACTCCACCACCAGGCAATCTGTGATGCAACAAAAATACCTGCAAGAAAAGATAATAATCAGCACCTATGTAGCAATCCTACCATGCCAAAACAGTATTCATTCCCAAAACTCACACAGCAAAAACCCTATCTATGAAAAGGCAGCACTGCAAATATTGCAAGAGACCCTAGTACACCAATGCACCTCCTGCTGGAAGGTACAGATCAGAAAACAGAACAAGCTGGATTGCTACAGATCCTTACCCAGAATACTTCACCTCATTCACGCATTCAAAACGCAGACAAACCCTCACTCAGCACAGAATAAAGGGACCAGAAATTAGAAATATTCAGACAAAAACTGAAGAAATAGAAAAAGAAATGTATTTCCTCCTATACTGTGCAAAATACAAAAATATCAGAGATTCACCTGTCCCTAAGCTGAGAGAGAAAATCAAAGACTTTGCACAAAATAATGAGCAAGAAAACCTCCATCTAATCCTGGAAGAAACGAGCAGCTAGAGCCACCAGGTCACAAACTTAATCTTATCAGGGACATCACAGACCAGCACCAGAACCTGGGAATTGTCCTTACAATTGTATTTTCCGTACCCTGTAATTTTATTTTACTACTATAACTTATACATAATTTTTTCTCTTTTGCCATTTATTTTAACCATTTCGCACGTTATTTTGGCTACACATGTACAAATTGTCGTGCCAATAATAACTGAGCGGTGGCTGTCAGCGGGTTTGACAGCCGACGGTGAATTTTGCCGGCGTCGGTTCTCGAGCCCGCTGACAACCACGGGTTCGGAAACCAGACGCCGGTAAAATTGACCGTCTGGTTTTCAAGCCGCGGGCTAATTTCAAATTTTTTTTATTTTTTTTTAACTTTCGGGACCTCCGACTTAATATCGCCATGATATTAAGTCGGAGGGTGCACAGAAAAGCACACCAGAAGCAGCAGGGCTCTTCTCCTCCAGGGTGGCAGAGCTGTTCAGCCCAGAGGACTGCAGCAGGAGGAGGGAACACAACTCTTCTTCAACGGTCTTGTGAGGGAGCTGCAGCGCCCCCTACTCTATGGCATCTCTAGCTGAGGCCACATCGGCCATAGGCTAGTTACAGCTCTGGTACACGCAGACAGCTGCACCTCCTTTTCTGCAGGTTCTGTTTAAATGGAAAATAACCGGTGTAGATTTGAAAATTCAGTTTACGTGCATTATCTTACTCCCCTGCCCTAAATGCACCCTCCGGGAGCATCTCCTCCTAATGTGGCTCGGAGGACCCGCCTCGTGGAAACCCTGTGCAGACTGTCAGCCAGGGTCAAGGGTGGGAAATTTTTAGTACTTTCCTGGGGAAATGGCTTTGGAAAATTGCTCTCTCCGAGTATTTGTCTGGATTGCATTTTTTAAGTTTACTTTTTTTTTTAATTAAGAACATGCCATACTGGGTCAGACCAAGGATCCATCAAGCCCAGCATCCTGTTTCCAACAGTGGCCAATCCAGGCCATAAGAACCTGGCAAGTACCCAAAAACTAAGTCTATTCCATGTTACCGTTGCTAGTAATAGCAGTGGCTATTTTCTAAGTCAATTTAATTAATAGCAGGTAATGGACTGCTCCTCCAAGAACTTATCCAATCCTTTTTTAAACACAGCTACACCAACTGCATTAACCACATCCCCTGGCAACAAAATCCAGAGCTTTATTGTGCATTGAGTGAAAAAGAACTTTCTCCGATTAGTTTTAAATGTGCCCCATGCTAACTTCATGGAGTGCCCCCTAGTCTTTCTATTATCCGAAAGTGTAAATAACCGATTCACATCTACCCGTTCTAGACCTCTCATGATTTTAAACATCTCTATCATATCCCCCCTCAGCCATCTCTTCTCCAAGCTGAAAAGTCCTAACCTCTTTAGTCTTTCCTCATAGGGGAGCTGTTCCATTCCCCTTATCATTTTGGTAGCCCTTCTCTGTACCTTCTCCATCGCAATTATATCTTTTTTGAGATGCGGCGACCAGAATTGTACACAGTATTCAAGGTGCAGTCTTACCATGGAGCGATACAGAGGCATTATGACATTTTCCGTTTTATTCACCATTCCCTTTCTAATAATTCCCAACATTCTGTTTGCTTTTTTGACTGCCGCAGCACACTGAACTGACGATTTCAATGTGTTATCCACTATGATGCCTAGATCTCTTTCTTGGGTGGTAGCTCCTAATATGGAAGCTAACATCGTGTAACTATAGCATGGGTTATTTTTCCCTATATGCATCACCTTGCACTTATCCACATGAAATTTCATCTGCCATTTCGATGCCCAATTTTCCAGTCTCACAAGGTCTTCCTGCAATTTATCATAATCTGCTTGTGATTTAACTACTCTGAACAATTTTGTATCATCTGCAAATTTGATTATTTCACTCGTATTTCTTTCCAGATCATTTATCCACATGTTTATTAACTCCTTCAAAAAAGTGAAGCAGATTTGTGAGGCAAGACTTGCCTTGGGTAAAGCCATGCTGACTTTGTTCCATTAAACCATGTCTTTCTATATGTTCTGTGATTTTGATGTTTAGAACACTTTCCACTATTTTTCCTGGCACTGAAGTCAGGCTAACTGGTCTGTAGTTTCCCGGATTGTCCCTGGAGCCCTTTTTAAATATTCGGGTTACATTTGCTATCCTCCAGTCTTCAGGTACAATGGATGATTTTAATGATAGGTTACAAATTTTTACTAATAGGTCTGAAATTTCATTTTTTAGTTCCTTCAGAACTCTGGGGTGTATACCATCAGGTCCAGGTGATTTACTACTCTTCAGTTTGTCAATCAGGTCTCCCACATCTTCTTGGTTCACTGTGATTTGATTCAGTCCATGTGAATCATTACCCATGAAAATCTTCTCCAGTACGGATACCTCCCCAACATCCTCTTCAGTAAACACCGAAGCAAAGACATCATTTAATCTTTACGCGATGGCCTTATCTTCTCTAAGTGCCCCTTTAACCCCTCGATCATCTAACGGTCCAACTGACTCCCTCACAGGCTTTCTGCTTCGGATATATTTTAAAAAGTTTTTTCTGTGAGTTTTTGCCTCTGCGGCCAACTTCTTTTCAAATTCTCTCTTAGCCTGTCTTATCAATGTCTTACATTTAACTTGCCAACGTTTATGCATTATCCTATTTTCTTCTGTTGGATCCTTCTTCCAGTTTTTGAATGAAGATCTTTTGGCTAAAATAGCTTCTTTCACCTCCCCTTTTAACCATGCCGGTAATCATTTTGCCTTCTTTCCACCTTTCTTAATTTGGGTTGCATGGGTTGCTTGTCCTGAACATCTTTCCTTCCCCTCACCAGATTTCAGCCTCCTCATTTTTCGAGGAGACGCACACATGAGGATGCAATGGACAGAACTTCAACCACCAAATTTGAGGTTCTGGAGGGAAGCAGGTCCAAACAATAATGACAATGGAGTGGTTGACAGCAAAGAAGTGGGTTTGAAGAAGATGCAAGCTTTTCAGAGTATTTGGAAGCTGATTCTGGCTAGATTTAACACAGATACTTGACTCAGTCAACAGAATTTTAAAGACTAAAATTTAGAACTCTTAGGGTCCATATTTAGTTGCTGTGTGGCTTGGCAAATTAGCTGGAGAAACCTATCCGGCTAACCTAGCTGGTATATTCAGTGGCGTAGCAGCGCCACTGAATATACCCAGTAATCTTAAAGTTAGCCTGATAAGTTATCCAGTGACTTATCCAGCTAAGTGGTGCCTGCTGACCGTAGCCAGATATTCAGTGGTGCCACGTAGCCAGACAAGTCCGACTTATCCGGCTTAAGTTTTTTTTTTTTAATATCGGGCTCCCTGTGTTTACAGCTAGTTTTGGGATAAAGAGATTTTTATGCCATTACTTTAGGTGAGGTTTAATACACCATATGCAGTTGTATAAAGAAAGGAGGGAGAAGTGTCAAAAACAGAATATAAATCAAATACATAAAAATTAAAAAAAGGGAATATGGGTGGGAGGGAGGGAAGGGAAGGAGTTGGTTATGGATAATGTTTGATAAGTTTACATCCTTAGTAGAAACATGTTTAAGATTTTCATTATTTTATCTGTCATTTAAAAATGTATGTATTACAATAGTAAGTGATGGTAAGATTGTAATTTATTTTTCAAATTTTAATATATAATTAAATTAAAATTAAAGTTGTTTATTCCGTATGTTTTCTGTTTAATTTTTTTTTTGTTTTGTTTTCCCAGGGTCCCTCTCCCTACTGGGTCTCAAAGGATCCTGATTCTTAATTGTGGAATTCTGGTAATTCTGTACAGGAAGCAAACTGGAATGATGCTTGGAAGGAGGGAGCTGGGCAGTGCTCCAGGCAGAGACAGGCAATGACACCATCACTGCTTGGTTTATCTGTACTAAGTGTAACCTTATAAGGGCACAACAGTAACGGCGAGGGGAAAAGCCTAAAGGTTCAGCAACCTTCTGAGTAATTCTCATTCTCAGTCCTGCCCAATTCACTTCTTACCAACACAGACAGATTTAGCAAATAAATAACCCACATGTTGTACAAGCACTAATCACTGGGCAGCGTCTGTTAACATTCCAGCTTCATTTATCTAGTGCAGGAATGTTGTTTCAGGGATAAAATATTTCTCCTCAAATTCTTGGCCTTCTCTGTTAAGTGGGGAGGCATGGTGACAGGGGTCCCCTGAGGTGATGTTAAACCAAGTGCAATGATACCTTCATCAGTTCCTGGACTGCCTATCTTGCAGACCCAAAGGGCCAGGTCTTAAGGATCAGGCATAAACCTGTAAAAAAATTAAAAGCAGTGGCATATAGTCAGGGCCTTCGAGGGACCCAGTGAATCCCCAGTCCTAATTAACTTCCTATTGGTTTTTTGTTTTGCTCTTGTTTTTCAGCACACTTGCTTCTCAAGTTCTCAGTAATATTACTATCATGCCCTGAGGTGCCAATAGAAGCAACAAAACCTACCCATGATTGTAGCCATGGGGGGAGGGGGGCCAATAGGAGAAGGAGCAGGTAGCAAGGCCAATCATCTACGGCGGCATTGGCAGGCAGCCTGGGCCTAGACTCATCATCATGCTTGACTGGACAGCTTTGATTTGAAATGAGGTCTCAGCTTCTGCCCCCATGCTGTGGTGCACGTTGTCCTGTGGCCATGGGAAAAGCTGCTGTGTGGGGTGTGGGACCACGTGTCCGACTGGCTGCCACTGTACAGTGCTTAGCAGAAGGCAGAGAGCCGATAAGCTGAGAGGAAACGAGGCACTTGGGCAACAGAAGAAGCAGTGGGGCAGCACGACCGGGCTCGGGCAGTTAGAAGGATCCGCGTCAGTGTCTCTCCACTGAGTGGCGAGCAGAAGGTCAGGCACTGGCTGCTGAGGTGAGAGGGAAGATCCGCCCTGGTCGAGAGAAACTGCTAGGAACTCGGGTGGGAGGGGTAAGAGTTTGTGTGTGGGAGAGAAGAGGGGATTAAGAGAGCCTGACTGCTGGGGACTCAGGGATGGAGGGCTGTGTGTGTTTTGGAAAGAAGAGGGGATTAAGAGAGCCTGACTGCTGGGGACTCAGGGATGGAGGGCTGTGTGTGTGTGGGAGAGAAGAGAGGATTAAGAGAGCCTGACTGCTGGGGACTCAGGGATGGAGGGCTGTGTGTGTGTGGGAGAGAAGAGAGGATTAAGAGAGCTTGACTGCTGGGGACTCAGGGATGGAGGGCTGTGTGTGTGTGGGAGAGAAGAGAGGATTAAGAGAGCTTGACTGCTGGGGACTCAGGGATGGAGGGCTGTGTGTGTGTGGGAGAGAAGAGAGGATTAAGAGAGCTTGACTGCTGGGGACTCAGGGATGGAGGGCTGTGTGTGTGTGGGAGAGAAGAGGGGATTAAGAGAGCCTGACTGCTGGGGACTCAGGGATGGAGGGCTGTGTGTGTGTGGGAGAGAAGAGGGGATTAAGAGAGCCTGACTGCTGGGGACTCAGGGATGGAGGGCTGTGTGTGTGTGGGAGAGAAGAGGGGATTAAGAGAGCTTGACTGCTGGGGACTCAGGGATGGAGGGCTGTGTGTGTGTGGGAGAGAAGAGGGGATTAAGAGAGCCTGACTGCTGGGGACTCAGGGATGGAGGGCTGTGTGTGTGTGGGAGAGAAGAGGGGATTAAGAGAGCCTGACTGCTGGGGACTCAGGGATGGAGGGCTGTGTGTGTGTGGGAGAGAAGAGGGGATTAAGAGAGCCTGACTGCTGGGGACTCAGGGATGGAGGGCTGTGTGTGTGTGGGAGAGAAGAGGGGATTAAGAGAGCCTGACTGCTGGGGACTCAGGGATGGAGGGCTGTGTATGTGGGGGAGAGAAGAGGGGATTAAGAGAGCCTGACTGCTGGGGACTCAGGGATGGAGGGCTGTGTGTGTGGGGGAGAGAAGAGGGGATTAAGAGAGCCTGACTGCTGGGGACTCAGGGATGGAGGGCTGTGTGTGTGTGGGAGAGAAGAGGGGATTAAGAGAGCCTGACTGCTGGGGACTCAGGGATGGAGGGCTGTGTGTGTGTGGGAGAGAAGAGGGGATTAAGAGAGCCTGACTGCTGGGGACTCAGGGATGGAGGGCTGTGTGTGTGTGGGAGAGAAGAGGGGATTAAGAGAGCCTGACTGCTGGGGACTCAGGGATGGGAGGGGGGAGGGCAGGTGTGAGAATGGAAAATGGGTTGAAGGACTGAGACTGCTGGGAGCTCAGGGGTGGGGTGTACGTGAGAGGGTAATGGGGTTGGAGTGAGATTGGGGGTGTGGGGTTCTGTGGGAAGAGAGAGAGGGTTGAGGGGGTGAAACTGCTGGGGACTCGAGAGAGTGTGAGAGAGATGGTGTGAAAGAGCAGTGGGGGGGGGGGGGGCAGGGGAGGTGATCAGGGGGAAGAGGAGGAAGCTGTTGTACACTAAATGTGCAAGGTGAAACAGGAATAGAAGAATGTAGGTGCTGGGAGGGGGGGCAGGAGAGGAGTGGGGGGCATGGAGAAAGTGAGAAGCTGCTGGGGCACAGTGTGCTGAGGGAAAGAGAGGATTGGGGGGATACTGGTAGTGGGCAAAGGATAGGGGGGGGGGGGGGAGAAGAGATGGGAAATACTGGCAGTGTTGTGTTGGGGCTGCCAAGCCCCTGATGTTTGTGTCAGGGTCAGGAGGTGGTGAATCGCCTACTGTGAATGGCACTGCAGGCCACTGCTTAAAAGAAAACACACCTCTGCATGCCTGTCTGCATGGTTTTGAAACGGCATTTCTTTTCTGCAGTGGTTTTTGTTTCCTGCAGCATCCGAAAGAGAAAATAGCTCCAGTGGAAAAAGCCTAATAAGTAGAAAGCAGTGTGAACAGCCCTCGGAGGTTTTTTCCTCCTTCCTTCATTTTCCCTTCCAGAAGCAGCAAGGCATTAAAGTCGCTGCAGAAAATGTGTGCAAATTCAAAATTGCACAAACTGACTTGTAGGCTCTTTGCAATTTTTTTTTTAATCTGATCCTTAATATAGCACCCGCCTTAGTACGGACTATGAATTACCCCTATGCTTGGGGTGGGAGTACCATATGAGAAATTATATTTACTAATATGATTTATCTTCAGGCTCATAGCCTGAGTGGGGGATGAGACAAGATCCTGGTCACACTCATACCACAATTCTGTGCCCTTCCCAAAAAATAACCTCTCACTTGTGGCACCACAGACCAGATAAAATCATTACATCAGACTAAAACAGTAATTAACCCTTTTACCAGTATTATGTAAGTAGACAGTAAATCCATCCAGAACATTAAATGGGAAAAGTACAGTAGTGAAGTATAATATGAACTTACAGCTTTCTTATTTTATATCAAGCAATTAAAAAATAACACTGGGTATGGCCTGTTAGCCAGCGCAACCAACATACTCATATGCAGGCCGATACAGAATGGTAGGCTCAGCCGAGCAGACCGTTTAGCCCCTGTTTAGCCGCGCATTTTGGACACGCTATTATTACCCCTTATACTGTAAGGAGTAATAGCTCATGGAAAACACGCGGCCAACCACCCCGCGTGGGTTAGTTATTACCCTGGAAAACTGAAAGTAAAATGTGCGGCCAAGTCGCACATTTTACTATCAGAAATTAACGCCTGCACTAACCTTAGAAAGCACTGGGAAAGTATACAGAAAAGCAGGAAAAAACTGCTTTTCTGTACACCCTCCGACTTAATATTATAGCGATCTTAAGTCGGAGGCACCAAAAATTAAAAAAAAAATTTTTTTTAATCTGCCCGCTGGTTGGCGGGTTCGAAAACGGATGCTCAATTTTGCTGGCGTCCGTTTTCTGAACCCGTGGCTGTTAGCGTGTTTGACAACCGATGTCGGTAAAATTAAGCATCAGTTGTCAGACCCGCTGACAGCCGCCGCTTCCGCTGTTGTCCCTAGCGCCTCCTTATTAGCGTGACACCTAATTTAAATAGAGAATCGCATGCCCAGGAGAAATGCCTAGCCGCGCGTCGGGAGAACAGGTGCTCAACTCAGAGCGTCGGTTCTCCTGCATGTTTTACTGAATCAGCCTGTCGGATTGAAAAAAAAAATAAGGAATGCTAATAGAGAAAGGTTGGGGGAAAAGCAGTGAAATACACAGGTTTTCCTCTGAGTACTCAAAAAGGGGGGGGAGAACAGATCCTCCCCCAATGTCACCAGTTTGTTAAGGGTGCATCCAGTCCCAAGCACAAAAATTGTGTGAAAAATAAAATCAAGAAAATGAAGTCCCTCTTGAAGGTAGAGCTGGCTAGATGACAAACCAAATAGATGAGCACTGCAGTGTGTGTGCAAGTTCTTTCTCTCCCGGGGAGCTTCCCCAAATGATTTACTTGGTACTAAACAGAAAGCGGGTCAGGTTTCAGTTTCTTACATAAAGACCACAGTCTATCACCTTCTTTTTCCCTGCCCTATCTCATGTGGCTGTGGCAGGGGTTTATGCTTGACTTTGGCTGAAAGGCTGAAGCAGTTAAGATGAGATACTGAATCTGTGACAAAAGGCAATGAAATAAATCTTTTCCCTCCTCTTGCTAAGATACTCTCTGTGCAAAATTTAGATTACTTAACTCAGTCTCTTAGGAGTGTGACCCAGCCATGTGCTTCTGGGTCTGGATATCTCTGGAAAGGAAGTCTCTCAGACTCTCAAGCTCCTGGCTCCTCTGTCCCTTGTTGGGATTTTACATGTAGCTTGGCTATGAAGCAAGAACAGCTGTCTGTCTCTCTATTTCTTCAGATTGCAAACTTCTGTCTCTCTCTCTCTTGATAATTAGGTCTTCAGGAGAAGAACTAATTGCAGAGCTGCCAGTTACACTGGCTCCTAGCTAAAACTCCTGGCTGTCCCTGCCCCGCCCACACAGACAGAGCCAGCCAAATTGTGTCTTTTCTATCTTAATTAGTCCCCCAGCATTCCTTTGGCTTCCTCCTCTGCTGGCTATGTAATGCTGTTCTCTGGACAGGGTAAACAGTACTACCCTTTTCCCAAATTGTTAACACTGTGCGTGCTGGATGTTGGTTCTTGCAGAACATTTGATATTCACAGGAGAACACACAAGCGGTTTTTTTTTTAATGCATTTTTATATTCCTTCACCTTGGCTATGGTGGTTTGCAGTCTCTACAGGATTGAAAACCCCTTTTTGATAGGTCCAAAACATATCACTCAGATCCAAATGCAGTTCGGTAAACCTTGTAAGGCTTCAACACATGATAAGCTTGTGAGGGCAGGAACCTGGTTTATAGTAGCTTGCTACATTAAATTTTGGCTCATAATGACTAAAATGGAAAGATCTTTAAGGTTTAAGGTTTATTGTTATTTATATACCGTTGTCTCAGCATAGCCTTCACAGCGGTTTACATTTCAACAAATACACAATAAAGAAATTACAATTGATTATAAAGATAAAACAACAAAACTTAAAAAAAGAAATAACTAAAACCTATAAGCTGTTCAAATATAAAATATATACATAAATATTAAACCAATAAAATACTAAAAACATAACTATACGTTTCCAGCATCGGTTAAAGGTCTGTGAGGCAGTGCCCCTAGAGTTTCCCCTATTTACCTGTGCAGGACAAGGCTAGGCACCTTGTCCACTTTAAATCCAGTAAGGAGAGTATGCTCTGTGGGCAGGATCCTGCGGGGCAGGTGGAGCTCAGAGGGCATAACCAGAGACTGGGGATTAAGTGCTGGGATCCAGGTGGGGATAACTAGAGCAGGCCCAGATCTCCAGGAGAAAGGCAGTTCCTGTACTGCTTTCCAAACACTGAGCTGTGATGAAGCTGAATTGTGCGTAATTAAGTACACTATTCTGAAGGGAAGATGGTCTACTGTTGTTTACAGTGAAGTGATAATAAAGATAAGTGTTTTAAGGAAGGCTGTAGTCAGACTAGTTTTATCTCCAGGCCTGTGGGAATCACCGCTCATTCCATCAAGGTCAAAATGCAGCCGTAGTCTACCTGGTAATTTAAAGTGAATATTCACGGGCAAAGCACTGAGTATAGCCAGTGAAAACCAAGTTGTCCAGATAAGTTTAGGACTCGTAGGGTAGCATAACCAGACTTACCCTTATAACTTACCTGGATAATGCTGCATATTGGCGTTATCCAGATAAGTTTACCCCACTCCAGAATGTCTCTGATTTATCCAGGTAAGTTTTATCCTTGTTAAAAATCTTATCTGGATAAATCAATGGCACGGTGGAAATTTCATATCCCATCATGTGTCCTGCTAAGTGCTAAACTTAGCCAGACAAACTGGGATCTTTTAATTTATTAAAAATGCAAAAATTGTGGATAAGTGCCACATTAATACAAGAATAGTAATAAATACCTATGGGAGGTGATATACAGCATTACTTTTTTTTTTAGTGTAAATTGTTGATTACATTTTAATTATATCCTGCTTCAAAGTTTTTCAAAGAGTAAGCAGGTATCAAAAGTAAGGTAGCTAAATAAAAAGAATATACCATCTTGATTTACTAGGCACACAGCAGGAGGAAATCCTTTACAAATCAGACATATAGTTAGATTAATACGAATTAAATACCAAAGGGGCACTATAAAATTATGCCCTATGAGGATGGGCGCATCAGGTACAAACAGAGAATATGAGGTTTCTGGGGACAGGGAAATATTTACAGTGCCTGAATGTAATCCACTTTGAAGTGCCAAAAAGCAGAATATAATTCAAATAAATGCACTTCTCCAATTTTCTAAATTGGCCTCCCCCATACCCGCAGCAAGTAGGTCACTCTCTTTAAGCTGATTTCTTTGAAACAGAAGCAAAATCATCACACTATATCAAACAACAAGAGCACATCTCATCTTCTTGCTTTTCTCAGAGATATGACTTGGCCAACCACAATTATCATGCCGGTCCAACCTGTTCTCTGCTCAGTTTTGAAAGGGGGGATGGAAGAAGCTGTATGCAAATTCTTCAGAAAATGACTGTAATACCTTCTTGCACATTTGTAATAGGGGTTCCCTGAGTATTGGCCACACTCGGGTTAAATGATGGTGACTAGTTTTGCACGTCACAGGGCAACCTCCCATCGAACCCCTGTTTACAAGAAGACCTTTTGCTTCTGCTTACACAGAAGGTACAGGAACAAGGTAGAGGAGTGGACAGGGGAAGCCACAGTGCTCTGGGCTGCATTCAAGCTGTGAACGCTGTTCTGTGCCTCTCTGGATGCTCTCCTATTTATTACACTACATACTGCGTGCACTCGAGGGTTGCCAACTCTCAACCATCAAATTTCCAAACACTTGGGAGATGCTGTTTAATATCTTCGCTGATGAGATTTTCCCACATGCAACTTTTATTGCCACCCTTCACCATTAGAAAACCACAGAAACATAGAATACAATAGCAGTTAAGTACCCATCTCGCTTCCTGCTATCCACCCCAGTAGATGTTTGGTTTTCCCTTCACTTCTTTGCAAGGAATGATCCTCTGTACTTTCTTTAACTGTTATTATTTTTGCCTCCGTCTCCTCCACTGGGAGGTCATTCCATGCATCCACCATGCTTTCTGCGAAGACATATTTTCTACTGTTACTCTGGGTCTATTTGGAGCCTTGTATCATGACTACTAGTGCCGGAACTTCTCTTCTCTACTAAAGATTTGATTTTACCAGCTCGGGGGCCAAAACTACTGTTTTGTAAACCTTTTTTCCCCTCTGGTTAAATCATGGCCTGAAGTCCTCGTGAATGACACAAACTAAAGGGATCCAACCCATACCGCATACAGAACAGCTATCAGAGCACACAGTGGAGGATCAGACGCGTAAGCTATTTTTTTTTTCTGTACAGGCTCCCAAAAATCTGTACCGTCTGGAAAAAATCAGGCCAGTTGGCAACCCTAGTGCACCCTCCTTTGCCTCCCACTCCCTGCCTGCCCGCCCTTTCTAAGTTTAGCGGGCCAGAAATGGAAGCGGGGGTGTGAGAGAGGGGCCGGCAGGGGTTAAAGCCAGCGGTGGAATGAGCAGAATGCATCCGGGGGGGGGGGGGGGCTGCCCCTGCCTCCGACTCCGACAGCCGGGCAGGTTTAGTCACTCGAGTCGGTTTAATGTGAAAACAGAAACCACAGGCTCCACCCTGCTTTCTCTTTCCGCCTTCTCTTTACTAAGTGCTTTTACCTTATTAGGAAGAAAGCCACACAGCCCTCGTCCCCTCCGGCTGGCACACACACAACAGCCCTCATTCATCAGCGGCGAAACACCGCCCCCCCCCGGCCGCCGCTCTCTCACGAGCGCACAAAAACCCCAGGACTTGCCGTGCCCTCGTCAGACGCACGCACGCGGGCTCTTAAACGCAGCTGGGACTGCGCCCGGGAACTCTTAAGGATGAGAGGAGAATCTCCCTGCGGGAGGCACCAGCAACAGGGCGGGTCTCTCCCCGTTTCCTTCACCTTGTTAGTGCCCCCACCCTGACCTGCACAGATTTCTGGCACTATCTGTCCCCAACCGGGGCTCTTTGCAGGGAATACTTGCTGGCACTGAGTACTGGCACCTTTTCCCTCCCTTGCTTGATTTACCCCTGCTTGAGAGCACTGTCACCATTTTTTCCCCCCAGGAAAATAACACTGATGGTAACACACTGTTTCTTCCCTCTCCTAGTTGTTTCTCCTCCCCTTCTTTTAAATTTTACCCCGATTTTCTCGCCACAGCATTGTGTCCTGGCACTTCCCCAGTTCTTCTCTCCACAGAAACAGAGTGATGCTCCTCCCCAGCTCATTTCTCCAATGCAGGCTGAATACTGCAGTGTGTTGCTAACACTGCAGCACCAGGAAAGGAGGAAGGATACTGCTCCTGCCTCCCTGCAGGGCCTCCTGGGCCCAGACACTCATACTGAGAACCAACAGACTGCAGGAAGAGGTGAGAGCAGCAGCGCAGGAGAGAGAAGAACTACCTGTGTGCCAGGAGGCTGTTCACCCTGTTCTACCCCTGCTGCCACATTTGTGATGAACAGCCCAGTCCCAGAGAAAGTTGGCAATTTCCTGCAGCCTTGAAGAGGAGGGGGGGGGGGGGGGGCACTCCAGGGCATGCTCTAGTCGTGTAGAATGTTCAGGTTCCCTGCTAGACACTCTCTTGGTTTTTGTTCCTGTATTTTATCTTTTCTGGCTATGCAGCTCCTACCTAGGTGGGTAGGTGTTGGTTAACATGTGGTGGCTCCAGCTAATATTCTGCAGTGTCTGAACCCTTTTCAGAGCTGTTATAAAGGATCTTCATAAGACCAAATTCATTAAAATGGAAAGTGTTTTCCAGAGCAGGAGGAACATAAGAAGAACCTATAAGGTAAAAGACAGGATTGGCCCATGCAGTGCATTCTGGATATAGTTCCCCTTTAAGTCATGATGATGAGAGGAAAGGGTGGTAGACTTTAATTGCAGAGCAATGGTCTTGTTTCGTTTTTAAGATCAGGCAGAATATGAAGACAGTGCTATGTATATTTTTTTTGGCGGGAGGCTTCATTTTTATGGATGATGTAGCAGTCAGTATTGTCTTGTTTGTGATTGGTATTGTTATGCCATAATGTTTGTTTTATTACTGTGTATGTTTAATGTGTCTACTGCTACAGGTGGGCTTGAAGGGGGTTGGGGAAAGCACTTAATAAAAAACTTTAAATCAGCCTATACTAATATGGTATTTTAGCTGAAATCTTCAAAACATTTGTGAATTTGATTATCCATCTTTTCAATTCACAATCAAGGCAATTTACAGCCAGGTGTGGTGGAGCAGGGAAGCCAGGATTCAAATTGTTAGGGTTTGTGGGTCCTGGATAGAGAGAGAGAGAGTGACACTGCCCGCGGAGTGGGGAATGTAGTAGTAAAGTCACACAGACACTGACCTGCCAGGGAGTCTGTGAAGTGGGGAACACCCACAAGAGGATTCCTCTGTAGAGATGTTACGGTAATGGTCCACAGAGTGGGTACGCCGGTGAGGTCCTCAGTAGAGATGATACGGCAATGGTACGCGGAGTGGGGTACATTGATGAGGGTTCCTCAGTAGAGATGATACGGTAATGGTCCGCAGAGCTGGGTACGCTGGTGAGGTCCTCAGTAGAGATGATACGGTAATGGTTCGCAGAGCGGGGTACACCGATGAGGGTCCTCAGTAGAGGTGAAACAGCAATGGTCCGCAGAGCGGAGTACATCGATGAGGATTCCTCAGTAGTGATGATTCCAGAGGAAGCCCTGGGGAACGGGGCAGGCAGTGGTCCAAGGCGCAAGGCCCTCCAAGGAGCGGATAGCCAGAGACGAGGAAGGGAGCCCCCAAGGAGTGGGTACCCAGGACATCTCATGCTGAGGAAGCAGGAACTGGAACGGAAGTTCGTAGAGAGCGAAGCGGATTCAGCAATGAGGGAACTCGTTGCCAAGTCATAGGCAGGCAGGGCCAGTCGGCTTAAGAGTCCATGGAGAATGACGTCATCCAGGGGGGATGCCCTGAGGTTCCCTCCATGACGTGCATAAGACTGGCCCGGAAGCATGCACGCCTAAGGAACTCCAAGGGCAAGATGGCGGTCGGCAGCATCCACGCCGTCCAGGGTGGCGGTAGCTGGCGGAGGCTGCAAGTCTACCCAATGGAGTCAGCATAGTGAGGCAAGAGGTGAGCAACAGCGGTCGCAGCCGTCTGCAACCGGGCGTAACAGTACCCCCCTTCTTAGGCCCCTCCTCGTGGGTTTGGGCTTTCTTGGGTGAGAAACATGGAACTGCTTGATCAGTTCCTTGTCAAGGATATTTGCTGCAGGCTCCCAGCTGTTTTCTTCTGGCCCAAATCCTTCCCAAGAGATCAAATATTCCCATCGCTTCCCGCGCTTCCTCACATCAAGGAAGCGTGGAAAGCTCAGGAGGTTTCTTGGAGAACTTGGACAAGATGAGTGGTTTTAATAGTGAGATATGGAAGGCGTTATGAATTTTGAGCGATGTAGGTAGGTGAAGACTGTACGTGAACGGACACAACCGGTGAAGTACAGCAAAAGGCCCGATGTATGTGGGGGCAAAGCGTGCTGAAGGCAATTTAAAGTGGAGAAAGCGAGTGCTGAGCCACACTTTGTCTCCAAGGTTCAGCTGTGGAGCTGCCCGATGATGGGCATCGTAGAACTTCTTTGACTTCTAGGCAGCTTGCTGTAGGAGTTGTTTGGTGTGCTCCCAAAGTTGATGTAATTCCTGGGCTGAGGCCTGCGCCGCTGGAGAAGACACAGACAGAGGTAGTGGAAGAGGAGGCAAAAGCTGGCTTCCGTATATTATTTGAAAGGGTGATGACCCGGTAGATGCAGACTGGTGAGAATTCAAGGCAAACTCGGCCCAGGGTAGTAAGTCGGCCCAGTCATTCTGCCGAGAGTTCACATATGCCCGAAGAAATTGTTTCAGGGTTTGGTTCGTCCTCTCTGTCTGGCCATTGGCCTGCGGGTGATAGGCTGATGTGAGATCCAGGGCAATATCAAATTTTTTACATAGAGACCTCCAGAATTGAACACTTCGATCCGAAAGTATATGTCTCAGGAGTCCGTGGAGGCGAAAGATGTGGCGAATGAACAATTTTGTTAGTTCCGGGGCCAGGTAATGCCACAAAGTGAGCCATCTTTGAAAAACGGTACACAGTAACCCAGATGGTGTTGTTGCCACTGGAATCTGTGGCTATGTGTGTCCATGGCTCATTAGGTGCAGGAAGAGGTTGTAGGAGACCCCCAAGGATAACCCATCGGTGGCTTCTGATGAGTGCAAGTGGAGCATGATTCCACATACACTTGAGCGTTTTTCTTCATGGATGGCCACCAATAGAATCTCTGAAGTGCGGACAGAGTTCTAGCTTGTCCGGGGTGTCCTACCAGCAAGGAATCTTGAGCCCAGCGAAGGATTTTCCTTCGAAGTGGTCGGTGAACGACAGTCTTCCCAGAGGGCACTGTGAGTGTGGTGGAGAGGGAACTTTATAGGGATCAATGATGTACCATGGAATATCCGGAACATCTTCTGTGGTGAACGAGCGAGAGAGTGCATCGGCTCGAGCGTTCTTATTAGCTGGCCGGTATCGTAGTAGAAAATTGAACCAGGTAAAAAAAAAAAAAGACCAGTGGGCTTGTCTGTGATTAAGGTGTTGAGCATGGTGCAGGTACTCTAGGTTCTTGTGGTCTGTATAAACCATGATCTGGTGCTGCGCTCCCTCGAGCCAGGAACGCCACTCCTCGAAGGCCAGTTTAATCGCCAGTAATTCCTTGTCCCCGATTCCATAATTACACTCAGCCGGGGAGAAGCGCCAGGAGAAAAAAGAGCACAGGTGCAAGGTGTGATTGGCCGAATGCTGGCTGAGTACTGCTCCAACACTGAAGTCTGAAGCATCTACCTCAACGAAGAAGGGTTGTTGGTGTTCAGGGTAACGCAAGCAAGGTTCTTGTAGGAACACCTCCTTGAGCTCCTGGAATGCGGTCACGGCCTCGGGGGACCACTGAGAGGGGTTGGCTCCCTTATGAGTCATGGCTGTGAGCAGTGCGGTCAGTGTAGAATAATGATGGATGAACAATCTGTAGTAGTTCGTGAAACCAAGAAATCTTTGGAGAGCCTTAAGGCCCGTCGGTTGAGGCCAATTGCGAATATTCCTGGTCTTCTGTGGATCCATCTGGAAACCCTGGCTCGAGACCACATAGCCTAGAAAAGGAACAGTCTCCTGGTTGAACGAACATTTCTCCAACTTGGCATATAACTGATTGTCCCTTAGGCGTTGTAAGACGTTGGCGACGTCCTGGTGATGGCTCTGGAGGTCTTGTGAAAATACCAAGATGTCGTCCAGGTAGACCACGACGCAACAGTAGAGCATGTCTTTGAAGATCTCATTCATCATATTCTGAAATACCACTGGAGCGTTGCAGAGGCCAAACAGCATTACTAGGTATTCAAAATGGCCGTCGCGGATGTTAAATACGGTTTTACATTCGTTGCCCTGGCGTATCCTGACCAAATTGTAAGCTCCGCTGAGGCCCAATTTGGTAAATATCTTGGCCCCCTGGAGCCTGTCAAACAGTTCAGAGATTAGTGGCAAAGAGTAACAGTCCTTCTGGGTAATCTCGTTTAAGCCACAGTAATCTATGCACGGCTGGAGGGAGCCGTCCTTTTTCCCCACAAAAAAGAATCCTGCTCCAGCAGGAGATTTGGAAGGCTGAATGAAGCCTTTTGCCAGATGCTCTTGTATATACTCAGATATGGCTTTTGTCTCTGTTAGTGAAAGTGGGTAGACCCTTCCTCGAGGAGGCTCCGTGTTGGGCAGTAAGTTTATAGCACAATCAAGTGAGCGGTGAGGAGGTAGGGTGTCCGCAGCTTTCTTTGAGAATAAATCCTCGAAGGAAGAGTACTGCAGCGGAAGACCCGGAAGGGATATCGTAGTAGCTAGGCAAGGTATCGGGGACCCGACCTCTTTTTATGGCAGGAATTGCCCCATTAGGACAATTGTAGATTGCTCCAATCGAATTGTGGGGTGTGTAGTTTCAACCACGGCAGTCCAAAGACTACAGGGTGTCCAGTACCAGAAAGGAAATGGTCTCTGCAGAGATCCAGTGCGGAGTTGGATGGGGATTGTGGATAAAGTAACTACGCCTGGTAATGGTTTGCCATGAATGGAAGAAAGCAGTAATGGCGTTGGCGTACGGACGGTGGGGATCCGAAGGTGTTCCACAAGTTGTCTCAGGATGAAATTCCCCCGGCCTCGGAGTCCACCACTGCCAGGGTGTGAAATTCTTGAGTATCCGAATTAATTGAGACAGGCAGAGTTAGCAGAGGAGAAGGGATCTCAGGCCTCGGAGAAGTCCTCCAGCAGAACCTAGGCCTGGTAGTTTCACGGACAGAGTGGACAGGAGAGTCCCGCATGACCTGGTTGACCACAATACATGCAAAGACCAGATCTTTGACGACGATGCTTCTCCTTCGAGGATAGATGGCTACGGCCCATTTGCATCGGTTCCTCCTCCTCGGTGCTTGGTGTAGTAGTGATCTGAGTGGACGACGTTGGGTGAATTTGTGGGGTACCTGAAGCATCCTCTTGGATCCCCTGGCCTCGGCGATCAATGCGACCGGCGAGGTCTATAAGAGAATCTAACGCCTCAGAGAGCTCTCATGCTGCTAATTCGTCCTTGATACGCGGGCTCAGACCTTCGAGGAATATGGCCCACAGACAGCCCAGGTCCCAGTGCAATTTAGACAAAAGCGTCCTAAACTCGATGACATAAGTGGTCAGCGATCTGGAACCTTGTTGCAGATGCAGGAGCGTAGACCCGGAGATGGCTTTTCGACCTGGGTCGTCTAATACGGAGCGAAATAGGGCGAGAAAGCCCAGCAGGTCCTGTAGGATCGGATCTGTTCGCTCCCAAAGAGGTGACGCCCAGGCCAACGCTTTTCCATCCAGAAGGGATAAAATGTATGTTGTCTTGGAAACTACATCAGGGAAATATGCAGGTTGTAAGGAAAAGTGCATGTTACTAGGGTTACCCAGATCTTCACTAAAACCTCTCCAAACTCTACAGAATGCCGCTGCCAGAATCCTTACAGGAAAGAAAAAAACGGATCACATCACCCCCGTTCTAAAAAGTCTTCACTGGCTCCCAATTGACCAGAGAATCGATTTCAAAACCCTTACCCTAGTACACAACGGCATTCACAAAACAGAAAACAACTCACTTTACAGCATGTTAAACCAACACAAACCTCAACGCCTCACAAGATCTACCAACAAACTTCTACTGGATATACCAACACTGCCTTCGGCTAAACTCACGTGCACAAGAAACAGAGCCTTCTCTATCACCGGACCCCAAATCTGGAACTCCCTACCACAATACTTAAGCTCTATATCTGACAGCAAATCCTTCAAAAAAGAACTGAAAACCTGGTTATTCACAAAAACATTCAGAGACGGCGTAGGCTAATCACTTAATAACATCTTTAACATCTCCCATACAAAATAAACACACCATGAACCCATGTTGATACGATCCCCTCCCTTTCCTCCCCTCCTTTATCCCCTACCCTGGTAACGTTCCTCCCCCCCCCCACCCCCGGACACATAACCCTGTACATAACTCCCAATGTTCTTCCCAGTTTCCTTCTTGCGCTGGCTAAGTTTCCAATTCGAACCAGCAAAGTTTCTAATTTGAGCTAGCTATGCTAGCAAAGTTTCTAATCTGTTCCGGACAACCCTGCCCATATGTTGCTCATACGCCTATGTTCAGTCCCCGACTATTTGCCACTTAGTCCAAGTTCTCATAAACCTCTGTTTTTTCCTCTGTTTCCCCTTTAACAGTTCCTCGTAACTTTGCTTTGTTCTGTTTTGACCGTTCTATGTAACAAATTTGTTCTATTGTAAACCGGGGTGAAGGCTTTTTTGCTAAACCTCGGTATATAAAAAACCTCAAATAAATAAATAAATAAATAAATGTTACACTGGTTCAAGAAGCCCCTACATAACAAGGGGTCACCTGCGAAACGAGGGGGTGCCGGCAAAGGCACCGTAGGCCGGAATGGTGACGCATGTGAAGCGGGGCTTGGCTTGGCAGGTGTCGAGGCAGAGGCCAGCCGATTGCTCAATTGATTTATGGCGCTAGCCAGAGTCTCCAGAATCTTTTGCTGTTCTGTAATTCGCTGGCCCAGGCCAGGGATGGCCTGGAGCGCCAAGACCTGTGCCGGGTCCATGGACTTGGCAGTCTGTTAGGGGTTCTGGGCACTGGGCCGAGGTGAGAGGTGGTACTGCCCACGGGGAGGAGCCCCATGAGCCTCACCATCGGGAGGCGAGGTCTCAACTGCTGGAAGAGAGGGACAGCAGTTACTGGAGAGAGAGAGAGAGTGACACTGCCCGCGGATCAGGGAGTGTAGTAGTAAAGTTACACAGACACCAAGGTGCCAGTGAGTCTGTGAAGTGGGGTACACCCACAAGAGGATTCCTCGGTAGAGATGATATGGTAATGGTCCACAGAGCAGGATATGCAGATGATGACCTCTGTAGAGATGATACAGCAGTGGTCTGCGAAGCGGGGTACACCGATGAGGGTCCTCAGTAGAGGTGAAATGGCAATGGTCCGCAGAGCGGGGTACACCAATGAGGGTTCCTCAGTAGTGATGATTCCAGAGGAAGCCCCTGGGAACGGGGCAGGCAGGGGTCCTAGGCGCAAAGCCCTCCGAGGAGCGGATAGCCAGAGACGAGGAAGGGGGGCCCCCGAGGAGCAGGTACCTGGGACATCTCACGCCGAGAAAGCAGGAACTGGAATGGGAAGTCCGTAGTGAGCGAAGTGGATTCAGCAATGAGGGAACTCTTGCCAAGTCATAGGCAGGCAGAGCCAGTCAGCTTAAGAGTCCATGGAGAATGACGTCATCCGGGAGGAACGCCCCCGAAGTTCCTGCCATGACGTGCATAAGACTGGCCCGGGGGCGCGCACACGCATGCCTAAGGAACTCCAAGGGCAAGATGGCGGTTGGCAGCATCCACACCGTCCAGGAAGGCCCGGGAACAGGGGTGGGCAGGTCAGTGGTAGCTGGAGGAGGCCGCAAGTCTACCCAATGGAGTCAGCGTAGTGAGGCAAGAGGTGTGCAACAGCAGTCACAGCCGTCTGCGACCGGGCGTAACACAAATCCCACTGCTGCTTCTTGTGACCTTGGGCAAGTCACTTCCATCTCCATTGCCTCAGGTACAAACGTAGAGCTTGATTTACTAAGGCTTTTCTCTCATTCTATGTGTATGAGAAAAATGCTTAGTAAATGAGGCCCTTAGATTGTAAGAAAAATACCTGCACAGTACCCAAGTGTAATCCATTTTGAAGTGTCTGAAAGGCAGAATATAAATTAAATAAAAAGGAAATAAGTACAGCACGTATTTCCCAGCCTCAAAGGACTTGCAATCTAAGCTTCTGCCTGAGGCAATGGAGGGTGAAAAGACTTGCCGAAGGACATAAGAACTATTAGTGGGAAAGAGGATTTGAATCCTGGTTTCCAGCTTCCTGCGCTAACCACTAAGCTCCTCCACTCCAAATTAATCGTATTGCAACAATACCCCAGAAACTTTACTCCACTTCTAACCAGGAGTTACAGTTCCAACATTAAGCAAATCTGAGTTAAACCTGTGTGCCTCTCTGCACTGGGGAGTAGCAGCTAATGCTTTGATTAACACAGGATTTGCATGAAGGTGCGCTAAGCTCTGTGCACATTTTTTACTCAAGGCTGTGATCATGTTCCTTGTGCATGAATCTCCACGCAACCTCCAAAGCAAACTTCTGCAAACAAAAATGTGCACAGAACCATGCACTGATGTGTGCCCACACCTTATTACATCAAGGCCACAGGTGGCAATGGTTACTTTTACTATTACATACCACATCAACATATCTGCTTCCAACCCCCCCCACCTAGTGAAAAAGCAAAGTAATTACTCTTTTTAGTGACCTTGGGCTCACTTTAATATAGGTTATATCTGTTCTGGTCCTTCACCATGGTTTTCTCTTCAATGCTCATTCCAAAATAAAACTAAAATATTCAGCACATTATGCTCAACAGCAGTAGTTCAAAAGCTTTTCTGTTTCAAGCTCACTAAAGTTTTAACAGGCTCTGAAGACTCCAATCCTTCCAAAGAAAAAAAATCATTAATACAGAATCTAAATCAGATTGTATTCCTTCCCCCCCCCTCCCCCCACACAGTTTTAATTATGTAAACATAATGCTGGTATATTTACAGTAACTTACAGGCTGTGGTCTTATAGTTTTGATTATCCAGATTGAAAGATTACAAAACTAGTCATCTACACATCTCCTGGGAGTCACAAGTGGATCCAGAATGACTCACAGTTGGCCCAGAAAGAGAGTTTAATGGAGCCTAGAGTTAGTTCTGCTCTCAGCAGATGGTAGATAAACTGCCAGTGGGAGAGCTGGGAAACATGCTAGGCTTAATGTTAAAAAACACAATCATGTTTATTTTGTTTGCAAAGTATGCCCTGTTGGGATGCTTCATGGAGGAATCCTTTGTTTAAAAAAAAAAAAGCCATGGAAGGATAATTTTAAACAACTGAATATTATTGATCAACAAACTAAATCGCTCTTTAAGCATTGCTCCTTTCTCTGAAACCGCATAAAGGGGAAACATACCTATGTGGCAGGTACAGGGAACAGAAAAGTGACGCTTTACAGCAAAAGGTAGTGAGTACCGAGCTAGAAAAATAAGCACTGGCACTGTTAAAAGGTCATTTTCAAAGTCGTTTCCGTAGGTAAAACGGCACTTTAACTGTGGAAGCGGGCTTTTACAAAACTGCCTCCCTATAGACAAGTAAAACTAATCGGAGAAAGTTCTTTTTTACTCAACGCACAATTAAACTCTGGAATTTGTTGCCAGAGGATGTGGTTAGTGCAGTTAGTATAACTGTGTTTAAAAAAGGATTGGATAAGTTCTTGGAGAAGTCCATTACCTGCTATTAAGTTCACTTAGAGAATAGCCACTGCCATTAGCAATGGTAACATGGAATAGACTTAGTTTTTGGGTACTTGCCAGGTTCTTATGGCCTGGATTGGCCACTGTTGGAAACAGGATGCTGGGCTTGATGGACCCTTGGTCTGACCCAGTATGGCATTTTCTTATGTGCTTATGTTCACATCAGGCCTCTAGGCACAGACTGTTACTGGCAGTGAGCAGAGGATCCCTGGGGTGGGGCTCGCGGGGATAAACATTTACACATACAATTTTGCATTTTCAACAGGCTCTGTATATGCACTAAGGCTTGTTTTATAACAGCCCGCACACTGGGAAAGCCTGCGAGGTCATTGTTCACGCAGAGTTTACCGAGCATTTTCAAAGTGGTTTACAAAGTTGTGCATACATAAATTCAATCATTACAGACAAATTGAAAATTAAAAGGAGATAAAATAAATAGACAAGTGTAAATAGATACGGAGAGTTATAAGAGTTGGACATATCATTAAAAAAGGCATAGGTTAAAAGAGGAAGAAAGTTATAGGGTGCTTTAGGCTTACTGAAGGGAAGGGTGCATAAATGTGTTTTGAGAACTTTATTAAATTCTTTTGAGTTTGGGATGAGATGGATATAATCAGGAAGTGAGTTCCATAAAGTTGGACCTGTGATTGAAAATGCACGCCTACTTGTCAAGACTAGCCTAGCCATTTTTACTGTGGGGACTTCAAGCATGCATTTGTCCATTGATCTTAATTGACGAGAAGGCATCACCCTGCCTGCTAGCTGCCTGCCTCGAATCATCGGACACACTGACCATACTCCGGTGCATCTTCACAGGGGCCCACCTAAGACCAGCTAGCCCCAGTACCCAAGGGCTCAACCTGCGGGGAACATGGGCTGGTAGTGGCGAAACTCCAGCTGGCCCCTGTCTTCCTCCGGCCTCGCCTCCTGACGGTGACCTGCAGGGGGTTTCCCCCTCAGATAGCATCAACACCAACTCAGGCCAAGGGTCCACATTCTACGTCGTGGTGCCAACAGATTGCCAAGCCTATGGACCTGGCGGAGGCCTCTGCCCTGCAGGCCATACCGGGCTTAGCCCAGAAGATCCTGGAGCAGCAGAAGGTCCTGAAGTCTCTCGCCTCGGCAGTGGAACGACTTGGCCAACGCCTGGATTCCACGGTTCATCTGGGTGCATCGGCTCCTTCAGCGGTGGGCTTCACCACCCCCTCACCGCCAGTCCTGCCACTCCCGACTCCTCCACGTTTCACTAGGGACCCCCTGCACTGCTGTGGCTTCTTGAATCAGTGCCACATGCACTTCTGTCTCCAGTCCGTACTCTTCCCTGATGACCTCACCAAGACCACCTATATTCTCTCCCTTTTGGAAGGCAAGGCCTTGGCCTGGGCCTCTCCCCTCTGGGAGCGCGCCGATCCAATGTTGCAAAACCTACAAGGGTTCCTAACCCTTTTTCGCACCGTCTTCGATGATTCTGGATGGCAGATGATTTCCAGCTCCTCCTTGCTTCACCTGCGCCAAAGGTCCCGTTCCCTAACAGACTATGTAATTGAGCTTCACACCTTGGCGTCGGAACTTCATTGGGGCACGGACTGCCTACGCTCGATCTTCTTGGATGGCCTGACCTCCCGGATTAAAGATGAGCTGAACTACCCATCTCCCTGGACACCCTCATAGATCTAGCCGGCTGCATTGATCGCCGACTCCAGGAGCGGTCCCGGGAGCTATATGCTTCTAAAAAACCTCCACTGGCTTCCCGGTCTTCCCGCTCACTCTTGCAGTATCCCTTATCGTGGACAAACACGATTTCCACACCCTGGCTCTGGTGGATTCCAGGTCAGGGGGCAATTTCATCCGCAAACAGCTGGTCCAACACCTCTGGATTCCCACCTGTCTTGCCCCGGTGCCTCTCGTACTCTCCTCTATTTCTGGTGACCACTGTTGGGCAAAATCACCCATACCACCGTTCCTATCACGCTTCGCACTGGTGCCCTTCACAAAGAGACTTTAGCTTTTCACATCATAGACCAAGCCATCCATTCCATTGTGCTCGGCTTGCCTTGGCTACGGAAGCATTCCCCGCAATTCAATTGTGCATCTTTGCAATTATCTCAATGGGGTCCCTCCTGCCATACCTCTTGCCTGAAACCGCTGACCTCCCAACACTGCCTCACCACCACGATCCTCCCTACTGGACTGCCGTCCCACTATGCATCCTACGCGGAGGTTTTTTCTAAGCAAGGAGCGAATATTCTACCACCACACCGTCAATACGACTGTGCCATCAATCTTCTGCCTAACATGGGGCCGGGACTATCCATTATCTCTCAACCAAGACCAAGGCCATGTCCGAGTATGTGCAGGAGAATTTGGCCAAGGGCTTCATCCACAAATACACATCCTCCACTGGGGCTAGCTTCTTTTTCGTGGCCAAGATTACAGGGGCTTGAATGCCATTACCCAAAAGGATCGCTATCCCCTGCCTCTTATTGCAGAATTGTTCGATCACCTGCAAGGAGCCAGAATCTTCTCCAAACTTGACCTTGGTGGGGCCTATGACCTGATTCGCATCCAAGAAGGCGACGAATGGAAGATGACCTTCAACACTCATGACTGTCACTACGAGTACTTAGTGATGCCATTTGGACTCTGCAATGCCCCGGCCATCTTCCAAAATATGATGAATGAGGTTTTCCACGACTTGCTGTACAAATGCGGTCGTCTACTTGGATGACATCTTAGTCTTCTCCAAGGATCTTCAGACCCATCGCCTGGACGTCGCCAGGGTGCCCCATCTTCGAGAAAACCAGCTATTCGCCAAACTTGAAAAATGCTTCTTCGAGAAGGAAAGCCTGCCTTTTCTAGCTACATAGTCTCCCGGCACAGATTCCAGATGGACCCGGAGAAACTCAAGGCTATCCGGGATTGGCCACAGCCTTCGGGCCTGCGGGCCATACAGCACTTTCTTGGATTCGCCAACTATTACCGTACCTTTATCCACAATTATGCCAAGCTAGTGGCCCCGCTCACAGCCCTGACTCGCAAAGGAGCGAACCCCAAGCAGTGGCCTCATGTGGCCGTAACAGCCTTCCAGCGCTTAAAGGCCGCATTTCTCCGGGAACCTTGTCTCCAGCACCCCGATCCACTAAGCCCCTTCGTGGTAGAAGTTGACACCTCCTCCGAGGGGATAGGGGCAGTACTGAGCCAGCATTCCTCCACCAGCACCCTCCACCCGTGCTCCTTTTTCTCCAAACAGTTTTCTCTTGTGGAACGGAATTACGGGATCGGTGATAAGGAGCTCCTGGTGATCAAACTCACCTTTGAAGAATGGCACCCCTGGCTTGAGGGGGCACAGTACCCTAACACCGTATACATGGACCATAAGAATCTAGAATGCTTACACGAAGCCCAGCAGCTGAACCCCCGTCAAGCCAGCTGGGCTCTCTTCTTCACCCACTTCAACTTCACTCTTCACTACCGTCCCATGGCCAAGAATCTCAAGGCGGACACCTTTTCCCGCTCCTTCATCACTGAGGATGTTGATGAACCCCCGCGACACATCATAGACCCTGCACGGGTCCTACTTTCCACCACCACTACTGTTCCTCTGGAAAAGACGGTGGTTCCTCGCAGGCTTCGCAAAAAGATCCTACGCTGGGCTCATGACTCCTGCATCGTGGGTCACCCCGGACGAGCTCACACCCTTGCCTCTGTACAGCGCTTTTACTGGTGGCCCACAATGAGGGCGGATGTTCGAGATTACGTAGATTCATGACATGTCTGCACCCAGCAGACACCCCTAGAGGGCTGACTGTGGGGCTTATTACAACCGCTACCAGCTCCCATGGAACTGTGGTCACACATCACCACTGATTTCAACGTGGATCTACCACCCTCTGAAGGCAAGACAGTCATCTGGATAGTGGTCGACCACTTTTCTAAAATGGCGCACTTCGTCGCCCTGCCCAATCTTCCCTCCACTCCGCAGTTGGCACAACTTTTTGTCCAGCACATCTTCCGTCTCTATGGTGTTATTGCTCTGCTCCGCCAGGAGGGCGGAGTTAGAAGTCTGTCATGATCTGCTCCTCCAGAGGGGAGGAGTTAGCTATCTGTAGTGCTTATCCCGCCCGGAGGGCAGAGTTAGTAATCTGTTAATGAACTGCTGTTGGATGCTCCTGTAAGGGAAGGAGGTAGCAATCTGTTATGGATCAACTCCCCAAGGAAAAGGAGTTGGCAATCTATTCAATGATATTCCTCCGAGGAGAGGATCTAGCAATAGATATATTGTACTTCGCTACTGAGATAGCAATCTATCATGCCTCCGCTATGGAGTAGTAATCTGTTATATATAGGCTGTTGGCAAGTCCCATAGAAAGAGGAGTTAGCTCTATATATAATACTTCTGTAAGTGGTGTTAGTGGTCTGTAGTGGTTGGCTCCCACAGAGTGACAGTAGTGTAAGGAATGACCACTTGGAGGAAATGGTGAATCCCTGGGCCGATGGCAGATGATAGCACCCCCAGGAGGAGATCCTGAGAGGAACCACCGGCTAGGCTGGAATATGAAATAAACACAAATAGTTCTTTATTAAGCTGGAAGCTGAACCACCAGTGGTGGCAGTAGTGAGTCGCTGTGTCCAGCAGGGCTGAAGTCCTTCTGATACTGGAATTATAATCTCAGGGTTGCTGAGCTGTAGAGAGAGACTAGAAGTAGTGAGTAGACAGGGTAAACTGGATACAAGATGGTACACTCACAATAGTAACATATAGAAACATAGAAATGACGGCAGAAGAAGACCGAACGGCCCATCCAGTCTGCCCAGCAAGCTACGCACTTTATCCTTTTTTTTATCTTTTACTCTCTCCCACCTATTACTATTGGCTTCCAGTAGCCTCCAGCCCTAATTCCCCTCCAGCCCACCACCAATGTAGAGAGCAGCGCCGGATCTGCATCCAAGTGAACATCCAGCTCAATTAGGGGTAGCAACCGCTGCAATAAGCAGGCCACACCCCTGCCCCATACTCTTACCCACCCCTGTTTTGTTTTGTTTTTGGAGATGGCAGCCCTCCATCCTTCCGCTCCGTGAAGGTGGAACACCAACCACATAGTAGATGTCTGCAATGGTCTCTGTGCCACAGAGATTCTTCAGTACATTCAGGAGCAGGAGCTGTAGGCGAGCACTGGTTCCTATAAACAGTCTGTAATAAGAACTCACAATAGCTGTATATGAAATGGCTTCTAGAGTAGAAGAGAGTCTGTAATGGATTCTAGGAACATGGGCCCTCGTGGAGCGAGTACCGGTTCCTATCTGCGATCTTGCCAATGTCACTCACGATCTCCGTATCTGGATAACATCTTGGGCGGAAGGGAGTCTTCAGAGCTATAGGAATATAGGCCCTTGTGGAGCGAGTACCAATTCCTATGTACAATAGAACTCACTGTGTTCACGTCCGCGATCACTTCCAGGCAATGAGGAATCTTCTGAGTATTCAGGGACGTAGGCCCTTGAGGAGCGAGTACCGGATCCCGTCTTGGCAATCTGAAATCAAGAAGAGAGAGCGGAGCCCCCGTGGAGCAGGTACTCCTGGTAAGTTTGAAAAGGCCGAGCAGTGGAGAAGGATTCCCCTGGCTGACTCAGATCGTTGTGGCAAGTAGCATGGACTGCCGAAGCAAGTCCTGTTGGAATTCCTTGCTAACTCGTTAGAGGTTAGCAAACAAAGACCTTTTAAAGTGAAAATGGATGACGTCATTACGGGGGGATGCCCCCAAGGTTCACGCCCTTGCTGATACAAAGTCTGGAGCGCGCGCACGCGCCCGTACGTCATCAGGAACATGGTGGATCCGTAGCGTCAAGCCAGCCCGAGTACACCGGGACCAAGAGGCAGGGAGAAACCGTGGCTGCATCTGTCCGTCAGAGCCGAAGGGAGTCGCTCCCAAGGTAGAGAGGGTGGAGCGAGTTGCGAGAAGAGGCACGAACGCAACACATGGCCTCCCGAAACATGTGGTGTTGGACTGCGGGACCCAATTTACTGCCAAATACTGGAGGGCCCTCTGCAAAAAATTCGACATCACGCTAGATTTTACGACAGTGTACCATCTGCAAGTGAATAGTCAAGCGGAGTGGACCAATCGGACACTAAAGTAGTTCCTCCGCAGCTATGCCAACATACGACAGAATGACTGGGCGTCGCTCCATCCCTGGGCGGAATTCGCATTGAACATCATTCCTCCTCCGCCACCAAATCCTCACCCTTTCAGCTCGTCTATGGCAGGTAACCTCTTCCTCATCTGCCCATACCTCTGATCGGTACCTTCTCCAGCAGCCCAGTTGACGGCATGGGAACTGCACCACCTAGGGGGGCACATTCAACTTCTCCTTCAGGAGGCCAGACAGAGAACCAAGAAGACCGCTGATGCCCACCGGAGATCAGCTTCAAAGTTCAAACCCGGCGAGAAGGTCTGGCTCAGCACCTGATATATCCGCCTCAAACGTCCGCCATGCATTTAGCTCCATGCTATATTGGACCCTTCCCAGTGCTCCGTCGACTGGGACCCATCACCTACCAGCTTCATCTACCTCCATCCTTAAGAATCCACAATTCCTTTCACATCTCCCCTTTAAAACCACTGGTGCTGCCATGGCCCTCTAGAACTCTACCCAAACCTCAACCGTTAACCTCAGAGAATGACACCACCTACCAAGTACGCAATATACTGGATGTAAGGAAAAGAGGTCGAAGGTGGGAATACCTGCTAGCCTGGCCCAGAAGAGAATTCCTGGGAGCCCGCTGCCAACTTACTTGATAAGGACCTGACCAGACAGTTCCATATCTCCCATCCTAGGAAGCCAAAACTCCTGGGGAGGGGCCCTAAAGGAGGGGGTACTGTTGCACTCACTGACCATGGAACCCCTAGGCCAGCTCCTTCTGCTTGGCGACATCTCCCTGCCATGCTGCCGGTCCCCGGGTCCTAGGCTTCAGCGGCCTGTCTCCCCATTCTACTCCGCTTGCCCTCTCTGACGCCGGGGCCTACCCGACCTCGCCGGTGCATCAAACGCCGCCAGCTTTCGGCCCTGCCCAGGGTTCCCCTACGTGCGTGTGTGGCTTCTGCCACAATTTAAAGGGCCAACGGCGGGAAACGTGTGCCTGCCCCAGAGGATGACATCATCAACTCGGGCCTATTTAAGGCTCCGCCGAGCTGTACCAGCTTGGCAACGAGTCTCCTGCGTTGCTTCCTCTCGGGATTCTGCGCTGCTTCCTCGAAGTACTTCTGTTCTAGTTCCTGACTCCTGTTCCAGTTCCTGACTCCTATACAAGTTCCAGTTCCAATTCCTTCCCCCCTCGGACGGATCTCTCTGGCTTCTGACTTTTGGACTGGCCCTCAGCTTGCCTACTAGCTGCCTGCCACTGGACCTCGATCTGGACTTCACTCTGCCTGCTAGCTGCCTGCCACTGGACCTCGATCTGGCCTTCACCTTGCCTGCTAGCCGCCTGCTAACGAGCCTCGGCCTGGACTTCACCTTGCCAGCCAGCCAGCCGCCTGCCATCAAGCCTTGCTCTGGGCATCACCCTGCCTGCTAGCTGCCTGCCTCGAACCCTCGGACACACTGACAATACTCCAGTGCATCTCCACAGGGGCCCACCTAAGACCAGCCAGCCCCGGTACCCAAGGGCTCAACCTGTGGGGAACATGGGCTGGTAATGGCGAAGCTCCAGCTGGCCCCTGTCTTCCTCCAGTCTCACTTCCTGACATTGGTGACCTACCCTTCAGGTAGCATCAGCACCAACTCAGGCCAAGGGTCTACAGTCTACGTCGTGGTGCCAACAGTAGGGCAGGACAAGCCTGCACAGCTTCGTGGGAGCTGCTTGTTGGAAAAGCAGCAGTCCAGCAGATAGGCAGAGGTGGTGCACTCCTGCACTGAGAGCTAGGAGTGGAGGCAGTCCAAGGCAAATTGGAGGCAGTCTGGAGACAGTGCTAGGGAGGAGCTCGCTATCATGATCCATATGGGTACTAATAACAGGAAGGTGCAGTAGGGAGATTTTGCGATATAAATTTAGGATTTAGGGAGGAATTTAAAATCCAAAATCTCAAGACTTGCATTCTCAGAAATGCTCCCCATTCCACACGCAAAACCCCAGAGGCAGGCTGTGCTCTACAATCTCAATAGATAGATGACTTGGTGCAAGGAAGTGGGCTTTAGATTTATTAAGATCTGTGGAATATTCTGGGGGAGTGGGAGCCTATTCTCATAGGATGGGCTCCACTTTAACCAGGGTGGAACCCGGCTGCTGGTGCTACATTTTGAAAACAAGAGGGAGCAACCTTTACACTAAATCATGAGAGGAAGCCAGTAGTTGTTCAGAAGCGCATGGTTTGGAGGCAGCTATCTTCAAAAGATATTGGCAAAACAGGGAGTATCCTGATGAAGCGGCTATGGTAAGGGTTGAAGTATCCCAGACAGATTTAAATAAAGAACAAACAGATATGAATGACTCCAAATTGCTTGTACCATCTGCTGATAAGCAGTTTGTGAATACAAATAAAAATAGAAATACAGATTAAAAAACACTTTAAAATGTCTGTTTGTGAATACAATAGTCTAAAAAATAAGATTGGAGAGTTAGAATGAATGGCACTAAATGAAGTTATAGACATAGTTATCTGGTGGAAGGAGGACAGTTGTGTGTGAATTAAATTGACATGACAGGACAGATCAAATTGATGTAGTGGTGGCACTGTATGCAAAGGATGGCATAGAGTCAAGCAGGATAAAGGTCTGCAAAAAATAAACTACACTCTGGAATCCTTGTGGATAAAAATTCCAAGTGTAATGGGAAAGAGTACAGTAGTAGGGATATACTATCACCAGCCTGGCCAGGATTAGGAACCAGACTGTAAAATGCTAAAATAAATTAGAAAGGTTAATAAAATTGGCAACACGATAATAATGGGTAAATGTCATATCAGCACATGCTAGGAATGTAACGTTCCTAGATATTATAAATGACTTCTTCCTGCTGCAACTGGTTATAGAACCAATGAGGGGGAGAGGGGAGGTAAACTACTTTAGATCCGGTTTGCAAGGGAACCCAGGATCTGTTGCAAAGGGTAAATGTGGTGGATCCACTTGACTATAGTGATCTTAATGGAATTACATTTGGCATAAAACCTAGAGCGTGGATACTAAATAAAACTACTGCAGAGCATTTAACTTCAAAAGAGAAGACTACAATAAAATGAGGAAATAAGTTTAAAAATAAGTAAAAGGAGCAGTTGCCAGTGTTAAAAGTTTGCATGAAATGTGGACATTGTTTACAGACACCTTCTTGGAGGCCCAGATAAAATGAATTCCTTGCATTAAAAAAGGGAAGACAAAAGACTTCCAGCATGGTTTAATGGTGAGTTAAAAGAAGCAACTAAGGCCAAAAGGACATCATTCAAAAAAACTGAAAGCAGACACAAATGAGGAAAATAGGGATGAGCATAAATACTGGCAGGTTAGATGTAAAGCAGTAATAAAGAGCAAGAACGATTTTGAAAAGAAGCTAGCCATAGAAGTAAGAACTAATAATACAATTTTTTCAGGTACGTTTGAAGTAAAGGAGTACAAGGGAGTCAGTTGGATTTCTGGATGACCAAGGTGTAAAAGGGGGGTGCTGAGAAAGAACAAGGAAATAGCAGAGAAAATACATGAATTCTTTACCTTGGTCTTTACTGAGGAAGATGTTGAGGTCATTCCCACACCAGAAATGTTCTTTGATGGTGATGATTCTGAGCAACCAAAGCAAATCACCGTGAAACTGGACGAAGTAATAGATCAAACTGACAAACTAAAAATTAACAAATCACAAAGACTGGATGATATTCACTCCAGAATTCAAATATGACATAGCAAACTTTATAGATAGATATGGCTTAATGATGAAGAGTCAACAATGTTTTATTAAAGGGACGTTTTGCCTTACCAGTCTGTTAAGAGACCCTCAACTAAGCTCAAGCAGAAGGTTATGGAACCATTCCTAATTCAAGAGCAAATAAATCCAGTGGCATTTAGTCTTCAGCTTCTTTCCAATTTGCATATTCAACCAATGTTTTATGTGGCCCTTCTGAAGTCCTATAAACCTAATTCCTTCCCAGAAAGATGGCCCCTTCCTCCAGCACCAGTCACAGTGAAAGGGCACCAGGAGTTCGTTGTCCACCAGATTCTGAATGCCAGATTTATCAGAAGACACGTGCATTTTGTGGAATGGAAAAGGTACATCCCTGAGGACCACCATAGGGAACTGGTCCAAAATGTCCACACCATAAAACTGGTGGCCAAATTTTTCCAGGAACATCCAGAAAATATAGTCCCCAGGGCAGAGCAGGGGACTATTCTGTCAGGAGCAGCAGGGATCAAACATGCAGCTTTGGGTGTCTAAGGCCAGGGGATCCTGCAGTGGAGCCACAGGGACACTAATAGCCCAATTTTAAAAGGGTCACATGCACACCACACACATTTTCAGAAGGGCCTGGCCATGCGCATAAACTCCATTACATGCCGAAGTGCCAAGCCTCTCCAAAGGGGTGGGCCAGACGGCGTGGTCTGAGCTGGGGCAGCACCATTAGCCTCTGTCCTGGAGAAGCATGAGCTGGCAGCTGACCGGCGAGCAGATACTTCAACTCGCAAGTTGAAGTAAGTAGTAAAACAAGAAAAACTAATAGGTAGGGGGTAGGGTCAGGGAGGAGAGGGGAGGGGAAATAGGAAGATTAGATAGGGGTATAGGAAAGTTTCCTACCAGTTAAGGAGCGGACTGGTAGGGAACTGGGGAAGCCCTACTTGTGTCGCCGCGTGTTGCTTTGTAAAATTTCCCCTGCATGCGTGAGTCGTGGGCCACCCGCACATGCACGTGCGGATTTTAAAATCTGGCACCCATGCACGAAGCCATCGGATTTTATAATGTGCCTGTTGGTGCGTATGTAGTAAAATCGACACATCCATGTGCACGCGCCAGTCTTAAAATCAATCCCTAAATCACCAAGAGCTCTGCAGAAAATACTAAACAAAGTAAAGTTATGGAGACCTGCCTATACCTGCACTTGTGGACCCATTCCTAAGTCCAGAATCATCTCAAGGAGATAAGAGAAGAAGAGGAGTAAAATAGGTGCCTTCGGGTACTATGAGTAGTAAGGAGAAGAAGGAAGAAGAACTATGGGAGAGGTATGAGAGATTTGGACTTTGCCAGATTGACTAAAAAAGACTACTATATCAATTGGGAGGGAAGTTACAAACAACCCCACATTGATTTGACAGGACAAGAAGTAATAGACTTATTAATTGGATTTGGATTGGCACATCACTATCAATCTATTGTAAGAGAAAAGGTCACAAATTTATTCAAGAACTAAACATGTAATAACCCATACTGGGATGATAGCTGTATGGCTTCAGTACATTGACAATATCTTCTGGACGGGCACTGACATACAGTTCTATGTTTCTTTGGATGTTTTGAATACTTGAGAGCCTAACTTGCGTTTTCAGGCCCACATACACCCTTCTACAGTTTCTTTTTAAGATATCTCCATTACACTGAGCCATGGAGATTTTTCAACCTCCCTATACCGAAAATCCACTGATTGGAACATTCTCCTTCATTTCATGAGTCACCACCCTAAAGTCTTCCGTGCCAATATACTGCTTGGTCAATTTTCGTCTCAGGAGACTGTGTTCATCTGAGAGGACTACCTGATCCAGGCCCGCATCATGTTGGCTCGTTTTCAGACTCACAGCTATACTTATAAAAATTTGAAACGGGCTATGAAGAGAGCATACCACACTAATCACGATCTATTAATTCCGCAGAATAGGACTCCCTCATCTGAGTTGACTTGTATTCTTCCTTTTTCTACCAAAGTGGGTCGGGTTTACTTGGGAATATGTCAGTTTTGGAGTGTCCTTTCACCACACTCGGTTTTCTGTGTCCCCCCTCATTTTGCATTTACCAGAGGCCATAACCTGCACAGAGGAACGTCCCCAACTCCTCTGGCCATGCCTCCTGTGGCACCTGTGCTGCTTGTCCCTTCTCAGAATGCCTATAGGAATTTACCCATCCCATCACCAGCTGGATTTTTTGCTTACACCACTCCTCCACCTGTCTTACTAATGGCATGGTATACGTTGTTTCTTACCCTTGCCTACTGCTCTACGTGGGTAAAACTTGCATCTTTGAGCATTTGAGTTGTATACACAACACCTGTGATGAAGTCCACTTAGTCCTACACTGGCGTGATTTTCATTACCGCATCGAAGATATTGGGGGTTTTTTTGCCATTGAGGGCCCTACACCACTCATTCGCAGGGGTAATTTTGGCGAATGGCTGATTCAGAGGGAACAGTGGTGCATTTTCACATTGAATACTGTACGGCCCTCTCGTTTAAATCGGGACATTCAGTGGTCTGCTTTCTTCTAATAAGGTCCCATTTTTCTAATAGGCTCCCCTTTGCACATATGATTGCATCTTGTTCCCTTTATAGTCCCCGGGCTCCCCCCCCCCCCCTTTTTTTTCCTTCCCGTGTGTTATTTCTGGACCATTATTGTTTTCATTGTATAGGTCTCTCCTTTATTAGTTCCTTCCTGTTTCCCTTTTTTGGGGCACTTTTGAAGAGAGCTCTGCTCCTTGCTGAAGCTTTATCTTGCATCCTATTGTCACTGCGGGTGCTCTCCGTGATTCCTGTTTATACGGCTTTGAATTCCTCCTAACTCTCGGTGGTACGTTTGTGGGCTTGTCTGCTTTTCTGTTGTGCTTTGTCCCCTGTTTCCATCAGGGCTCTACTGTTAATTTTCTGGCATTTTGTTTTAGGGCTCGCCCAAGTCTAGATAGTTTGATGCCATCCTGCTGGGCTCCCCTATGCAATCGACTCTAAAATAGCTCCCAAAACCTGCTTATTCTCCAATATTATTCTACTGCGGTATGCACCGCTCTGCTTTTCCCATATTTGGTTCCCTGGTTTTGTTCTACCGTTGCCTTACCCCGATTCATGTCATTTCATTTTATTTATTCTATCAGTGCTTGGAGACGCTGCATTTTGCAAGTGCCATTCTGGCATTTTATCCCTTCCCTTCTTCTGTCAAAACCTAGGGATTCTGACTGTTAAACAGCTTTTGCAGTATATACTGCCATTTTCACATACTTTATATTTTTGGCCATATGTCCAATTCACTCTGCTGCTGATGCCTTATCCTGATTCCCCTTTTTTTTCCCCTTTATTTTTTTTTTTTACAGTGTTTGGAGATGCCGTGCTTTGTAGCGCTGTACTGGCACAGTGCCATTAACTGGGTATGTTCCTGCTATCCGCTTACAATGTATGCTACTATTTATTTATGTATTTATTTATTTATTTTCATTCCTGTGCAGCCAATTTTTTGTTTCATTCTTGATCCTCGTTTGTACATAACCTCCCTTTTTTGCTTTGAATTTTCAAGGATCCTTACATTTTCTAGCGTAATACTGCGTGTATATGGTTTACAACCTATTCTGAAAAATCCAAAGCTGTAAAGGACTTTTCCATCAATTGCACAATTTATCAGTAAAAGTTATGTTGGAAGCCATCTAAAGCTTCCAGTGTGCTTATTGCTGTAGTTTACCACTGAACGCTTATCAGTGCTGTTTTACATGAACTTTACAATGGGATTTGAGTAAAAGCAATGCATAGGGCCTAGAAGAATTATCCTCCCCCCCCCCCCCCCACTCAGAAAATCCTGGATATTAACATAAAAGTAACATGAATGGAAAGTTTGGACATAGACTGTGGTTCCTGGGGCCTTTATCAGTCCAGGGGTTATAAACATTACAAGAAATACTTGAATTAAGGTATTTTGAATTATGATTCAGAGTTACAGATTTTTAAATTGACACCCATTATCGAACTTACACTTATTTCAATTTTAAAGCACCCAAGCATCTCCCAACAAGCACACATCGATCCGCTGATGGCCATGGGGCCTGGAGAGGCACATCAGTTGGAAGAGCACCAGGACAAGCGTGCCTACAGGACATTGCACTCTCTTCAAAAGTGCAATGTCCTGTAGGCACGCTTTGGCACTTTCTTCTTCCAAAAAATAAAAGTAATGCTTTAAAATGTCTAAGCTTACTATATATTACTAGATCCAGGGTTATTGTAGTGAACATAGGGTTCTATGCCCTGGTGCTGGAACCAATCCCCCATTTATAACACTGTTCTTATGGGACAATAGGTTTCCACTTATAACATTTCGACTTAAGACTCGATTTTCAGGAACCAGTTGTGTCATATGTCTGAGGACTTCCTGTACTTTGAAATCTTCAGCTCTGTGTTCAGCGGTAATAAAAAAATCAAAAGGCACATTAGGAATTTTTTTTATAAGGAATGGAGAATAAAATAGAGAATATCATAATGCTTCTGCATCAATCCATGGTGCAATCATACCTTGAGTACTGTGTGCTATTCTGGTTAACCAATCTCAAAAAAGACATAACAAAAGCCGAATGAAAGTGGGAGAACTAGCTGAGAGGTGATATACATGCTGTTTTACATCTAAAGCTATGTAAAGGGAGGATGTCTTGCTGTCAGTTATTCTGTCTCCTTTATGCTTGCTTTTATTCTTTTCTGAACATTTCCCTTTATTTGCAGTTTTTTTATGATACTGATTGCTAACGATGGTAAATGTTAAATAACAGTTTGAAAGAAAAATAGATATAGCAGAACTAGAAAAATTACAGAGAAGGGCAACAAAAATGATAAAGCGGATGGAATGGCTGCCTAGGAAGAAAAGATAAACAGGATTAGAGTTCGTTAGCTGGGAGAAAAGATAACTAAGAGGGGATATGATAGAAATGTATAAAATCAGGGTATGAGTAAATAGGGAATGGTTATTTACCCTTTCAAATAATACTAAAACAAGAAGACACCCATGAAACTTACAATCAGCAGATTTAAAACAAATCGTAGAAATTATTTTTTCAGCCAACTCACAACTTAAGGCATGGGATTTGTTACAAGTGGATGTGGTCAAGCATAGTGAGATTTGACAGGAAAAGCCCATAAACCATTATTAGGTAGACTTGGGAAAGGCATCACTTATCCCTGAGAGTGAGTAACAAGAAATAGGATCTATTCTTTGGGATCCAACCGGGCACTTGTGACCCAGACTGGCCACTGTCTGAGACAGGATACTCAGCTCGATGAGTCTTAGTTTAACCCAGCTTTTAACACTCTTAAATTCAGTCTTGAAGTTCCCATACCCTCCCTCAAACCTCACCCAGTCCAGATCCCCGCTCTCCTGGCCAATCCCACCCTATTCAAGTCACCACTGCCCCTCAATTTTTAAAAATGTTTTATTTATGAAATCTTAAATTTACAATGCAAAAATACCTTATACCAGAAAATGAAGACATCATTAAAACAAAAAGAAAAGAAGAAAATGTTAAGAGAAATCTTCCCTGTCTGTAAAAAAAGAAATAAAGGAGATTCATGAATTAAGTTCCGGGCGTGAAGTACAAAGCAATAGGAAAAAAGAAAAGTATAAATAGATATTGATGTCTTGCCCCTATTCTTTACTTGCGGCTACATACATCGTCGGCCCTATCTCATGACACTATCTTTATCAAATCCAAAAATCTAAACTATGACAGTTCAAAAAAAGACATACTTAACATGATGCAATTTCAGTATATGTTTTACAAGGAAATTGAGCAGCAAGCATTGCGCCCAAGGCTGAAGGCTCTTGGCACACTGCCAGAAATATTTACCTATAATCCTGTATAGCTCTGGAAATATCCAGAAACATCCAGACTTTTTGTCCAAAAAAACACAGCTTGTCAATTATGGAAAAACTGTCTCATGATAATATCATGATGTTGGGGAAAAAATCCAAAAGTAACCAGAAGTGTCCTTCAAGTCTAGGCTATCCACCAAGACATGGTCTGCTTCAGAGGATGGAGCTAATGTTCCTCCTTGCCTCCCAGTAAATAGAAAATAAACCTTAGTAATACATGTCAACATTTCATCTGGTACTTTTAATACCTCCATGTTGCGGGAGCGCTAGGGAGCGGTCCCAAATCCAGAGAGGTTGCTGTGCCCTTGGACCACAGCATGACTGCAGAGAGCTCTGTAGAAATGCCGAGGCAGGCGAGATGTGTCCAAGCACAGGCAGACAGGCTGAAGACTCTGACCTCTGCCGAACCTGAACGCATCAGAAGAGACCCAACAACGCAATGCTGGTCTCTGGGGTAGCCCTCCGGCCACTCGATAGCCCTTTCGGACCTGCCGTACAGGAACGGCAAATGTGTCAGGACGGACAGAGGTTGAGGACAGGCTATGATACTGGAACTTAGAACAAGACAGGAACTCGAAGACTTGGACAAGACTTGAAGACTGAAGACAAGGTCAGACGATGATACTTGAAGACATGATCAGACGATACTTGAGGACATGATCAGACGAAGGTACTTGACAAGGCTGAGGCAAGGCTGAAGGGAAGAACATCAGGAACATTGATGAAGACACTTGAGTGAAAAGACGACAGAAGAGTTAAAACTCAGCATGAATAGGAATCCGGCCAAGACTCGTAGCAGCAACCGACCTGGACTGAGTTTCGGTGACCCAGTGTGATCAACGCACCTAACAGGCCAACCAGAAGAAGCGAAGGCTTCAGACCCAGTGAGGAATATGCACCTGAAAGTCATCCCGAAGTTTAACAGAGGATGGCCCACTTGGAGGTAAATCTGGAACCAGGACATCTGAGAAGAAGGCTTCCCTGAAAAAGGAGCCAAAAGGTCTGAACGCTTGAAAGCGAAGGATCTGAAGATGAGGATGTCAGGAGAATCTGAAGACGAGGACATCTGCACACGAAGACGTCTGGAATGTCAGGACATCAGGACTTCAACCCCCAGGACACTCAGTCAAGAGCATCACGGAGGTGTCGAGAGAACTGGAGAACAAGACATCTGGAACATCTGGACTTCGGACCCCCAAGTCACTCAACCAAGAGCATCGAGGAGGCACTGAGAGGCAGAACAACTGGATGACGGACTTCAGGAAAGACAGGACATCAGAAGGTGAAATTTCAGGAAGATCTGAAGGCGAGGACATCAGGAAGGTCAGACGACAAAGACATCTGAAGACAAGGACATAGGATCCGACGAGAGACCAGGACATGGAACGAAGATGCAGACAAAGGATCAGGAACCGCAAAGGAAGACAAGGGAATTCCCACGAAGAACAGAGTGCCTAGGAGAAGCTGACATGACGAGGAGTCCTAGGGAGGACTAGCTCCTTGTGAAGGAAACGATGAACTGAAGACAGAGCCCTTTTGTAGGGCTGAAGAGGAAACACCTTGATGACATCACTAGAAGGGGCCACGAGACTACTCCCACCACGGGCCCTTTAAATCCAGAGAAGAGGCACAGCTGCGCGCCTAGGAGGCAGGACCAGGGACAGCGGCAGCCATACTGCAGCGAGGAGTAGGCTCGAGGCATTGGAGGTGACACCCCTGCCGCTGGAGAGAGACTGGAGGTGGAGACTCCCTGCACAGGGGAGGAGATGGGATTGGCGGCCTCTAGGCTGCGAAGAGAAGGAGCAGGAGCGGCCCCAGGCCGCGAAACCAGGCCCAGCATCGGAGGCGGCATCCTGCTGCAGGAGAAACACTGGTGGCGGCTTCCAGGCCGCATGGAAGCACGGCAGCAGCTCCAGGCCACAAGGCAGAGCAAGGAGAAGACGTCGGGAGAGCAAGCAGGCTGGCGGAGAAGCAGGCAGCAAGGAGGTGAGAGGCTTCTCGCGGCCTAGCCACGAGCAGAATCACAACACTCCAAAAGGTATCTTAAACAAATAGAGAGGCAAAATGATTTGAGACTTGGGAAAATTCAGTACATGATCATTCAAGTGTCTTGCAAAATTTTCCAGATTCTTAATCTTCTTTGCCTGCACGAAGCTTCCTTGGGACAGGACAGACTGAATGTTAGACATTTGCTCAATTTGTTGCTCTAAAGTCTCTCTGTTTTTAACTTTTGGGAAACCAAGGAAAGCTCATTAGATCAAACACATTGATGAATGTCCGAGGTCAAAAATAAAACAATGAGAAAATTGCCTGCTCTAAAAAAGTTAGAACAGACCATACTGAATCACATGTGGTGACTAGTTTGAACAGGCCTGGTGCAACCGGGTGTGCATACTGTGCATACACAGTGGGGTTGATGGATGTGTGGCATTCCAGTCGGCCGGTGCAGTGCACAGCGGAGCTGGTTTTCAAGGTTGGCAGATCCTCGGCTCGCAGTGGAAAATGACTCTGGGAGCGTGAGCCACTGAAGCTATTATCCCCGCCTACCATTGAAGCTAGTATCTTTTTTATTTTTTAATTAAATTTCTCTGAGCACCGTGGAGCAGAACCCTTGAAGCAGCTTTTTAAAAAATTTCCAAATAGAGCCTGCTTTTCATTGCCAGCCCACCCCCAACAGCCAATGGCTGAGAGCAGCAGGACAGGCAGAACTGCCTTCAGGCTATCAGGGACCTACTGGGACCCAGTGATTGACTTGCACAGAGGAAGGCTGGAGGGAAAAGAAAGCAGGAGCAACAGCAGAAGATGTTTTGGATGAAGTGGAGAGCCCTGTAGAAAGAAGAAGCAGGTCTGTGCCAACCTGCACAGGGCCATGGTCAGAGGAGGAGGAAGGCAGAAAAAGAGAAGGGCAATTGGCAGTGTCGGCCTGCATAGAGATGGAAGAGGTAAATAGAAAAGCAAACTGGCATTGAGTGGAGGAAGGGGCCAGTGAGCAAACAGTATTGAACGGAGGGAGATGTCCTCGACTGGCAGGCTAGAATCAGGGAGCACCCCCACAGAGGCAGTACAGGACTGGAGCTGGTCTGCTGCCTAACCAACCCTCTCCTCCGCAGGTTGAGCCCTTGGGTTCTGGACGCTGGTAGAACTTGTCTTCTGTGGAACATCAGGTCACGGATTGGGAGCTGAATACAGGCTGAGGTCAGGTGTAGGCTAGAAGCTGAGGGCAGGCACAGACACTGGCTAAGAGCTGAATACAGGTACTGACTGGGGCTGGATACAGAGCACAAGCTGGTTCTGGGTCTGAGGCAAAGGGCAAGGGAAGGCCTAGGGAATAGACAAGGGACTGAACTGGACTAGGCAGCACAAGGCCTGGACAAGGACTGATCTGGACTAGAGCAGGACTGGACTAGAGAGAGAACAGGGAACAAGAAAGCACAATAGGGCACAAGACTGGACAAGGTAATCCTAATAGACTCAGAGGCTGTAAAATGTAAGACAGAAACGTCCAGGAGGGCACTGAGCATGGAAGAGAGGACTGAGAGGCTGCAGAGCAAGGCTAGAAGCCTGGAAGGGCTCAGAGCAAAGCAAGATGCCAAGAGAGGCCACAGAGCAAGGTGAGAGGCCACAAGGCGAGGCAGGAGGCCTGGATGGCTTCAAGACAAGGTAGGAGACCTGGATAGGCCACAAGGCTAGACAAGGTTGGAGGCCTGGAGGCCACAAAGCTTGACAAGGCAGGATAACCAAGTAGGAGTGGCCAGGTCAAAGAGCTGAGGTGACTCAATGAAAAGGCACTGAGGCACTGAGCAGGCTGAGGCTTAAGCGAAGTAGGATCAGTGAGGAGGTAACTGTCAAGGTAGTGAGCAAGGTAGTGAGGGAAGACTGCACAGCAGAATGAACCTTGGTGTTGTGTCCATCGGTCTCAGACGGCTTCAACCTCTGTGCCTCACCTTTCTTCCTGCTCTCTCTGCTAGCCTTGGGAAGATGGCTGCCACTGTGTCTTCATGCCGCTCTCCCCAGAACGGCAATGGCAAGGCTATCTGCCATGTTTCTCCTGAGGGCCTCCTACGGTGCATGCACGCACGCCACCCACGTCTTTATCCACGTCATGGTGGGAACCTCGGGGGCGTCCCCCTCAAGTGACATCACGCCATGCGGGTATTTAGCCTGCCCTTCGTTTGCTAACAAATTGAGTTAGCAAGGATTGGATTTGCCTCCGGTCTGAGCTACTCTGCCGCTTCCGTGCTGCCGCTGGAAGCTCTCTCTGCCCTTCGGGGTTTTCATCTAACCTGGGTACCTGTTCCTCGGGGGCCTGCTCTCCCTGCCTTGGTGCCTGCAATCCAACTACTTCTGCCTGCTGGAATCTCCATCTATACAGCTACCAACTTAATGAGTAATCTAACCTTTATCAGTCTATTTCATCTACAGCTCTGCACTGGGAACCTGCATCCGGAATTCCCTATACTACCGTGTGCTGCTAACATCTACCATTGTAAGACAGGTCTCCTCTGCCGAGGGTCTCTGGATTGCTACTACTGGATCACCTCATTACTGCCACCTCTGGTGGTATCATCCAGCTGTATAATAAAAGACAAACTTTCTGTTTTTGTGTGTCTCGAGTCTAGCCTAGTATTGCGGTTCCTCACAGGGCTCCTCCCTGTGGGAGTGGCCATCACCGCAGTACCCAAGAATCCACTCCACCACCTCAAAACCATAACACTTGGCACTGGGAGACTGTACCCAACAGATGAAACCATGACAGTACTTCCCCCCTTCAGGACCTCCTCCTCCTGGGACCCATTTACCATGGGGGCTGTGGTTAGTAGGTACTAGATTTCTTTGAATTGCAGTCAGTGGAGTCCAGATTTTTATGGAAGACAAAGGTGCTTGGCACAGAAATGCTGAAATAATGTCTCTCTGGAACAATGTTTTTGGCCTAGAGTCTCTCTGATCCCGTGGTCTAGTAGCAGCATCTTTCTGAGGCATTGGTTGTAAATCAGAGCTTTGCTGGCATTGAAATGTGGAATCAGATTCTCTAGAGTGCTGAAGTGCTGAGTCAAGTTCTCTAGAGTGCTGAGACAGGTTTTCTGGAACACTGAGGTGCTAAAACAGAATGTTTCTGGCATTGAGGCACAAGGCCAGAGCCTCTCTGGTACTGATGCACTAAATTAATATCTCTAGAGCGCTGATATACCAGACCAGAATCCCTCTGGCGCTGGTGGCTGTGCTGGCATCTCTCTGTGACTGGGCGGTGGGTTTAAAGTCCCTCTTAGGCTGGACCATTATTCAAGGTCTCTTGAAGGCTAGACCATTGGTTCAAGGTCTCTCTAAGGCTGGATTGCTGGCCCAGAGCTGGCTCAGGGTCTCTCTAGCACTGGGTAGCTGTGCCTGCATCTCTCTAGCACTGGATGGCTGGGCCAGACGGCTTCTTCAGGAGCAGAGCAGCTGGAATGGATTACTCATCCTGGAGCAGATCAGTTGGACTGGGTTTGGTCTGAATCCTTGGATGAGATAGAACAGCATCTCCATGGTGCTGGATTGCTGGAACAGCTGAAATGGAATTCCTCAGAAGAAGATCTGCCGAACTGGGTCTCTCCTGAAGTGGAGTAGAAGGAATGGATTCCTTCTGGAGCTGACGCACTGCCGAGACTGGCCTGGTGCAGATGAAATTACTATTCCCTCAGGCTGGGAAGATAAGATAGAATGTAAAGACAATGTTAACTGTTTTCACAGTGCATAACAACTAAACAGAGGCACAAGATTTCTCTGAAGGCAGAACTGCAGCTGTGGTAAGAACAGCAGTCTGAAATGGCTTCAGTGCATTAGGATTGGCGTTATTTCTTGAGCCTCGTACACTCAGGAGAGATTCAGAGTAGGCACACGCTGCTTTCCTATGAGTCAAAGTTGCTCTCGTCAGCAGTTTATTACCTACTCCTGAGGGGTGCTGGGCTCTTGGGCCTGAACCAACCAGCTCCCTCCAGTTCAAAATTTCTGCCATGCAGAACTGAGGCAGATGAACTGAAGGAGCACTACAAACAGGAACAGAATCCAACCCCACCAGTACAGAATTTAAATTAAATTGGCAAATTTTGCTTGAATTATTTGTGTCTTTTAAAGAGGCTGTGCTGGGTGTTAAAGAAGAATTTACTTTTACAGGTGCTGATTTTAATTCACTGTGACTGGATTTACTTGTGTCTGTGGTTTTGAGCTTGCAAGTTGTAATTAAATTAGCTGTGTTTTTCAAGGAGGCTGTATTGGGTATTAAAGCTGAATTTACCTTTACAGGTACTGGTTTTATTTCTCTGTAGCTGATTTTACTTGTGTCTGGATGAGCTGTGATTTTTCAAGGAGCTGGGTTTGGAGCTTCCTCAGCAGATTGCATGCCTTTTAAACTATTAGCAGGAGAAACTACAGCATCAGAGGTTTTTAATACATAGTGCACATTAAATTGTGAATTGGACACTGGACTGGTTGCAGAACAAAATAGACAAGCATATACCCAGGATAGCATTTACATTTCCATCTGTAGGATTAAGAGAACTACATCACATACAGTCTGGAAATATCAGAGAATTTTTAGCTGGGCATTTGTTGCACTTCCCAATAAGCTAGTATCTGGAGTGCAATCGTATCATCAGGAAGTGGAATCCATAGCTTGGGATCTAGTTGAGATGCAACACAATTGTTACAGACATTTACAGATGCAGAGTTTGCAGACCAACATTTTGTACAATCCTATCATTTAAAATTAGGGAAATGGCAAACAATGCATTGTAGATAATGTGAAGGATTCCAGATTTGGCAAGCAGGTAAAACAAACAGGAACTGGAATTGAAGTGTTGGGGCAGAAACACCATTGTTATTGTTCATAGCAGAAAAATCTGTTCTGGATGTATTGGGTTGGCAGGGAGTTGTTTGGCCTCTTCATTCTTTCATGGACTGGCAGGCTGAAGTCAGGAAGTACCCCCACAGAGGGGCCGATGCATAAAGCACAGAAAGTGAGCGCTGAAAAGTCAGCGCCCGCTTTCCTAACATGCGCATGGCGCCCACAAGGGGGCGCCATGCAATATTCAAATTAGGGGGTCGCGCTAGCAAGGAGGTGCTAGGGTCGCTTGTGCGACTTTAGCGCCTCCTTGCTAATGCGACCCCGCCTCGGCTGCTGGTTATGAAGACCGACACCGGTAAACTCGGCGTCAGTTTTCATAACCGACGCCGAGTTTACTGGCGTCGGTCTTCATAACTCGGCAGTCTGCCAAGTTTTTTGTTTTTTTTTTATATTTTACGTAAAAAAAGAAGTACAGAAAAGCAATTTTTTCTGCTTTTCTGTACTTCTTTTACCTGTGCTCGGCTATTAACACCTGAGCGATAAATTTGCGTCTGAGACACATATTTATTTTTCTGCATGCGGCGTGAATGAGTAATAGGCTCATTCACATGCATTTGCATGTGATGAGCGCTATTACATTCACTTCGCGTCCAACGCAGGTTAAATAGGCGCTAATCCCCTATTGCATTAGGGGTGGATTAGCGCTTATTTAACCCGCGTCAGAGTGCGGCTTATACAGTGCGCTCACCTGAGCGCACTGTATTGCATCGGCCCCAGAGGAAGTACTGGGCTGCAGGACAGGACAGGAACTGGTCTTTTGCCTAACCAATCCCCCTCTTGGGTTCTGGAAGCTGGTAGGACTTGTTTTCTGTGGAACATCAGGGCTCGGATTGTTAGCTGAGATCAGGTATAGGCTGGACAAGGCAGGGTAGGCTGGACGAGGAAAGACTAGCTTGATGAGGCATAGCAGGCTGGACAAGGGAAGGCAGGCTGGAAGCTGGATACAGGGACTAGCGGAGAGCTTCATAAAGGGACTGGCTGAGGAATGGATACAGAGTACAAACTGGGGCTGGGTCTAAGGCAAAAGACAAGGGCAAGGCCTGGGAAATAGACAAGGGACTGAACTGGACTGGGCAGGAGAAGGACAGGACTGAACTAGACAGTTAACAGGAACCAAGAAAGCCCAACAGGTCATGAGAATGGGCAAGGTAATCCTATTAGGCCCAGAGGCCAAAAGGTAAAACAGAAAAGCTCAGGAGGTCACAGACCATGGCAGGGAGGCTTGAGAGGCCACAGAGCAAGGCCAGAAGGCCTGAAAAGGCCCGGAGCTATGCGAAATGCTAATAAATATCTCAGAGCAAGATGAGAGGCCTAGACAGGCCATAAGACAAGGCAGGAGACCTGGATGGGACTCAAGCAAGGCATGAGGCCTGGATAGGCCACAGAGCAAGACACAAGGCCCAGAGGTCATAAGGCTAGGCAAAGCAGGAGGCTCAGAGGCCACAAGACTGTGCAAGGCAGGATAACTAAGTAGGAGTGGCCAGATCAGAGAGCTGAGGTGTCTCAATGAAGAGACCCTGAGGTATTGAGCAGGTTGGGTTAAGTAGGGCTGAGGCTTGGACATAGTAGGATCAGTGAGGAGGTAACTGGCAAGGTAGTGTGCAAGGCTCGCTGACGACTGCTGGTGGAGGGAAGGCTGGGCAGCAGGCTGAAATTTGGCACGAGAACACTGCACAACAGGTGAAACCATGTCAGGAGGGATGTGGGGCAGGGAGAAAATTGGATGTTATGCAGAGGAAGAGAGGGATCAGGGAGCAAACTAGACATACAGATGGAGAATATTATTTGATATGCCTTTTGTTTTGAAATATTTTATTGGTGTTTGGGAAATTTTAAAAAAATAGTATATGAGTTTTTAATTATTGGATGTCCTATTCATCAGCTGTTTTGAAATATTTTTTTATCAGTATGTTTTTACTATTTTAATTAATGTATTTATAATATTTCTTGATTTTATTGTTGAGGAATGGTGGTTTCTGTTTTTACATTGTTGCACTACATACAGAGTCAGGTTTGTTGTGGTTTCCAGTTCAGTTTTTGTATGCATGTTTCTCTTTGTTATTTATAGTCTCTCTTTTCTGTATTTGGTGAGGGTCTGTCTGTGGTCTGCATATGTGATCAAGATTAGGAATTCTGCTAGCATGTAGCCTTGTATCTTCAGTTTTCCTAATAGGATGTATATTGATATTTTAGGGCCTGGTATAATATTTGCAGTGTTGCCTTTTCATAGATAGAGTTGTTACTATGTGAGTGCTGGCAGCTAGTGCTGTTTTGATATGGGAGATTTACTGTACTATAATTGTAATTCAGTTTACTTATGGCTTTCTGAGGGTTAAGTAATTGGCCTAATATCATGTAGGTATATATCATATAGGATTTTCTGGTTGGTACCACAGCAGTGCATGTAAATATAATATACATCAGTGTTTCCCAATCAGTGTTCGTTCAGATCTGATCAAGTGTGCCAAGGAAAAATCACTGCCTGATGCTCAGTTCCAGGCCAGCATCTGGGCTCTGTTCTCATCACATTGTAGCAACAAGAGACACTATCGGAGGTTTTTTAAACTTGTAGGAACTCCTTTCTGAGAACATGTGTACCCTTTCCTAGCTGCAGCATGAACCCCGGAGTATGGTAACTAATGGGCAACTTGCAGAGCATGAATAGTTGGGATCTGCTTTGTGCAGCATACAGAGCACCTCTCATTTCCCCCGTCTTTGAGTTGTACAAGGTTCTGTCTAATCCCCAGGCTGAGTGAGACAGGGAGAACATGCACTGAGCACTGGATTTGACTCACTTTGAGTGTTGCGAGCAGCAGTAGCAGAGAAGGAGCTCTGTCAGCCACATGCAGCAGCCATGGTAACTAACTGAGTCCTGTCTATGTCCATACTGCCTGCTCCTTGGAGGTTGGAGTGCCACACAATATTTTTGTTAATATGCTGGTGCTTGAAAAGTTTGGGAAACACTGAGATACATGTTGTAAATTATATTTTTTACTTCAGAAAATAGTACTTTGAATGTTCTTTTTCTGACATTCTCCGTTTTATTCACCATTCCCTTCCTAATAATTCCTAACATTCTGTTTGCTTTTTGGACTGCACAGCACACTGGTAAAAGCTCCATATCTCCTTCTCTATTAGAAAGTGGGTATAAGATACTCCTTCATTGGATGTTTCCTCTTGTTGACAATAAATGCTGAAGAGGTTGTGAGGTAGTGGGGTAGTGGGGTCTCTTTATCATATAAGGTAGGCCTGTGAGGTGATAACTGGTTTCTGGAAATGGATAGTTTCATGGATTCACGCTATCACTGGTTTTGGCAATATTATTACTCCAAAAATATGCTTTATTAAATATTCCTGTTCTGTCCGCTGATTGTTTCTTGCAGAAATTTCTCCCCCAAGTTTTCTTAGCTGCCCATTGTGAGATTGCTTTATTCTGGAGCCAGACGGCAGCACCCTCACTGAAGGCTGTTCTTAGTGGTTTGAAAAAGATCTATAAGTTAAATAAAATTACAGCCCTACCAAAGAACTCTTTTTTATCTAAATTTGATAAGATATGGCTTCCTTATGTAACTTGGTTATCAGCAAAACATACAGACTCAAGATAATCTAAAGATGTATACATTAAGGTCTCACTTGCTCTTCTGTTTGATGGCATTTTTTTTATGTACCTTATGCTTTTCTCTCTATAAATTTTACCTGTAACTCCAGCTGTGGGGAAGAAGGGGTCGAGAGGGTGGAAGTTGATTGGGGTTTTTTGGGAAAGTAAATGTACATTACTTATGTGATATCTATGATACTGTTACTGTATTGTGATGTTGACTTTGATGTGTGCATCTCCCAATAAACATTTTAAATGAGGAAAAACAAATTGGTGCCGGCTGGGCCCTGTAGCTGGCACCAGTTTGTTGTACAGAAAAACATGCACTGCTGTGGTGCCACCTGGAAAACCCTGCACAGCGCACGCAGGGCCCGGCCATGCGCGTAAATGACAGCATTTGCGCGCGTGGCCAATTTAAAATTCATCCCTAAGCCTATTGTAATGCATGTTAGGTGTGGGTTTGGCACTTGGACAGCCTTGAGTAAACTGAATGATAACAATATAGTAAAGTTTCCATACCAAAACAGTACTAACTGCAAACACTAAAACAGGAACAACCCCATCTATAAAAAGGCAAATATTACACCCAGCCATAAAACACCTCCTATTAGGAAAGCAGAACAAACCAATCTGCTATAAATCCCTACATAGAAACTACACGCTGGCAGAATACCTCACCACGCTTACACATACAGAACACAGACAAATCTGCACCAAATACAGAATAAAAAGACCATAAAGTAGAAATAGAAATGTGCAGACAGAAACTGAACTGGAAACTATAACAAGCTAGATTCTGTATGCAATGAAGCAATAGAAAAAGAGAAACATCACTAGGCCTTTATAAATCAAACAATTAAATCAAGAAATATAAATCAATCATAATAAATCATAGTAATAAAAGAATATAGTCAAACAGATGATAAATAGAATAGCATTCAATAATTAAGAACTCATAAAAAGTTTTTAAAATTTTCCAAACAGCAATAAAATATTTCAAAATAGCAAACACATCAAACACCCAATCATTAAAACATAAGAATGGAAAAGTCCTGTACTTTCCATATCTGAAAGCTTTTGATTTCCAGTCACCCTGAGCTTGTCATGGATTAGTAGGAGTGGAACAAACTTTTTTCGAACTCCCACAGGCAAGCTCCCATTCACATATACTCACACACACGCACCCATCCCCCCAGGCACGTGCCCATTCGCAGACACACACATACAATGTCCCCAGGCAGGCTCCCATTCACACATCCATAGACAGCCACACACCCATCCCCCCCAAGCAGGCTCCTATTCACACAAACCTACACACTAATCCCACCCAGGCAGGCTCCCAATCACACACACACACACACACACCCTTATCCCCCTCCCAGGCAGGCTCTCATTCAAACCCATCAATCTCAAAGAGACTCACATTCACACCCATCCATCTTCCCATCCCAGGCATGCTCGTATCACAACCCACCCACCCACCTATCCCATGAATATAACAACATAAGATAAGCCATACTGAGTCAGACCAAGGGTCCATCAAGCCCAGTATCCTATCTCCAACAGTGGCCAATCCAAGTCGCAAGTACTTGGTAGGTACCCAACCATTAAACAGATCCCTTTCTACTAATGCTGGCAACAAGCAGTGGCTATTCCCTATTGATTAATAGCATTATATGGACTTCTCATCCAGGAACTTGTCCAACCTTTTTTAAACCCAGCTATACTAGTTTATTTATTTTTATACCACATCCTCTGGCAACAAATTCCAGAGCTTAAATGTGCATTGAGTAAAAAAGAATTTTCTCTAATTTGTTTTAATTGTGCTACTTCATGGAGTGCTCCCTAGTCCCCGTTCAAGTCCCTTAGAACATAAGAACATAAGAAATTGCCATGCTGGGTCAGACCAAGGGTCCATCAAGCCCAGCATCCTGTTTCCAACAGAGGCCAAACCAGGCCACAAGAACCTGGCAATTACCCAAACACCTAGAAGATCCCATGCTACTGATGATTTTATAGACCTCTATCATATCTCCCCTCAGCCATGTCTTCTCCAAGCTGTTCAGCCCTAATCTCTTTAGCCTTTTGTCATAGGGGAGCCATTCCATTCCCTTTATTATTTTGGTCGCTCTTTTCTGTACCTTCTCCAATGCAACTATATCTTTTTTGAGATGCGGCGACCAGAATTGTACACAGTATTCAAGGAACAGTCTCACCATGGAGCGATATAGAGGCATTTTGACAGCTTCCATTTTATTTGCCATTCCCTTCCTAATAATTCCATTATATTTGCTTTTTTGACTACCACAGCACACTGAGCCGACGATTTCAATGTAATATCAACTATGATGCCTAGATCTCTTTCCTGGGTGGTAGCTCCTAAAATGGAACCTAACATTGTGTAGCTACAGTAAAGGTTATTTTTCCCTATATGCATCACCTTGCACTTGTCCATATTATATTTCATCTGCTATATTTCATCTGCTATATGGACGCCCAATCTTCCAGCCTCGCAAGGTCCTCCTGCAATTTATCACAATCCATTTGTGATTTAACTACTCTGAATAATTTTGTGTCATCCGCAAATGTAAGCACCTCACTCGTAGTACCTATTTCCAGATCATTTATAAATATATTACAAAGCACTAGTCCAAGTTCAGCTTAATGAGGCACTCCACTGTTTACCTTTTTCCATTGTGAAAACTGACCTTTTAATCCTATTCTCTGTTTTCTATCTTTTAACCAATGTACAATTCACAAAAGGAAATTTTCTCCTATCCCATGACTTTTTAGTTTTCTTAGAAGCCTCTCATGAGAGAATTTGTCAAATGTCTTCTGAAAATCCAAATGTACCACATCTATCAGTTCACCTTTATCCACATGCTTATTTACCTCTTCAAAAAAATATACCGGTAGCAAGACTTCCCTTTGGTAAATCCATGCTGGCTGTGTCCCATTAAATCATGTCTATCTTATCTGTGATTTTATTTTTTATAATAGTTTCCACAATTTTTCCCAGCACTGACGTTTGGCTCACCAGTCTATAGTTTACCAGATCGCCTCTGGAGCCCTTTTTAAATATCGGAGTTACACTGGCTACCTTCCAGTCTTCAGAAAGAATGAATGATTTTAATGATAGGTTACAAAGAACTTGTAATAGGTCTGAAATATATTTTAGTTCTTTCAGAATCCTGGGATGCATACCATCCAGTCCAGGTGATTTGCTACTCTTTAGTTTGTCAATCTCGCCTACTACATCTTCCAGGTTCACAGTGATTTGGGTCAGTTCATCTGAATCATCACCCTTGAAAACCATCTCCGGCATGGGTATCTCTCCAATATCCTACTCAATAAGCACCAAAGCAAAGAATTTGTTTAGTCTTTCCGCAATGGCCTTATCTTCCCTAAGTGCCCCTTCAACCCCTCGATCATCTAACAGTCCAACCAACTTCCTCGCAGGCTTCCTGCTTCTGATATATTTTTTAAAGTTTTTATTAGGAGTTTTTGCCTCTTACAGCCAACTTCTTTTCAAATTTTCTTTTAGTCTGTCTTATCAATGTTTTACATTTAATTTGCCATTTAATTTGCTTTTTCCTATTTTCATCAAATGGATCCTTCTTCCAATTCTTGAAGGAAAATCTTTTGGCTAAAATAGCCTCTGTCACTTCACCTTTTAACCATACCGGCAAACTTTGGCCTTCCTTCCACCTTCCACCTTTCTTAATGCGTGGAATACATTTGGACTACACTTCTAAGATGGTATTTTTTTTAACAATGTCCATTCACCCATCCATCCTAGGCAGGCTCCCATTCACAACCAACTCACCCACCCATCCATCTCAGGCAAGTTCTCATTCATAACCCACCCACCCATTCTGGGCAGTCTCTCATTCACATCCACCCATTCTGGGCAGGCTCCCATTCACATACATATGCAACCCAGGCAAGCAGGCAGAGTCAATGGGGTCTCTCTGCTGCCACTCGATGCCTCTTTCGTTGGGGGAGGACAGGCTTCATTCTACACTGTAGGCGCCCTTTCTGTGGCTCCTTATGTGCTGGCCCCATGGTATTCAACATTTGTGGTGTTAGCACTTCCTCTATGCTTATTTCATGTGTGGTCACCAGTGGCAGAGGCAGTGGGGTCCGAGAAGCCAGCATGGTAAGCAACAACCCGGCCAAGAAGATATCACACCCCAGTATTGGCAGAAACAGTGGGGCTGACAGGCATTTACCTCATGTCACTTTGACCTTGCCATTATCCTTCAGGGCTTCCTCAATTGTGCCAAGAAACTGCACAAAAGTCAAGGCCATGTGGCTGTCAAGTCGCAGGGTAAGCAGCTCCAACACAGTTTGCTTTGCTTTTCCTGCGACCTGAGAGACCAGAAATGATACGGTCCACCACTGGCTCTGCTCCTTTTCTGCAGGGGAACCAGAACTGATTTACACCACCAGCTCTACTGTGTTTCCTCGAGTCCCTGAAAAAAAGGTTGCAGAACACTATCCTGGGCTGCCTCGGGTAACAGATACAAAAAGGGTTAAATTATCCAAGTTTGAAACTTGAAAGCTGTAGTGCCAAGCAAGGCCAGGACTGAAGCCTTGACGACTGGCACTATTGCTCATAAGTTTTAAAAGTGTGCTAATTCAAACCCTTTTTGTGTCCGCTCTTTGCTCTGCAGTTTCTGCTTCAGTATCACTCTGTGCCCCCAATCCCCTTGTTCCCTGTAGATCACGAGGGAAGGGGCTGAATTAGGGAGTAAAGTATATTTTCTTTGCTCTGTCTACTCCAACTAATCCCTTCTTCTCCTCTTCCTTGAAGGCTGCCTGAAGGGGAGGCCCTGCCTCTTAAGTCTGATAAAAAAAAAAAATAATAATACTAGAACTGCATTCCAGCCTGTTCCCCCCACAAATTAAGCCATGGGTTTGGAATATGTTTTTTTTTGCAGGGCTTTGTGTTATTTCCAAAGTACCTTGTAGTGGAGAGTTAGTGTTGTTACTGAGGTGAAACCAGAACTTATTTATTTTTATATATACCGACATTCAACCGGTTTACATTCAGGTACTGTGGGTATTTCCCTATCCCCAGAGGGCTCACAATCTAAGTTTGTACCTGAGGAAATGGAGGGTAAAGTGACTTGCCCAAGGTCACAAGGAATGACAGAGGGACTTGAACCCTGGTCTCCTGGTTCGTAGCCCACTGCTCTAACCACTAGGCTATTTCTGCTGTGGTACATGTTTTATAGATCACTATAAAAATTTTAAAACAGTCATAGTTTGGTGGTATAGCTGAATTCCATATTAATATAAATTAATGTATTTCTGTTGAGAAAAGTCCTGAGAAATAATAAAGTTGTAGATGGGAGACAGGCATCTTTTTCTTTTAAATTTAGGGTGAGGAGAAGAGAAGAATTGTCTCTGCCCTTGAGTAAGACCAGTCCACCCCACCCCAGTGTGAAGACTTTTGTCTGCGAAGGATGCCTGCGTGGAGTGGCCTATGGCACCACCTCCTCCCCATGCTTGCTCGCATGCCACCTCTGTACAAGCCTCTAATTTTCTCACTTTTATTTCTTTCTCGTGTTTTATATGTGTATGCTGTGTGCAGGGTAAGGGTGCACTACTTCACATAGCCATAGGTGCCAAGTAGGCCGGCTCCGGCTCTGTTCCCAGGATTTATCCTGCAACTAAAGAATACAGAATGGGAGATAACCGTAACTGGTGAGGAGTAAGTTGTCAAACCAGTTTCTCAACAGCCTCTGCTATCTGTAACTCCAGCAGCAGTAGGGAGAGGCCTGCTGTCTACCTAATGGGCAATGAAGCAGGAAACCAAGAGCTTGGGTAGGAACTTTTTCTCCTGTTGCCCCAGGTATCAAATTTAAATTGCAAACTCTTCAGGGAAGGAATTCAGTCCACCTGTCTGTAGTTTGTTGTAAAGTACCCTGGTTTAAGGAGCAACATAAATGCTAATATCTTTGAAAATAAGTCATTCTATCCCTTGTTTGAAAAGACTGGAAGACTTCTCTGGTCACCGTGCTAATTAGGCAGAAATGTTATTTTATATACAAATGGCTCTCTTCGACCTATCTCTAACCTCACCATCCAAAAAAAGCCCCTTGGAATGCTGTTTATTAAAAAATGGGAGAAGATCCAACACTGCTATTACAAAAAAAAAAAAAAGAAATGTATGTAAAATCCCAAAAAGAAAATGAACAAGCAAACTAATGGCAGGGCCGGCCAACAACTCTTTCTGGAGTAACATCGCTCACCAAAGGCATGCAGTGACATAGCTGGGAACTCTACAGGTTTGACCTAAAGATTCCATGTTTATGTCCAAATGATGGACCTCCAAATCTGGGAACTGTCTAGATTTGGCCCGGAGACTCTGGAATTCTGAACAAATTGTCTGATCTCCGCGCCAACACCTGAAAATTCTGGGTCCCCTGCTCCATATGACTGGAATAAAAACCGGCTGGAGAAGTACAGGTCTGAACATAAGAACATGCCATACTGGATCAGACCAAGGGTCCATCAAGCCCAGCATCCTGTTTCCAACAGTGGCCAATCCAGGCCATAAGAACCTGGCAAGTACCCAGAAGAAGAGCGTCAGCACCCGTGCTGCAAGAGGATGAAGAGAAGTGTGGGGCCGCGCAGGAGGAGCAAGAGAAGCAGGAGCATAGCGCCTGCCTACCCCCCCCCCCCCCCACCCCCGCGAGATGCAGGAAGAGCAGCAGTGTCGGGCCACGCACAGGCAATGAAACAATGGCAGTGCGGGCCTGACGCTGCAGAAGAGGAGAAAGTGGCACATTTGTCTCATAATCCTGAGAAAAGAGGTGGCTCCTGTGGGTAAATGGGGATCAAGGTGAAAAGAGAGAATGTGTATAGATGTATGTGTATGAGAGGCTCAGTGAATGAGTGTGTGTGGAAAAGGGAGAGGAGTGAGTATGCACTTGTGTGTGAGAGTACATGAATGTGTATGGAAGAGGGAGAGAAATTAACGAGTTTGCATGTGTGTGTATGTGGAAAAGAGAGAAGAGTGAGTGTGCACATGTATGTGTGAGGAAGAGAAGTGTGTATGAGAGAATATATGTATGTGTGAGTGAACATGTGAGTGTGCTACTGTGTAAGATAGAAAGTTTGTGCACATGCTGCTACCAGGCCCTCTCCCCCTCCCCCGCTACACCACAACGATCTCAGGGTGACAAGAAATCAAAAGTTCCCAGGTCCAGTGGACCTCCAGCAGAGTTCACAGGGGACTGGCCTGAAAATACCCTGAGCACAACCCCAGCACTAGTAAATCTTCCAGCGGGTGGCAGCAGAGAGCAACCAATCCTTATGCAGCTGCACCACTCCAGCATCAAAGGCCTTGATTTACACACAGGCACACTAGGCCTGTGCCTAGGGCAGCAAAATTTTGATGATGGCAAAATTCCCACCCAACTGCCCTCCTGCAGGCCTCCAATCCTATCCTGTTACTCCTCCCCACACACCATATGGGCATGCCGGGCCATGGGTTACTCTGTTCCTGCTTGTTTCCTTGTGATAACAACAGTTCTGAGGTTTGTTGGTGGGGTTGACGGGGTTGACGGGGCATTTGAATCAGAGGACCACCTAGACGAAAGGGTTTGGGGAGGAAACTGCAGGTCAAGGATGTCAGAGGGTGGGGTGGGGGATGAGGAGGCTAAGGGCTTCAGAAAACTGGAAGTCCAGAAATGGTGGAAGGCACACCCACCAACACTGATAGTGCTTAGGGGCAGCAGAAAGAAAAATCCATCCCTGCAGTTCCACCGCCCCCCCAGAGACACATGGCAGTAAGGTGATTAAGAGTGGGCAGATAAAGTGTGCTCTCTGCTGCTACTGCTGGCTGGAAGATTTATTGCATGCAAGGTACAGTGAGCAATACTCTTGAGGCTGAGACATTTGAGCAAAGGAAGGAGGGGGCAGAGATGAGGTAAGGCCCCAGAATTGGAGGGGAGAGAGACAGCGGAGCACAGGATGGGGGAAGTTAATATGGGGGTCATATAATATGGCAAGAAGTGTGAGATGCTCAAAGAGGAGTCACAGAGGGCAGAAATCTGTGGCACAGGGAAAAGGAGTGGGGGAGAGACAAGGGGCCTGAGAGAGAGGAGTGAGGGGCACCCGGGATGGGGAGGAATGAGAGGCATACCTGCAAATGCCTGGATATGATCTGGAGTTTTGGGGGTTTAGAACCTGAACTCCTGTTTTCCAAGTGAGTTCCTAGTTTTTCTGGCTGGAGAGGCAACTTAGTATAAACAGAACAATGCGCAGGCTCTGGCCTTACTGGTATATATTTTTTTTAAACTTTGTATTTTCTTCAGGAGGCAGTATAAAAAATAAAATATTATATACGTTGTACAATGTCACAAACAATACATAGGACTCTTATTGGCTTTTGCCCTGTGCAAAACAAGATGCAGTCTTAGCTATAAAATAAAGCATATAGCTTCATATTTTACATTTATTTATTTATTTAAGATTTTTATATACCGACGTTCATCAGGGATATCACATCGGTTTACAGTGTAACTGAAATTGGCGCCTGGGAAGGCGTTTTACATCGAACAGATATAACGAAGTAACATGAAAACAATTGAGGATGCGATTTACATCAAACAGAAATAACGAGTTAACATGAGAACAAAAGAGGGGGGGGAATAAGGGCGGGAGATAATCAAACAAAACGTTATGAACAAAATTTACAGAAATTTACAAATATATATAGAGTATCAATATATACAAAATATTCATAAAATAGCAATGTCCTAGAAGGACAATTGTGTAGAGTTGGAAGAGGGAGGGGAGGGGATGGGAAGGGGAGGGGGTGGAGGTGGATAAGAGGGAAGGAGGGGTGGAGGGGGGTTAAAGGAGTAAGCGAGCTAAGAGATAAGGGGCATGTAGGACGGCTGAACGGAAGGGGGGCGAGGATGTACCTAAAGGTGGGGGTGAAGAAAGGGGAGGAGGGTAGGTGGGGATGAGAGGGGAAAGAGAGGAAGTTAGGTGTATGCCTTGGTGAAGAGCCAGGTCTTCAGCTTCCGTTTGAATGTTTTTGTGCATTCTTCTTGTCGTAGTTCGACAGGCATAGTGTTCCAAAGGGTAGGCCCGGCGATAGAGAGCGCTCGGGCTCTTGTGGAGGTAAGTTTGTAATGTTTGGGGGTGGGTGTAGGCATGGAGGCGAGATGTTGGTGTCTGATGGGCCTGTTGGATTGGTGGAGGCGGAAGGATTCATTGAACCAGTTCATTTCAGGATTGTATAAAGCCTTGTGGACAAGGGAGAGAGCCTTGTATTGGATGCGTGATGCAATTGGGAGCCAGTGTAAGTCTTTTAATACCGGTGTGATATGGTCGTTTCTGCGTGAGTTGGTCAAAATCCGGGCTGTTGTGTTTTGTAATATTTGAATGGGTTGGATGGCGTTGTTCGGTAGACCAAGGAGGAGGGCATTACAATAGTCTGTTTTGGCAAAGATGGTGGTTTGTAGAACTGTACGGAAGTCGGGGGGATGTAGTAGGGATTTTAGTTTTTTTAGGGAGTGTAGTTTAAAAAATCCATCTTTTAGTATATTACTGATGAATTTCTTAAGCGAGAGATGGTCGTCAAGGATGACACCCAGATCACGGACTTGCTGGGCAAGTGGTGTATGGATAGTGGGGGGGTTAGGATGATTTTGGGGTGAGATGAACATGATTTCGGTTTTAGTAGTGTTAAGAGCTAAATGGATGGAAGCTAAGAGATGGTTTATGGCTTGGAGTGTATCCTTGCAAATGTCCATAGCTTTTGGTAGGGATTCGGTGATGGGTATGAGCAACTGGACATCATCAGCGTAGATAAAGTGAGGCAGCTTGAGACTAGAAGGAGGTCACAGAGGGGTAGCATGTAAATGTTGAAGAGGGTTGAGGACAGGGATGAGCCTTGTGGGACACCCTGATTGAGGGGGATGATTTTGGATTCGTGATTTCCTAGTTGAATTTTGAAGTTTCTGTTACTGAGGTAGGAATTGAACCAGTTATGGGCAATACCTGTGACGCCAATACCTGTGACGCCAATTTAACATCCATTTTTTTCAAGGTGTTTTTAAAATTTCAGTCTACCTTATTAACATGAAGTTAATTGGTGACTATTCCAAGTGCACGGTCTTGTTATTTCTTTGCGTCTATCTTCCGTATCCTGGATTCATATCATTATTTCTGCACGCTTCTTTCCCACTAGAATGCCTGAGCCATAATGTATTATTCATTGCAGATGTTCCCGTCTTCTTGCCTCATGCTTTGATCAACAAATATAAATTCCTTTCTGTATATGTTGTAATTGTGCTGTCTTCACAGTAATTCATGTTGTTTTGCTGTTCTGGTTTGTGTTCCCTATGAGCACTTTGTTTATATGTTATGCTGTCACCTATTGGTGGTAGAATGAAACTGCATCAAGATTTATTGCGCTTTTCTTAATAAAGAAATGTATAACCTCTGCACTGATTGGGCAAGGCTCAGGGTGTTATGGAAGATTTGCTTCTGTATGTGAGGTCCCTCCAATTCTGTCAGGAGCTCTCAGAAAGGCCTGCACCCGCAGTCTTAGCTGTCTGTCTCTCTATATGCTGCAGAAGGTAATGCTATTTACCTACTAATTCATCAGAAGTATTCTAATAAGGACTCATTACAGCGGTAACAGTTCAGAGGCTCTGACAGTAACCTCTGTCTTCTTCAGTTGTTTTAATAAATGCGCTGGAAGTTAAAAAAGTAAGGCCATCTTTGTATATCAAGCTGAATAGGGGTTTAGCTATCTGTATAGCTGTACAACAAGGACAGAATAAAAGGGAGTATTTTGATCATTGACTCATAAACATCTATTTATTTATCACTTGGCTTTATTACCCACTTTTTTTTAACACAAAATTCATCCAAAATGGGTTATAGTATATAAGAATATCAGAATTGCATTGTGTCTCAGCTCGATGTAATTTATACATAAGTATCCACAGAGGTAGAAAGTAGGGATGTGCAGAGCAAAAGTTTATGTTCATAAGTCCATAAGTCGAAAGGGGGTTCCATTTGCGGTCAATATGGACATATGGAGAATTCCATAAGTTGAGTCTATGTCCATATGTGCAAATAAAAATTTAAACCCCTCACCCTCCTTAATCCCCCCCAAGACTTACCAAAACTCCCTGGTGGTCCAGCGGGGTCAGGACGCCATTTCTGACCTCCTTTGCAAGGAGCACGTGACGTCGGCGTCACGTCGGAGTGACGCGGCGTCACCTGATTCCCCGCGGGTACGCTCCGGGACCCTCGTTTGATCCAAAAGGAACTTTTGGCCAGCTTGGGGGGGGCCTCCTGACACCCCCAAGCTGGCCAAAAGTTCCTTTTGGGTCGAACGGAGGGTCCCAGAGCGATCGCGCGGGGAATCAGGTGACGCCGCGTCACTCCGACGTGGCGCCGACGTCACGTGCTTCTCGCAAAGGAGTTCAGAAATGGCAGAAATGGCGTCCTGACTCCTCGCTGGACCACCAGGGAGTTGTGATAAGTCTTTGGGGGGGGATTAAGGAAGGTGAGGGTTTTAAATTTTTATTTTGGATCAACAATCGCGATTTCCAACGTATTCAACATAGCTATGTTGAATAAGTTGGAAATCCGATCGTTTTCGCCTCATCACTTTTTTAAGTTAAAAAAAAAAAAAAAGTAGCGTTTTACATTTAAGTTCAAAACGAATGCACACCCCTAGTAGAAAGTGTCAGATAATAGATGCCAGAGTGCTCCCTCATGGTGACCTCAATGTTTTAGCACTTGTGAAGTCTCATATTCCACAAAGCAGGCACCCACAAGGGCTGAAATATCGTCGCTGTCGGGCTTTGTTTGAGATCACTGTGGACATTCTGGCTTCTATTATTTAACTCTTTCTATCTCTGTGGATACTTTTATAGAAACCATATTGAGACCTGATGAGAGAGTCTCCCACTACAAGTGTCTGATTTCCTATGACAGCTTTGGGAAAATGTGCATCTCTCTCTGACTTCTTTTTGTATTTTGCACAGCACAGGAGGAAATGCATTTCTGTTTCTCCAGTGTTGCATTGTACAGGAGGGAAACAGAAGATAGGAAGAGACAGCAACCTGGGAAGAAGAGCAATTAAAGAAGAGAATAGGAGAGAAGACCATAGGGGAGATGAGAGTAGGAGGGGGAAACAAAAGAAAAAGAATGAGAGAGCAGGAGAATGGAAGGAGAAGCAGAAGGAATCAGAGAGGTGTGGAGGGGAACAGAATAAGTAAGGGTAGAGGAGGAGGGGAAAAAAGAGAAGAGTGGAAACAGCAGAGGGAAGGGGAACTGAGCAGGGGAGAGGGAGGGAGAGGAAATTAAGGGATTGGGAGAAGAGGACAAGGGGATGATATTCTGTCTCTGCCGCACATTTCCTATATACAACTTAAACAGATAGTTTAACTCTCTCTGCTTGTAGACAGAGGAGGCTGCTTCTTCAATTCCAAACTTTATTAACAGGTAAAACAAAAAAATCTTACTCTGCATAAACTAGAGATAATAGTGACCAGAGCAGTCAGGCCACAGCAATAAAGACAGGTAAAATTAGGATTATGCTGGAGGGCTAGCTGCAGAAGCAAACAGACGAACATAAACTGACTGAATAAACACAGAGGAAAAACACCCAGGAGCCCTTGCTTCCAAGTCAGAGGTTAACACTTCAGAGCCAGCCGCAATGAATACAGTAGAAGTGAATGTGCAGACTAATCACCAGATGGTAGTGTAACGGCATAGAGAGCCCCCTAGGTCTCCACTAGATGGCCAAAGATTAGTGTTTCCTAACCTATGTGCTGCAGCACACTAGTGTGCCGTGGCTGGAGTGCAGGTGTGCCACAGCTGCGGTCTCGTTTCCTGTTTCTCTCCTGAACTTCAGAATGTCCTCCTGCCAGCAGGGGGCACCCTGCTTCCCCTCTGCTGGCTCTCCTGTGCAATAGAAACAACATGGGGCTCTGTAGGCTTGTGAGACCTGCTGGCCCCATGTAGTTCAGATTGCAGAGGGAGGCTGGCAAAGGAGAAAGAGCAGCACTTGGTAAGCCTGCTTCCAGACTTTTGCTATTCAGAGATTGGGGGTGGAGTGGGGAAAGTGAATGTGTCACAGTGTTCGGGGGGGGGGGGGGGGGGGGGAGAGGGAAGGTAAGGTGATGATGCCAGTAGATGGGGATAAGGGTGGAGGGAGAGGGAGAGGGAAGATGATGATGATTCAAGAGAGTGGGGAGGAAAGGTAGAAGGAGAGGGAAGGTGATTGATGATGCCAGGGAGTGAGGCTGAGGGAAGGTGATGCCAGGGTGTGGGGGGAAATGGAAGACTAATGATGATATCAGTGGGGGAGAAGGAAATTAATGATGCCAGGAGGTGAGGGAGAGGGGTGGAGGCAGCAGGAAGGCGATGATGTTAGGGGGAGAGAAAGTGATGATGATGATGATGGGGGGGGGGGGGGGTGAAGGGAGAGGGAAGGTGGTGATGATGTTTGGGAGTGTGGGAAAGGGATAGAGAGAGAGGGAAGATGATTATGATGCCAGGGGGGTGAGAGAGAGGGATGGGGGGATAGGAAAGGTGATGATGATGATGGAGATGGAGGTGGAGGTGGAGGGAGAGAGAAAAAGATGATGCCAAGGGGAGGGAGGGAGGGATAAAATAAAGGGAAGGTAATGATGATGATGATGATGATGTCAGGGGTGAGGCGGCGAAGAGAGAAGGTGATGATGCCAAGGGGTGCAGGAAAGTGGTGGAAGGAGAGGGAAGGTGATGATGGCAGGGAATGGGGGAGGGGGATAGAAGGAAAGGGAAGATGATGATGATGATGCCAAGGGTGAGGAGGTGGAGAGAGAAGGTGATGTTGCCAGAGAGTGAGGGAGAGGGAAGGTGATGATAATATGAGAGGAGGGAAAGTGATCACAACTGGGCAGGAAAATCCTAGGTGTGATTGGGATGATGCCAAGGGGTGCAGGAGAGTGGTGGAAGGAGAGGAAAGGTGATGGTGGGGGAAGAGGTGGTAGGAGAGGGAAGGTGATGATGATGATGGTGGGAGAGAGAAGGTGATGATGCCAGGGAGTGGGAGAGAAGGGTAGAAGGAAAGAGAAGATGGTGATGATAATGATGCTAGGGGTGAGGAGGCAGAGAGAGAAGGTGATGATACCAGGGATTGAGGAAAGAAGGGGATAATAATATGAGGGAGGGTGAAGAGATTTTGGGAAAGAGAAGGTGATGATGATGATGGTAGGGGATAGGGAAGGGAAGAAGATGATGATAGTAGGGCACAGGCATGATTATGATACTGGGGGAAGAGGAAATGGAGAAGGTAATGATGCCAAGAAGTAGGGGGAGAGGGAAGAAAAGAGAAAGAGTTGATGAGGAAGTGGGTGATGTGCCACAACGAAGTGACCCCTGTGCCAGGTGTGCCATGAAACATAAAAGGCTGGGAAGCACTGCCATAGAATCCTGCCTTTGAGTTAGTCAGCTTTAGAGGGACAAAGCATTCCCAACAGCACCTCCCCTAGAGAGTGGCTGAGATGGTAGCTCCCAGTTAAGAAGGCTAGGTCAGTGTAGAGTGTAGTCATATTGGTTTGGATTTTGGAGAGCGAGGAGCTGTTTTCCTACCTCTGATTTGAATTAGGTCCTGCCGGCCCAACTTACTGCATTGGAAGTAAGATTTCTTTCAGGGCACCCCTAGCCTGTCAGGATCTGCTTCCAAGTTTTTGGTAAAGAGACTTTTGAGTGAAGTTTGGAGAGTTTTTAGGATTTTTGTTTTGAAGTGAAACCCCAGCTTCTGGAGTGAGTACATCCTTGGATCGGGTGGGCCAGGGGAAAGAGGAAGTTTAATACCACCCTTCCTCACACTGAAGCTGGGATGTGATAGCCTGGTTTCTTCCAGCAACAGACCTGTCCCCAAGAGGAGGTCACATAAGGAGGAGTTCAGAGGGAAGAGATAAGATCTTTGGAGACCCGGCCCTGGGATCTCCACCCTTTGGGACCCAGGCTGGTGTTTTGAAGGACTGGCTCTCGTGGACCTCAGGTATGATTTTTTTCGGATTTAAGGGGATCCCAATCACACCTAGGATTTTCCTGCCCAGCTGTGACCACTCACTCACTCACGCCAGGAGAGGTAAGCTGAGGACACATACACAGAGATAAAGGGGTTCAGTGAAAGAAAACAGCTTGAGCACAGATATATTTTGGACCAATTATTTCAAACTGATTGGACTTTTATTTATTCTGAAGAAAATCGCAGACTTTATTTTAAACACCCAAACTGTGTCCTGTCTGGTTCCTGCAACACTATCAGGGTTAAAAGGCACAGTAACACACAGAAAGGAGGGCATTCCACTAAACCACCTGGGTCTTGAAGGTCATCCTTCCCCCCAATAGAAAAGAACCCACCCTTTGGGACAAGAAGATTTTTGAAAGTGCCAGTTGGAGTTAGCGCTGAGATCCATAAAAAAAATTTTTTTTATGGCCCCGTTAAGATTCAGCCCATCCCACTGAAATGGTGTTACGACAGTAAACAAAGAAACTTCATGCAGAATAAATGCATGAACAGAGCATTAGCAAACAGAATCAGAAAAGATCGCTGTGTAAGCAGGTCACTGTGAAAGTAGGACAGCATTGAACAAACAGAAAAACACTTGCGGAGAAAGGTCAGAGGGGAGAAAATAAAAATAAAAAATGGGAAGAGAAGAGAGAAGTAGGGGCCAGAGGGAGGAATCAGAGGTTTGGCTTATGTGAGAAGACGTGTCACCCAGCTTTGGGGATTTTTGTAGAAAAGTGGAAATGTACTTTAGAGCAGTGGCTCTCCTTGGGGCAGTCAGATTTTCAGGATATCCACAATGAATATGCTTGAGATTAGCATGCACTGCCCCCATTGTATGTTGCAATCAACCAGGGCACATTGTGAATGTATTACCCATGTGATCTTGGGCAGGTAACAGGACTGGTGTGAAATCATTCCCATGTAGTCGTGATTCTGGTGCACATGGAATCCAGCAATGGTATATGTATGAAGAATACCTGCTAATGCAGACGTTGCAGCCCTGCGCCGGTCTGGCTGTCTGGACTTTGCAACTGCTTTATCGGCTGAGCTTTTCCAGCTGCTCTCGGACTTTGTCCAGCTGAAACGGATTAGCTTCTTGTGAATTATGAATCATGACCTTTATTTTTCTTTTGCTGCGCTGTCGTTGTTATATCATGTGACTCATTCATAGTAACATAGCAGTGACTACAGAAAAGGATCAAACGGCCCATCCGGTCTGCCCAGCAAGCTTCTTGCGGCGGTATCTGCCACACCCTATGTTTCTCTTTAAGGGGAGCAACTGCCGCAACATTTTTACTGGGTGATGAGCCTTCTTGAAAATTCAGACAGTGTTTATGGACTCGGGCCCTAGAAGCAGTCCTGTGCTTTTTCACTTTTGTCTGCGTTATCAGTACCCCAGGCCGTAAAAGTCGGGGCCTGTGATGGTTGTTGTCTGAATCTTATCATGAGGTTTGAATGGAGTCTGAGACCAGGATTTGCTGAGGGGGGGGGGGGGGGGGAGATAAAAGGAGCAAGTCAGCAAGTCTGGATTGCTGGGCACTGAGCAATCGGTCCACTGTGCTGAGGAGGTAAAATTTCTGTGTCCGATCTCTGAACTGGAATGTGCAGCACAAAAAGGTTGCAAGCACTGGCCCCATCGGCTTCACTCCATTGCTTTCTTTCACGACTCAACTTCATTTTTTTTTTCCCTCTCTCTTCTTCAGTCCTCAACTACTGCACTCTGTCTTTGACAGGAGCGGCTCAAGGCAATCTGCTGCCTGAGGCGAGGGACGAGATGGCGCCTCCATCTCACTGCTCGCCCGCCCCAAAGGCAAAGCACAGGTCAAATCATCGAGAGGGTCATGGGGGGGGGCAGAGAGTCCCCCTTGGAGTCTGGCCCTTCCGGTGGCTGGAAACGCTACAGAAGGGGGAAAGGAAGGGTCAGAAATCCCAAAGAAGTGGCAGACCGTGCGTCACTGATGACATTTCTTGGAAGCTGGCAACCCTGCTACACTCCCAGGAACTCTACAACCTGCCTCCCAAGTTTCCGCAGCATTTGCCTCCTGGAGAAGTGGGAAATGGGTGAATAATGGGGTGAGGTTGGTGTGTGGCACATCCTCTCTCTCCAGGTCGGTGCAAGGATATCAGGCACACTAGACGAACTTTACACACAATTATTTTATTTTATTTATTTATTTGTCATTTTTTATATACCGACAACCATTTGGCACATCGTGTCGGTTTACAAAGAACATAGGTAGCATCACTAGGAGATAACATGTGATGCAATTACAGGGAACAGAGAAAACCAATGGAACATAGAACTGCATGCAACATTTTGAAACTAAAACTGAGGAACATTAGGTGTGTGAGGTCAAAACATTTTAGGGTACAATGATGGCTAGCTAGTTTTAGTATAAAAGGAAACTCGACAAAAGGAGAAATTTGAGGGGGATAGGGGGAAGCTAGAGGTGAAGGAGGGCAGAGGGAGGGGTAGGTCGAGAAACAGGAAAGGGAGAGGGGAAAACCTACTTAGCAAAGGATATAGTTATAAGAGAATTGGAGACATCAAGGTATTTACATTATATACATTAATCATCCATAGCAATTCACATTACGATTTTCTACATTATTCTTATTGGCGGGGGGTAATCGAGGGGAAGGCCTGTAGGAACATCCACGTCTTTAGTTTTTTTTTAATTTGGGGGATGATGTTTCGGTTCGTATTTCAGGAGGCATGGAATTCCATAAGGTGGGGCCTGCGAGAGAGAAAGCTCTTCTTGTGGTGGGTTTAGATGAAGGGGGACGGAGCATACCTTGGTGGGTGGAACGAATAGGTGTGGAGAAGGTATGTGGTGTGAGAGGAGGATCAATCCAGTGGAGGTTTTCATTTATAATGCTATTAAAAACAGCGCATTTATAATAACAGATTGTACATGAAAAATGATATTTATAGTCTTCAAAGGTAAAAATATCACAGCAACGTGTATATTATTTTTACATGCACTGCATTGGAGCCAACCAGAAAACTCTGCAAAAAAACATTTGTTATTAGGCCTATTGTAAGATCATAAGAACATAAGAACTTGCCATGCTGGGTCAGACCAAGGGTCCATCAAGCCCAGCATCCTGTTTCCAACAGTGGCCAAAACCAGGCCACAAGAACCTGGCAATTACCCAAACACTAAGAAGATCCCATGCTACTGATGCAATTAATAGCAGTGGCTATTCCCTAAGTAAAAATGATTAACAGCCATTAATGGACTTCTCCTCCAAGAACTTATCCAAACCTTTTTTGAACCCAGCTACATTAACTGCACTAACCACCTCCCCTGGCAACAAATACATTTGATGTGGGCTCGGCCCTCAGAAAGCCATGAGTAAACTGAATAACAATGATAATATAGTAAACCTATTGTTGTGGTCCCGGTCGCAACCGGGACCTTACCTCTCCGTTCGGGGCTCCGGCGCCGGGAGGTTCGCTGCAATCTGTCGGCCCTTGGCCCTGGTCCCCGGCAGCAGCCTCCGTGCACGGGCAGGCCGGTGCGGCCTGTTTCGCAGCGGCATCTCCACGAGGGAGATGCCGCCGAGTCGCCAAACTCAGCCCCTCCCCTCCGCGCGTGAGGAGGGTAAATTTAAAGGGACTTTCCTGCCACACCGCGGGCCGTCCCTTCTCATGACATCAGATGCCGGCAAATACTTAAGGCCAGCGTCTGCACCTGTTAGATGCCTTGCAACGAGGTCACTTTCCAGTACCTAGTTGCTGTGTGCTCCGGGCGCTCGCCTGCTTCTTTGGGGGACCTTGTTCCCGTTTCTCCCGTTCCAGTTCCAGGTTTGGGTTTGCCTCTTCAGCTCCGGTTCGGATCTTCCCCGCCTGCTCCAGCTTCCGCTTCAGCTCCAGTCCTGGTACCTTGTCTCCTAGTTCCAGTTCCTGCTTGTTCCAGTTCCGGATCTTCCTGGCCCGTCCTGGTATTGCTGCTCCGGTTCCGACTCCTGCCCAACTCCGACTCTTCTGTTAGCCGCCTGTCCCGACTCCAGATCGTCTACTGGTTTACCATTCGCCTAACTCTCAGCGGTCCGGGCTCCTCCCGGGGGAGTTCCGGACTTCCAGGGTGAAGTCATCTTCTTCGTCACCTAAGTCCCAGCGGCTCCAATCCTCAAGGGCTTCTCCCGGGGGGATTCTAGCTTTCAGGGTGAAGATCCTTCTCCCCGCTCTGCTAGCATCCGCCTCCCGGCCTGTATTCTCTTCGCGGAGACTTCTCTTCCACCTTCTACGCTCTCCGTCAGGCCGGTCTAAGGGTCCACCGAAACCCGCACAGCACCTATTATGATATATTTTATGTTTACATTGTAATCTGCTTAGTACAATATGTTTGCTATAAGCAGACTAGAAATTTTTAAATAATTAAACCTCCCATACCAAAACAGCACTAAATGCCAGCACTCAAGCAGTAATAACCCTACCTTTGAAAAGACAACACTACAAATATGACACCAGGCTCTAAAACAACAATACACCTCCTATTAGGAAAACAAAATAAGCCAGGCTGCTGTATCCCTACACAGAAACTACATGTCAGCAGAATGCATCCTTTCAAGAGGCTTCTAAGAAAACTAAAAAGTCATAGGATAAGAGGCAATGTCCTTTTGTGGATTGCAAGCTGGTTAAAAGACAGGAAACAGAGTAGGATTAAATGGTCAATTTTTACAGTGGAAAAAGGTAAATAGTGGAGTACCTCAGGGATCTGTACTTAGACCGGTGCTTTTTCATATATTTATAAATGATCTGGAAAGGGGTACGACGAGTGAGGTGATCAAATTTGTGGATGACACAAAATTATGTGGAGTAGTTAAATCTCAAGAGGATTATGATGAATTGCAGGAGGACCTTGCGAGAGTGGAAGATTGGGTTTCCAAATGGCAGATGAAATTTAATGTGGACAAGTGCAAGGTGATGCATATAGGGAAAAATAACCCTCGCTGTAGTTACACAATGTTAGGTTCCATCTTAGGAGTTACCACCCATGAAACAGATGTAGGCGTCATAGTGGATAATGCATTGAAATTGTTAGCTCAGTGTGCTGTGGCAATCAAAAAAGCAAATAGAATGTTAGGAATTATTAGGAAGGGAATGGAAAATAAAATGGAGGATGTCATAATGCCTCTGTATCGCTCCATGGTGAAACTGCACCTTGAATACTGTGTGCACTTCTGGTCACCGCATCTCAAAAAGGATATAGCTGCACTGAAGAAAGTATAGAGAAGGGCAACCAAAATGATAAGGGGCATGGAATGGCTGCCCTATGAGGAAAGGCTAAAGAAGTTAGGACTGTTCAGTTTGATAGATATGATAGAAGTCTACAAAATATTGAAAGGACATGAACAAGTTAATGTAAATCGGTTATTTACTCTCTCAGACAAGAGAAGGACCAGGGGGCACTCCATGAGGTTAGCAAGTAGCTCATTGAAAACAAATTGAAGAAAATTCTTTTCACTCAGCGCATAGTTAAGCTCTGGAATTCATTGCCAGAGGATGTGGTTATAGCAGTTAGTGTAACTGTGTTTGAATAAGGTTTGGATAAGTTCCTAGAGGAAAAATCTATAAACTGCTATTATGGTAATTAATAAGCAATAGTAGCTTGTGATTTATCTAATGTTTGGGTACTTACCAGGTGCTTATGGCCTGGATTGGCCACTGTTAGAAACAGGAAACTGGGATGGATGGACCCTTGATCTAACCCAGTATGGCATATCTTATGTTCTTATATCTTATGTTTGATCACACATGTAGAACACAGACGGATCGAACCAAATATAGAATAAAATATAAACAGAAATATGTAGACAAAAACTGAACTGGAAACTGCATGAAGCCAGACTTCTATGCAGTGCAACAATGGAAAAATAGAAACACCATCATTCCTCATAAAACAATATTAAAATCAAGAAATATAACATAAATCATAATAGTAGAATTCTACCATTAGAATAAATATTTCTAAATGGCTGATGAACAGGACATCAAAATGTTTTAAATGTTCTAAAAATAAACCAACATATGTATACCTTTATCCCAATCTCTTGATATGCGTGTATAGCTATCATGTTATGTTTGAAAATTCAAAATAAAAAATTATATAAATAAATAAATAAACCAACAATAAAATATTTCAAAATAAGACACATCAAATAACATTCATCAGTTAAATCTAATAATAAAAAAAATTCCCCACTCTCCATACCTGATATCTTTTGATTTCCAGTCGCCCTAAAATTGTTATGGACTGGGGGTGGGTCGCATAAACTTTATCCTTTCTCTCTCACACATACTGTCACATACACACACATACATATCCACAATCTCTCTCACAGACACTGACACACTCTCAGGCTCTAAGACTTTCTCTCTCCCCCGCCCCCCACACACAAGCTCTCACTCCCCTGGATTCTCTCATACGCACACATGCTCTCACTCTCACTGGCTCACCACACACACCCAGGCAAGCTCCCATTCATTCTCACACTGCTCCCCCCACCCTCCAGGCATGCATTCATTCATTCTCACACACACAGAACCCCAGGCTGGCACCAATCCATTTTCACACACAGATACACACACACCCAGGCAGGCACCCATTCTCATACAGACAGACCCCAGGAAGGCACCCATTCATTCACCCACCCACACCCAAGCAGTTATACATACATACCCACACACAGGCTCTCACCCACCCCACCCCCCCCCCCTCCAACACACACACAAGCAGTTATCTATCTACCCAGGTAGGCAGTCATCCACACATGCCCATAGGGCCTAGGCCTTTTTCTCAGCCACCACGTCCTCCTCCTCACTTAGGTCGATGCATTTATCATGACATCATCATCTCCTGCTGCCATGGGGTCAGTCTCACAGCAGCAGGAGATGACGTTGGGATAAATTCCACTCCTGCTCCCCAGGGTTGCCACTGAAGAGATTTGGGCAGGGGTTTGGTTTATCCCTGCCCGATCCGATGTTTGACTTTGGAGACAGGTGTGGTAGAAGTGTTTTGGAGGGGCACTTTTTGCCGCTCCAAAATTCTGCCACTTGATGCTGCCGCCTCACCCTGCCTCATTATAGAACTGCCCCTGGTCTTTGAGACCCTCCGCTTAATTCTCCTTCTGTATCCTTTCCCTCCTGCATCACTTTCTTCTTGCTTCTCCCCCTTCACTCACTCTCTAGCTCTCATTTTTCCCTTTCCCTTTCCGACCATTTATTTTTCCTCTCCAAGGAGTCTTTCTTGTTCCCTTCCTTCCTGATATTCCTTGTCTTTTTCTTTAAGGCTTTCCCCTCTAAAATGTTCTTTCTCCTTCTTTGGTGTGACCCATCGCACAGATTCGGTGCTTTGAGGTTGCCACTGCAGGTATCTGTACCACAGAACAAGCTTCCCTTCATTCTGTCAGGGCAAAAAAGGGTGGTTTGATGGGCTTTGAACCACCTGCCCGATCAGAAGCCGGTGCGCTGCTTGAGAGGCCGTGGAATGACTTAAATTGAGGCAGTCTCAGATCTTTGTGGCCCCATCCTCAGAGGATCCAGATTGGGGTTCAAAAATGGGTGGGTGGGAGAGGCCCAGTGTTCTGGTATCTTGTGGTTGAGGGCTGCGCGGTAGAATGGGAAAGTGAAGCTCCTTCGCTGGAGGGTATGCCTGGACTCTGAACTGAGATACCAGTGAAGCAACCTGATATGTGCAGGACAGGACAAGCAACTCACGAACAGTCAGTAATGGACCTGCTGGATCGGGTTCAGTATCACTTTTAAAGAAAAATATCTGTTGCATAGGGTCTGTGCAGGGGTATTAGCTGCCCAATGAGAACCTTACAGACTTGCACCCCCCCCCCAGCCCTCCTCACACATAATTAAAAAATATATTCATAATAACAAATTTTACAGGAAAAAGGACATTCCAAGATAAAAATATCACTTACAACATGTTTATTTTATTTACATGCACTATTGTGGAACCTATATGGAACTAGGCTTCTTGTAACACACGGTGGGTATGAACTTAGCCCTCAAAGTCAGGGGTAAGCTGAATTATAGTTTACAACATAGTAAACCTCCCATACCAAAACAGCACTAGCTGCCAGCAATCAAACAGCAACAACAACCGTAGCTATGAAAAGACAAAACACTGCAAATATTACACCAGGCCCTAAAACACCAATACATCTTCTATTAGGAAAACAGAAAAAGGCAGGCTGCTATAGAGCCCTACACATAAACTACATGCTATCAGAATACCTCACTTCCATCATACATGCAGAACAGACAGACCTTCTCCAAAAAAAGAATAAAGAGGCCATAAAGTAGAACTACAAACACAGACAAAAATTGAACTGAAAACCACAAGAAGCCAGGCTCTGTATGCAGTGCAATAAAAGAAGACAGAAAATCACTATTCCTCATACAATATCAAACAATAAAATAAAGAAATATATACATTCAATATTAATAGTAAAACCACACTAGGAAAAATGATTATTTCAAAAAAAACTGAAGAATATGATAGAATTCAATAATTAAAAACTCATATACACATATTTTTTTTTAATTTCCCAAACATCAATAACATATTTATAAACAGTAGACACATCAAATAATAACCAATAATTAAAACTAAAGATAAAAAAAGTCCCCCATTTTCCAATCACCCTGAGATTGTCATGGTTAGTGGAGAGGGAGAAGGTTTCCATGAACTTTCTTCTGGCTTTCTCACATACATACATATTTGCTTCCTGTCACACATACTCACTCATTCTCTCTCTCACTCAGACACAGTCTCTCTCACACACATATATCTCTTACTGCCACTCCCTTCATTGTGTTCTTGCTCTCCTATTCAATCCCCATTCCCCCCCAATCTGAATCCCTGCTCTCCATTCTTGGGCCTCATTCTTGCTCTCTCACTTGAGGCCTCTCTCTTTCCTGCTTTCTCCTTCAATTCTCCAGGCCCACACAGACCACTCTCATGTACCTGCCTGCTCACCCGCTCATTCTCCATATTTCGACTCTCACACAGCCCACTTAATCCCTCAGTCCCATCATTACCACCCCCATCCGTTCTGAGTCTCCACTCTCTCCTCTCCAGGCCTCTCTTTCTCCCCCTCCAAACCATCTCCCCAGGCCCTGCTATCCCCCCCCTTCCTCTTTAATCCAAGTCCCTGTTCTCCCCTCCCTACTTGTAGCTGCTCTCTCTGTATCTCTTCAACCCTCCAACCCCCTCCTCCCCAAGCCAATGTCCCTAAAAAAAAACAAAAACCCCACACAGAAGAGTCAGAGAGACTGTTACAGCTCTGGCACCAGCCTCTCCACCTTGCAGTGGGAAAAGTTCACCCAAGAGCTGCTGTGGGACCATAGCGGCTGAATGCACTCTGTCTTGCAGCAGGGCCAGCCTCCTAGCTCAGTGCTCCTGCTTATTTTATTTTTCAAGCAGCAGGCAGGGAAAGGAGCCATGAGGGCAGCTTTACCTTCTGCAGTTATTTTCCAGTTCTCCTTGATGCTGCCGGCAGTCATAGCCTGCAGGAAGGCGAAGGCCGAACATTCAAGAAGGGGTCAGGCGAGACCGCACTTCACACAGATGGTCTGGGCCCTTCTGCACCTGAATTGATCTCCATCTTCCTCCTCCTCCTCCTCTGCGCTGTCCCCGTTTCTGCTTTCTCCACGTCCCGCAGTCTCCCCCAATGCGCATGCAGCAAGCCCTTCTCTGCTGCTTCTCTGCACTCGAAGACCACGTGCACACAGGTGTGGGGAAAGAGAGATCCCAGCAGAAGCTGCAGGTGGTATTTTTTTTATGGGGGGGGGGGGGGTGAATAGGCCAATTTCAGTTTTCATACAGGGCACTGGTTAGCCTAGAGTCAGCCCTGCTTTCACCCCCCTATGTTCAGCTGCACTGCTGCTGATTCTGTAGCTACAAATCAGGCTTGCAAAAGTATTTGTTAGGATACTGAGGGAAAGAAACCCTGAATTCCAGAAATTCCTCAACGTTTGGGAAGGGTAAAAGATCAGCGCCCAAAAATCAGTACTGGCCGCACTGGGCACAGGAAGCCGTGGGCACCACTCACTTTCCTGCTATTCTCAGCTGCAGGGAAATTTTCATGGCTTTCTTTCTGTGCTCCACACCCACGCTAGCACAGATGATTGCTCTTTTATTAGGAGGGAGATGGGAGGAAATTGTTCCTTCCAAATATCCAGGATCCTACTTGTATCAAGGGCCATAAATCTTTCTGAGAAAGCAGTCACTGTGGCCACCTCTCCCCCATCGTTTTAAACGCACATCATTCTATTATTTCCTGGCTGAATAAGACCCAGATGCTGAGGGACTGAAATAATATAACCCAACCAAGGCATTGTTACACAGCAAAACCTGATTTAGGCAGAAACCAAAATAAAAAACAAACAAACAGGAGTTAAAAGTAATTCCCAGGCCAAAGTGGGCATTAGAAAACAGCAAAGGCCTGAAATTAAGGGGCACTATTATTACCTAGAAGATGGTTGATTGTCAGAAGGTGTTATTATACAGTAAGCTTCAGAGAAGCAGCTGTCATCTGCATTCAACTCAAACAAGAAGCTGCTGAATCTGCACAGTCGTATCTTCTTCTTCTAAGTTAAGGGGTAACAGCGTTAGTTGCCAACCTGCCTCCTTGTCATCGCGTTCCCTATTTTACAACTCCCATCCCAATGCATTCTGCATGAAGATAAGGACTGGAAGATAAGGACTGGAGTACCTTGGGATGCCAAATAGAAAAGCAGGACGGGGCTCCACTGCCATAAGCTATTTTGACTCTTCATTTTATGGGATGTGAGCCCATTCCTGGTTTTCAGTGAATATGCATGAAATACTTTTGCATATAATGGTAGGTGTTTGATAAAGCCCCTCACGAGAGGCTTCTAAGAAAGCTAGACAGTCATGGGATAGGAGGCAATGTGCTTTCATGGATTGCAAACTGTTAAAAGACAGGAAACAGAGAGTAAGATTAAATGGTCAGTTTTCACTGTAGAAAAATGTAAACAGTGGAGTGCCTCAGAGATCTGTACTTGGACCAGTGCTTTTCAATATATTTATAAATGAATTGGAAAGGGATATGAAGAGTGAGGTGATCACATCTGCAGATGACACAAAATTATTCAGAATAGTTAAATCACATGCATATTGTGATAAATTGAAGGAGGACCTTGCGAGACCGGAAGATTGGATGTCTAAATGGCAGATAAAATTTAATGTGGATGAGGGCAAAGTGATGCATATAGGGAAAAATAACTGCTGCAGTTACACAATGTTAGGTTCCATATTTGGAGTTACCACCCAGGAAAAAGATCTGGGCATCATAATGGATAATACATTGAAATTGTCAGCTCAGTGTGCTGAGGCAGTCAAAAAAGCAAACAGAATGTTAGGAATTATTAGGAAGGGAATGGAAAATAAAATAGAGGCTGTCATAATCCCTCTATATTGCACCTCAAATACTGTGTACAATTCTGGTCGCTGCATCTCAAAAAAGATATAGTTGCACTGAAGAAAATACAGAGAAGGGCAACCAAAATGATAAAGGGCATGGAACGGTTCCCCTATGAAGAAAGGCAAAAAAGTTAGGACTTTTCAGCTTGGAGAAGAGACGGCTGTAGAAGGATATGATAGAGGTCTATAAAATCATGAAAGGACTTGAATGGGTAAATGTGAAATGGTTATTTACCCTTTCGGATTACAGAAAGACTAGGGGGCACTCCATGAAGTTAGAAAATAGCACATTTAAAACAAATCTGAGAAAATTCTCTCTCACTCAATTCAAAATTAAGCTCTGGAATTCATTACCAGAGGATGTAGTTAAGACAGCTAGAATAGCTGGGTTTAAAAACGTTCCTGGAGGAAAAATTCATAAACTGCTATTAATCAATAAGAAATAGACACTGATTGTTGCCAGCATTAGTAGCATGGTATTTATTTTATGTTTGGGTGCTTGCCAGGTATTTGTGACTTGGATTGGCCACTGTTGGAGACAGAATATTGGGCTTGATGGAGCCTTGGTCCTACCCAGTATGGCATATCTTATGTTCTTATAGAGTACATGCAAATTTATCTTGTGCATACTCATTGTGGATATCCTGAAAACCTGATTGGCCAGGTGGTCCTTGAGAACAGAGTTGAGTATTGATGCTGTACAGTATCAGAGAGAGGGTTTCTCCTAATCCAAGCTCATCATGGAAAGATGCAAACTTTTGCAGGTGGGAACTTGACTTTGGATCAAATAAAAATCATCCAAAAATTCAAGTTCTAGGTGAGTTGCTGTACCAGATCGGTGCAAGAATGAATAGAATTGGAAAATGCTTCAGAAATGAACAATGATAACGAAAGGAATGAGAGGGAATTCTGAAGAGCAAACATTTTGCACTGAGGCTTTTCATAGTGGAAAGAAATCACCTCAGTGTATGCCTGATTTAGGTTTGAAAGTTTTATCACAATTTTTGTTCCCCTTCTATGAGGAGCCCTTTGCTGTAGAACTCTGATTCTAACCCTACATACCACTCATCCACATCTCCCTACCACTTAGCAAGGCGTAGAGCCTAGGCCATGCCCCTAAAGTAGCCTGAGAACAATGTGTAATAGCTGGGCGAGAAGGAAAAGAAACACACAGACACACAAACCCAAAGAGAAGAGAGGAGAGTAAGTGAGAAATAGAGGAAGGAAAGAGATACTGAGGAAAGAGAGGGGACAGAGAGAACATGTGTGTGTTGTATGTTGAAATTTAACCATTTCAGAGACAGTAGCATCACTATTCTTGCAAAAAGTATTATGAGCTCTGTCATGTATGTAAACCTTGGGTGGGAAAACTTGGATGATGGACCCAAAGGCTCACAATCTAAGTTCAGACCCCCATTTGCCAAGATCTCCAAAAGTGCTCAAATAAATCTGAGTGTCTAGACTCCCTGTGGGGAAGCTTAACTTCAAGGCCCTTTTGAGTTGGTTACTATTACTTAGCCCCTTCAGTTCCTCTGTTACCCACACTAATCTCCAAAATCTAGAGCAGCAATAATCACGCTGGAAGCTGAGTAGTTTCCAACTTAATTTTACTGATAGTGGATAAGATGAATAAAAAGTTCTTTACAGCTCTATGATGTGAAATAGAATTCATTCACAATGTTGAAAATTAAAATTTGTGAGCTTACTCTTCCAGCAAAAGTCTTTATGAAAGCCAGATTCTTAATAATTTATCTCCTTCACCTGTCCAATTAATCAGATTAAAGGAAGTGTAAACTTTCTCCCAATTCTCCAAGCAGATTTTTCCCATTCTGGATTGGTTAGAATTGTAGTCCCAATTACTTAGCAGAATGAGAAGTCCCAATTCTCATACCTCTCTGTTGGTCTTCACTATTCTCTTATCTCTCCTCTTGGAAGTATCAAGTTGTCACTTTCCTCCTAAGCATAGCACATCTGGGTCAATAGTAAAACTACTCTTGAATGATTACCTTCAGAACTCCTCTGTGGTAATAGATGTGAATAAATTCCTTTCTTATGACGTGGCTTCTCCTCAGCTTCTTTCTAGATGAGAGATACTTCTTTCTTGGAATAACCAAAAATCTGAGTCCCTGGGCCCTAGGGTTCTCAGTTAATAAACACAGGTGGAAAAATCTTACTCAAAAGGGGAAACCAGAAGAGAGAAAGGAAAGGTGGAAAAACATCCTCCTCTAGCAACAAAAAGGTCTTCAAAACTCTGGACCAAAAAGTTGGGCTAAAGCACTCTCTCTCCAATTCTTCACCCAGGCTCCGTCAGCAAGAACCTCAGAGTCCTCTTTCCAGGAAAAATAATCAGAAATGGGGTGGGGCCTACACAGACAGGGTAACCCAGGAAAAATTGAACCCCCTTAAATCATACTGGGGCATGAGTTCTGCCCTGGTTCAGAGGACAGAGTACCTTCCTAGTAAACCACCAGCTCTACACCACTGCCCTCAGTATGCAGCACTCTTTGGAGGTCTCCATTAATGTACTAGCTAGGCCTAAAACTACTTGATCTCCAAGGTCGTACTGATGAATAGGGCCATGGTGGGAATATGACCTAGTAGTTAGGTCAAGGCACTGTAAAGTAGGGAATGTACCATCTACGTCACAACACCCTACTAAAGTCTGGTTTGTTCCTGCTTACATAAAAGCAAGTGACGCTCTAGTATGTGTATAGATTTTCAGTGTTTCCTTTCAGTTTGCTTAATTTTTATTTCAGAGTGAAGGCCCAAAGAAATGACGGAGGAATCTTATAGAGAGTAATTTACAAGTCACCCCCAGCAGTTGGTTAGTGACTTTTTTCAGTTAATTATTCTGTATAATTTGGGTTCAGGAGGAAGATTTATCCATTCTTCCTTCTTCCTACCCAGAGAGAGAAGTGAGAAAAGGAGGTTCTTTGGTCATCGTGGAGTTCCTTAACCCATGGGATTTCTTTGCCCATCCGATAAAATTGAAGAAGGCATGGATACCCAGCTGGAATCATCACCAGGTGGAAAGGAAGAATATGATCTATCAGTCTGAATGCCACCCATAGCAACCAACTGAAGAGATCCCCTCAGGGTATAAGAACATAAGAAGTTGCAATACTGGGTCAGACTGAGGGTCCATCAAGCCCAGCATCCTGTTTCCAACAATAGCCAATCCAGGTTACAAGAACCTGTCAAGTACCTAAACATTAATAAATAGATCCCATGCTACTAATGTCAGTAATAGCAGTGGCTATTCTCTAAGTCAGCTTGATTAAGAGTAGTTAATGGATTTCTCCTCCAGGAACTTATTCAAACCTTTTTTAAATCCAGCTAAATTAACTGCCCTAATCACATTCTATGGCAACAAATCCCAGAGCTTAATTGTGCATTGAGTAAGTTTGATGATGTATTCTCTGATTTGATTTAAATGTACTACTTGCTAATTTCATGGAGGGCACCCTAGTCCTTCTATTATCTGAAAGAGTAATTAACCAATTCACATTTAACCATTCAAGTCCTCTTATGATTTTATAGACTTTTATCATATGTCCCTGAATTGTCTCTTCTTCAGGCTGAACAGCCCTAACCTCTTTAGCCTTTCCTCATTGGGGAGCTATTCCATGCTCTTTTATCATTTTTGTTTGCCCTTCTCTGTACCTTCTCCAATACATCTATATCTTTTTTGAGATAATGCGACCAGAATTGCACATAGTACTCAAGGTGTGGTTTCAACATGGAGCGATAGAGCCATTATGACATTCTCCATTTTATTCAACATTACCTTCCTAATAATTCCTAACAGTCTGTTTTGCTTTTTTGACAGCTGCAGCACACTGAGTCAACAATTTCAATGTATTATCCACTATGATGCCTAGATCTTTTTCCTGGGTGGTAATTACTAATATGGAACCTAACACCGTGTAACTACAGCAAGGATTATTTTTCCCTATATGCATCACTTTGCACTCATCCACATTAAATTTCATCTTCCATTTGGATGTCCAATCTTCCAGTCTTGCAGGGTCCTCCTTCAATTTATCACAATATGCATGTGATTTAACTACTCTAAATAATTTTGTGTCATCTACAAATTTGATCACTTTACTCTTCATATCCCTTTCCAATTCATTTATCAATATATTGAAAAGTACTGGTCCAAGTACAGATCTCTGAGGCATGCCGCTGTTTACTTTTTACTACAGCGAAAACTGGCCATTTAATCCTACTCTGTTTCCTGTCTTTTAAACAGTTTGCAATCCATGAAAGGACATCGCCTCCTATTCCATGACTTTTTAGTTTTCTTAGAAGCCTCTCATAAGGGACTTTGTCAAACACCTTTTGAAAATCCAAGTACACTACATCTACCGATTCACCTTTATCCACATGTTTATTAACCCCTTCAAAAAATGTAGCAGATTTGTGAAGCAAGATTTCCCTTGGGTAAATCCATGCTGGCTATGTCTCATTAAACCATGTCTTTCTATGTGTTCTGTGATTTTTTTTCTTTAAAATAGTTTCCACTATTTTTCCTGGTACTGAAGTCAGGCTCACTGGTCTATAGTTTCCTGGATCACTCTCCTTGGCCACCCTCCAGTCTTCGGGTTCAATGGACGATTTGAAAGATAGATTACAAATTTTTACTAATTGATCTGAAATTTCATTATTGAGTTATTTCAGAACCCCGGCATATAAACCATCCAGTCCAGATGATTTGCTAATCTGGCCTACTACATCTTCCAGGTTTATTTATTTATTTATTTATTTATTTTTAATTTTTATATACCGATGTTCCTGTAAAGAATACATATCGCACCGGTTTACAATCATGATTTGGTTCAGTTCATCCAGATCATCACCATTGAAAACAGTCTCTAGAACTGGTATCTCCCCACCATCCTCATTAGCAAACATGGAAACAAAGAATTCATTTAGTCTTTCCACAATAGCCTTATCTTCTCTAAGATCCCCTTTGACCCCTTGATCATCTATTGGTCCAACAGTCTCCCTCGCAAGATTCTTGCTTCAATTATATTTTAAAAGGTTTTATTATGAGATTTTGCCTCTATGGCCAACTTCATTTCAAATTCTCTCTATCAATGTTTTACTTTAATTTGACAATGCTTATGCTTTTTCCTATTTTGTTCAGATAGATCCTTCTTCCAATTTTTGAAGTAATTTATTTTGGCTAATATAGCCTCTTTCATCTTGCCTTTTAACCATGCTGAAGATTGTTTGGCCTTCCTTCCACCATTTTTAATGCATGAAATATATCTGGACTGAGCTTCTAAGATGCTGTTTTTTAAACAGTGTCCACTCCTGTTGTACACTGCACCTTTCAGTTTTTTTCTATTTTTCTCATTTTATCAAAATTTCCCTTTTGAATGTTTAGTGCTAGAATTATAGATTTACATATTGTTCTCCTTCCATTCATTAGTTCAAATATGACCAAGTTGTGATCACTATTACTAAGTGGCCCATTACCATTACCTTTATCAACAAATCCTGCATTCCACTAAGAATAAATAGCTCCTTCTCTGATCAGTTCCTAAACCACTTGCTCCATGAAGCAGTCATTTATTTCATCCAGGAACTTTACCTCTCTGAGGTTACCCCACTATTGACTGGGTATATGTAATAGAAATCTCCCATTATTACTGCACTGCCAAATGGGTTAGCTTTCCTCATTTCTTTTAGCATTACATCATCCATCTCATCATTTTGGCCAAGTGGACGGTAGTATACTCCTATCACTATACTATTACCCAACACACATGGGATTTCTACCCATAAAGATTCTACTGAACATATAGGGGTAGATTTTATAAATCTGCGCCGGCGCATACTTTTGTTCGCGCACCAGGCGCAAACAAGAGTACGTGGGATTTTAATGGATACACGTGTATCCATTAAAATCCGGGGTCGGCGCTCAGCCTGCCTCCATTCCCTCCACCCCCCCCCCCCAGCCCTATCTAAACCCAAGTTTAGATAGGGCTGGGGGGGGGGGGTGGCGTAACTTGCGCATGCTGGGACGGCCGCCGGCGCGCCATGGTCCGGTCCGGGGGCTGGTACAGAGGCCGTGGCCACGCCCCCAGAACACCCCCGATGACGTGCCGGCCGCGACACGCGCCAACACATCCCCGACACGCCCCCCTCGACACGCCCCCCAGAAAAGCCCCGGGACTTATACACGTCCCGGGCTTGTGCACGCCGCCGAGCCTACTCAACATAGGCTTGGTGCGCAGGGGGAGTTTGGGCCATGTTTTCGGGGGTACGTGCGTACCCCTTTGAAAATCTGGCCCATAGTCTCTTGTATGATCTTTTCCTTGTTGGACCCTACCCTCCCAAACATAAAGCGCTCCCCCCGAAGTTGATCCTCCCAATCATTCCGAGATAATTTGTAATTTGTATAGCACTCTCCTCCTTCCATCACTCTTCCATCTTATTTCTTAGACTTCTGGCATTGGCATATGGACATTTCAAAGTGTGTTTTTTGTTTGTATTAAGAACCTGCGTTTCAGTTGACAGGGATAATTTGGAATCTTTAGCTCAGGTGATTCCTTACTTACAAGCACATGGATTACTTTTGCTTTTATTGGAACTCGCTGTTGGGATGCCCTAACTTTCCTGTTTAATTAGTATCCTTTGAAGATACCTCCCTCTGAACCACGCACTGATGAGTGACTGTTGGCTTGCCCCTTTGTTCTAGTTTAAAAGCTGCTCTACCTCCTTTTTAAAGGTTAGCGCCCTGGTTAGCTCACCCCTTCGGAAAAGACTCTCCCCTTCCCCAAAAGGTTCCCCAGTTCTTTACAAAACCGAATCCCTCTTCCTTGTACCATAGTCTCATCCATGCATTGAGTCTCCAGAGCTCTGCCTGCCTTTAGGGACCTGCAGGTGGAACAGGGAGCATTTCAGAGAGATGAAGAGGAGAAAGTTTATACATGCAAGATCCAGCATGTGGAACCCAGATATTTGGATGAGGAACTAATTTGAGAGAGTAGTACCCCATATTTTACAGTTTTACCCAGGGAGACTTCACATTCTAATCAAGAAGAGAAAAGGTACCCTGAGGGATAGATTAAGGGATCACAGATGCACAGATTTACTATTTTGAATTGCTTTATGGATATTTTCTGAGAGAGATTTGTACCAAGTGCTATGTTTTCATGTTTGAAATCTTTCATCAGTAAAGTTTATATTGGAATACCATCAGTGTCCAACTTGCTTATTAGCACTCACAAAAGTACCTCACAATCCAACATCCAGAGCTGCAGAGGTTTTTCTTTCCCTCCTATGGAGAGCCCTCCAGTTGGGAAAAGGGAGAAAGACACAGCATTAGCAGAAACTCAGTCCCAATACTGAGTGTGCTCCATGACTATTTGAACAGTAGCTAGGTCGGGGTTTACAGATTCATAATGCAAAATGGTATGACTGCAGGCTCACAAGATGGGCAGAATTTCTGAATTAGGGATTGCAGCCCCTTGCTGGGGATGACAGAGACAAGCACCGTCTATCTTTTATACCAGTGGTTCCCAACCCTGTCCTGGGGACCCCCCAGCCAGCCAGGTTTTCAGGATATCCACAGTGAATATGCATGAGAGAAAATTTGCATGCACTGCCTCCCTCACCTGCAAATTTTCTCTCATGCATATTCACTGTGGATATCTTGAAAAACCGACTGGCTGGGGAGTCCCCAGGACAGGGTTGGGAACCACTGATTTATACTGACCAAGAAGCAGCACTAAGCGAGTGGCTCTGAAGAAGGCTGCACTCCGCTTTCTCAGATATACAAGATTATTGCTCAGGAGATACTAAAGGTGAATTTCTCACATTGTGTATATTTTTGCAAATATTCGATAACTGTGCACATAATTACAAAAATATTCTCCATAACCTTTAATAATGAAGTTTTACACAAAGACATACAAACCAACAAAAGTCAGTTTTTGCTATTTTTCTCTAAATTTTAAAGGAAAAAAATAGGGCAGGAATTTTTCAAAAGCCACAGTTGAACAAAACAAAATTATTTTTTTAGCCAGATTTTGCAGTTAATTTCATACTTCTCATTAAATTCTATAATGAAAAGTGTACAAAAATGGAACATTTCCATTCCTATTTTGTTTTATATTTTTAGAAGGGTGAAAAACTACTTTTTTTTTGTGCTGTTTTCACAGTCAAACCTTTCGCATATTTTTAGTCACTGCGCAACTCGGCCTACATATGGGAGAAAACTTGGCCAGAGCCAGATGGAAAGAATTAAAGAGAAGAAAAGCACTGAAATGAAAAAGAATGTCTTCAATCACATGCACAGAGTGATAAAACGGTGGAATGCAGGACTGGAGGATATGACAACAAGAGCTGAAGAGTATTCAGATCAGACCTAGATTAATTTATAGTGACTGTAAGTACTGCCAAATATAATACAGCATTTTATGATTGTCCTCTGGGAAGCTATATTTAAAGCTAAATACATCATTGGAGCTGTAACAATCATGAAATTTAACCTTTTTGAGAAATGCCATGAAAAAGTGATCTTTTCATTATAGAAGGCTATTCATTTTTTTAAGTGATTCTAGAAAAACAATATAGCTCACAGCAGTCTTCTAAGAAATGATGATTGTACAAATGGGATTTGTATATTTATAACTCCGTTAGCAGCAATTTGCTGCCTTAAAAAAAAACAAAAAAAAACTGTTCCCACTGGAACTCAAGGTGCTGTCAGACATGGCTGCAGATGGCCTTAGATTCCAGCATCGCATATCTAGTTCCTGGTTCTTCTGGTGCTGATAGGACAGCAACCAAGAAAAACAGGAAGTAGATAGGTAACCAAGGCTGGAAGGCAGAGATATTCACAGCTGTAAGAGTAACAACTGCCCTAGCATGGGGGATGCTCAAACAGTTGAAACAAATTTTAAAAATAGCCTTTTTTTCAGTAATATTTTGAATTACTTTTGCATAACCAGGGCTGACCTTAGAGATATGCAGCGCCCAGGGTGAACTGGCCAGGAGCAGGACCCCCCTCAGGGGCTGAAGACCAGGGTGGGGGCCTTTCTCCATACCAGAGGTCTTCAGTAATTGCATTACTTCCCCACTCCCCCCTCCTCCTCAAAAAATAGACCTGGTTTCAGAAACTCATTCCTCAGTCCCCACTTTTCAAACCCCCACCCCTTCAACTTCATTCCTGAGTCTCAACTATCTCCTCCTCAATCCCTGATTCATTAGATACAAGGCTGCTCCTCCAGCTTCCAGGGAGCCTTCTCTTTCTCTCTCTCACTCCTCCTCCACAGTCTGGACAGCAGGATGCTTCTAGTCACTCCTGCTGCCACAGACTTCTCCTCCTCCTATGCCTCTATTAACACGTCCCACTATATTTTCTCCCCAATTTCCCCTGAACCTCTTCTTCCTTTTTACCTAACCAACCTTTTTTTGAATAAATTGTTCTCACACACCTCTACAACCCTAATCCTATACATATTTTCCCATTAACTAACATCGCCCACTAAATTTCAGCAAGTGTAAAGCTTACTCTATGCTTATTGTTTCACTGCATAATAGAATCTAGTGGGTCACCTTACAAATACTCCCTTGTTCCCAGTTTTAAAACCTTCTGGGGAGTGGTGATTAGTGCAAGACTTAAGTGCACTAGGGGGCGGATTTTCAGAGCCCTGCTCGCCTAAATCCGCCCAAAACCGGGCGGATTTAGGCGAGCAGGGCCCTGCGCGCCGGGAAGCCTATTTTACATAGGCCTACCGGCGCGCGCAGAGCCCTGGGACTCGCGTAAGTCCCGGGGTTCTCCGAGGGGGCATGTCGGGGGCGGGCCTGGTCGTCGCGGCGTTTCGGGGGCGTGTCGGCAGCGTTTTGGGGGCAGGTACGGGGGCGCGGCTACAGCCCGGGGCGGTCCGGGGGCGTGGCCGCGCCCTCCGTACCCGCCCCCAGGTCGCGGCCCGGCGCGCAGGAGGCCTGCTCGCGCGCGGGGATTTACTTCTCCCTCCGGGAGGCGTAAATCCTCCGACAAAGGTAAGGGGGGGGTTTAGACAGGGCCGGGCGGGTGGGTTAGGTAGGGGAAGGGAGGGGAAGGTGAGGGGAGGGCAAAGGAAAGTTCCCTCCGAGGCCGCTCTGATTTCGGAGCGGCCTTGGAGGGAACGGGGGTAGGCTGCGCGGCTCGGCGCGCGCCGGCTATACAAAATCCATAGCCTTGCGCGCGCCGATCCAGGTTTTTAGCAGATACGCGCGGCTCCGCGCGTATCTACTAAAATCCAGCGTACTTTTGTTTGCGCCTGGAGCGCAAACAAAAGTAGGCTATTCGCGCTCCTTTTAAAATCCGCCCCTAGGTGAATTGGTATTAGCTGAATAGTATAATGTTACAAATCCAACTACAATTCTTAAAACAGAATCTTTGGGCAACTAGTATACTGTTTTAGATCTGGCTAATGAATATTATTGTGTGCATCTAGCTTTCCAGTATGATAAGAAACTAAAAAATACTTCTCACTTTCAATTGAAAAAATTGGAGTACATTTTTCCCCTGTAACCTGCTTAGATTTATTTATTAGATACCAGTGATTCTGGGAGCTACAAAGATTAAATCACACTTGCATAGAGCCTCACAATAATCTCATCTTAAAAATGCATGAGACCACTTGCACAACTTTAGCACTACTCACACAAGTCCAATTCATAAGATGCTTTTCTTTAACACTGTTCCATTATACTATACTCTGCTTTTGCCGAGATGTTAATTATGATTCTAATGTTTATGTATTATGAAAACGTTTATATGTATGAAGTTGTTCTAATTGTAAACCGGAATGAAGGCATTCTGCTATATTTCGGTATAAAAAAGAATCTAAATAAATAAATGCCAGCCAGATCAGCAATTCAACTAGCACAGGAAGGAAAGGAGCCAGCAACAGGAAGAGCAGGATAGAAGCGCCAAACCCCCTCATGCTGTAGAGATCACAAACAAGTCTAATGCCATCACATCAGAATGGGGATACCCCAGTGGTGTGAGACTCCCCCCCCCAAAGCACAGAGGTTGAAGCAGTTGCCCCAGTTCACTCCCACATCATCCCCCCTACGATGGCCCTGTGTGTAACACTTAGCTGCACAATCACAATATCTAAAAATGGCTGACAGCTGCCATTTTGATTTTTATGAGAACATTCTGTTTATTTCTAAACTCCAAAATAAAAAAATAAATAAACATGGCACAAGATAAAGAAAACCCACCATTAATGACATAACAGTACAATCCACACCATGGCTTAGATGTATCTTATAAGAATTCTACATTGAACACTATAATGGTAATCCAACTCATTTCCTCTATCTTTTACATTCTTTCAGAGATCTCAAATTACATTTATTTATTTATTTTTGTGTTTTATATACCATATGTTTAGGGTGCCAATACCTGTGTTCCTTAGGTACAGCACCCCTATGTTACTGGATCAGGTCTTACTAAACTTCAGGAGTACTGGAAACCCAATAATCCCCCCCATTCCCATCCCTTACTCTTCCCCCACTCCCCCCAATCCTAATAATCCCTAAGGCAGAGTACGTCAACCTGGACCATCTTAAAAGTGATACTAGGGGGTCAATAAACTGGTAAGGGAGACATTAGCCTAAATAAGTCTATGTGTAATTTAAAATATCACTTCTTGCTCGTGCTGAAAGACTTTGAAGGTAGGGTTTCCATGTATCTTGAAACACTTTACTGCATATAAAATTGAAACCACAAGCTAAATTTTCCATCTGCACAATTCCATGTAGAGAATTTTTCCATCTCCAGTATGATGGAGGCTCTGCAGCCTGCTATGTGCCCAAAATAACTTTCTTCCCCATTAGAAAAGCTTTACGCACAAATCTCCTTGAAGACTGTGCTACTACCAAATGAGAGAGATCATCGAATAACACCTCCTGCACGGAGGGCATCATTGGTTGCCCAAGAATTATCCCCAGGTAGTAAAAAATCTTTTTCCAATAGATTTGTATAGCGGGACAATACCAGAAAGTATGTGCTAAAGTACCCTGATCTGTCTTGCATTTAGAACACCTGCCCATATCTGTAAAGTTTGCTTTATAAGCACCGTATTGAGAGATATAAGCTCTTTGTAGAAGTTTGAACTGCATTTCCATAAAAAAGAACTAATTCTGGGGCCGATGCAATACAGTGCGCTCAGCCGAGCGCATTGTATAACCCGCACTCGGACATGGGTTAAATAGGCGATATTCCAGCCCCTAATGCAATAGGGGAATTAGCACCTATTTAATGCGCATCCGACGCAGAGTGAATGCAATAGCACTCATCACTTGCAAATGCATGTCAATGAGCCTATTACTCATTCACTCCGCATTCAAAAAAAAGTGTGCATCTCAGACCACATTTAGCTCTCAGGTATTAACGCCTGCCTGAAGCATAACCCGCCAGCGTGCATTTTCATAACCGGCAGCCATGGCGGGGACGCATTAGAACGGAGGCACTAAGGTCGCACAAGCGACCCTAGCGCCTCCTTGCTAGAGCGCCTCCTTAATTTGTTTATAGCATGGTGCCGCCCCTTTTGGACGCCATGTGCACAATAAGAAAGCAGGCGCTGAAAAGTCAGCCCCCACTTTCCGCGTTTAATATAGCATTGGCCCCTCTGTGAGCCCTCCAATTCTGACAAAGGCTCTTGGCAGAGATTCTGGGGTCAAAGCCACATCTAGATCCTTATTCCAGGTGTCTGTTAACACTGGATAGTGATTAGGATCGTTAGGATTTATTGTTCTACATAGCACTGAAATAGATAATTTTTTCTTCTATTTGAAAAAACTCATCCAATTTAGAAACAGAAACAGCAGTCCAGCCTTGTTTACACAAAGTACCAATATAATTGTTAATCTGCAGATAAGGTAAATAAAATAGTCTTTGCTGGGTAGTCCATATTGATCTTGCAAGTCCAGAAAAGATTTCATAGCTCTGCTCTCCAAATGAAGATGTCTAACTTGTAAAATATTCAGCCTAGCCCAAGAAGAGAAGGCCCTAACCTGATGCCTGGTGTAAAATTAGGGTTACCTTGAACAGGTAGAAAAAAAAAAGACAAGACCAATATGTCACACCCCAGTAATTGTGCTATTGTTTTCCAAGTGCAACTCAAAGGAGCCACTAGCACGCCGTTCCTTATATAACTTGGTAAATGTCAAGCAGTGGTATTTAGAATGAACCACTGCTTAGCAGCTTCAAAAACACCATTTCCATATCCATGTCTGTGTAAAATGAAGTAAAATATAGCCAGTCTTTACGAATGCTGGCCAAACATGCTTGGTTGTATAATTCCAAGTCTGGTAGTGCCAGTCCTCCCTATGGGAGAACCTGTTAAGACGTACAACCATTTTGGAAAAAATTCATTTTAAAGACACTGACTCGCCCGCTGACAGAGAGTGGGCGCGCTTGCCATTGGGGTCATTTATTTTTAGAGAGTTGCAGCAGAGCAGTGAATATTGTGTCCTTACAACTCCTTAATATCTCAGGGTAAGCAGATTCCCAAATACGTAAATACTTCAGTGGTCCACCGCAAGGGGAAATCTACCCCGTAACGTTTTCACATAAACAGGAAGAGCCGAGGCTGCAGATTTTTCATAGTTCAGTCTGAACCAAGAAAATAAAAAGGCCATAATCATAAAATATACCCATTAAACATTCAAGGGATCTTTTAGGATTGGTTAGATAAACCAATGTGTCATCCGCAAAGGCAACAAGCTTGAAGTTCTCCTCTCGCACTTTAACCCCCTTCTACTCCTTCATCCTTCTGCATCCGTGGAAGCAAAAGTTCTAATGACAAAAGAAATAAGAGGGGGAAAACAGGCAGCCCTGTCTGGTTCCCCAAAACAGGTTGGATCCTAAAGATAAGGTTCCATTGGCACTTATTACCGCTGTCGGGGGTTGAATACAAAAGCTGTACCATCTTTACATAAGGGCCCATAAACCCAAATTTTTCCAAGATTCAAAACAGATATCCCCATTCTACTCTGTCACAAATGCTTTTTCAGCATCAAAGATTACAAGGAGGACTGGAACATCAGTGGGGTTTGTTAATTCCATAGATGCCAAAATTTTCCCGATGCTGGTTATAGGATATTGTTGCCGTACAAAGCGGATATCAAAAAGGGAAGGAAGATTGCCAGTCTGGTTGCCATCACTTTGGCCAACAGTTTAATATCAAAGTTTAAGAGAGGGATAGGCCTGTAAGAACTTGGTAATGTAGGGGCTCTCCCTTTTTTGGGGGGGCAAAAGCAGTGATTAAAGCCTTATTCATGTGGTAGGGAAAGAAACCCTTTCTATAAACTGATTATACAAAGAAAGCAAGGACGGAGAAACCTTATCAGACAGGGGTTTGTAGTACTCAGCGCCAAAGCCAACTGGTCAAGGCAATTTATCCAGTGCTGCATGTTGTATAAAGAGAGAGAGAACTATTTAATTTAGTCAGCTGCTCCTCAGAGAGTCTTGGTATTTGTAACCCATACAGAAAACGATCTAAATGTTCAAGATCTTGTTAAGCGCTAAATCCTATTAATTATCTGGTTGGGCTGATTGACAAAGTTTCTGACAATACTCAGAAAAACTCTCCACACTCTCCTTATTTGCATCCACTAAACTCCTATTTAATCATGTCTAGGGCCCATCCAATTTCTTACCATGAATGCAAGCATGTTACCTGACTTATTGCCAAATTTATACAATTTATATCTGTAATAAAGCAGATTGTAGGCAGTTCTTTGGTATTATCAAGCTGTTTAAGTGAAACTTTGGGTTGCTATAACTTTTTCTTTATTTTGCACTGTGTTTCTAGTTGCTAGGTCAAGTTTGTCCTTCATCATTTATCTTTCAGCCAGATCAAATGCTTGTCAATATCCTGCCTTCTCCTGACAACATAAACTTTTGTGTCCTCTTAAAACTACTCTTCTGGGAGACAGTGAAAGAGCTGGGGTGTCTATATGTGTGCTATTATTTGAAAAAAAACAAACCCATTTTTTTTTTGTAAATATTCTTGAAATTTAGGATCATTTGCTAAATAGAAAGGGAATTTCCATGATGTCCTGGAGGTGAATCCACTTAATCAATCTAACTCTATCCAGACAGACACATGATCCGAGATGGCTATGACCTCATGCTATCACTCTAGAAAAAGAGGAGGTGCTCACAAACATTTGGAGGTAGATCTTAAAAACATACGCGTGTGCGTACTTTTGTTCGCGCCACTGGCGCGAACAAAAAGTACACCGGATTTTATAAGATACGCGTGTAGCCGCGTGTATCTTATAAAATCCGGGGTCGGCACACGCAAGGCTGCACAAAATCGGCAGCCTGTGCGCACCGAGCCGCGCAGCCTGCCTCCGTTCCCTCCGAGGCCGCTCCGAAATCGGAGCGGCCTCGAAGGGAACTTTCATTCCGAGTCCCCCAACCTTCCCCTCCCTTCCCCTATCTACCCCAGCCCTACCTAAATCCCCCCCACACCTTTGTTGGGCAAGTTACGCCTGCTTGAAAAGTGTAAATAACTGAGTCACATCTACTCGTTCAAGACCTCTCATGATCTTAAAGACCTCTATCATATCCCCCCTCAGCCGGCTCTTCTCCAAGCTGAACAGCCCTAACCTCTTCAGCCTTTCCTCATAGGGGAGCTGTTCCATCCCCTTTATCATTTTGGTTGCCCTTCTTTGTACCTTCTCCATTGAGATGCGGCGACCAGAATTGTACACAGTATTCAAGGTGCGGTCTCACCATGGAGCGATATAGAGGCATTATGACATTTTCCGTTTTATTAACCATTCCCTTCCTAATAATTCCTAACATTCTGTTTGCTTTTTTGACTGCTGCAACACACTGAGCCGACAATTTCAATGTGTTATCCACTATGATGCCTAGATCTTTTTCCTGGGTGGTAGCTCCTAATATGGAACCTAACATCGTGTAACTACAGCAAGGGTTATTTTTCCCTATATGCAACACCTTGCACTTGTCCACATTAAATTTCATCTGCTATTTGGATGCCCAATCTTCCAGTCTTGCAAGGTCCTCCTGTAATGTATCACAGTCTGCTTGCGATTTAACTACTCTGAATAATTTTGTATCATCCGCAAATTTGATAACCTCATTCATCGTATTCCTTTTCAGATCATTTATATAGATATTGAAAAGCACCGGTCCAAGTACAGATCCCTGAGGCACTCCACTGTTTACCCTTTTCCACTGAGAAAATTGACCGTTTAATCCTACTCTCTGTTTCCTGTTTTTTAACCAGTTTGTAATCCACGAAAGGACATCGCCTCCTATCCCATGACTTTTTAGTTTTCATAGAAGCCTCTCATGAGGGACTTTGTCAAACGCCTTCTGAAAATCCAAATCCTCTACATCTACCGGTTCACCTTTATCCACATGTTTATTAACCCCTTCAAAAAACTGAAGCAGATTTATTAGGCAAGACTTCCCTTGGGTAAATCCATGTTGACTATGTTCCATTAAATCATTTTTTTTTTTATCACAACCAACTCATAAAATTTGGCATTTTGACCAAAACAACCACCCAGCACTAGTCATACTACTGTGGACAGAGACAAACCTCCAGAGACTTATTTCTCTAAGGTCCACGGTTCCAGAGCTCCTCTCCCCAGTCTTTGAGAACAACATCTGAAGACTTCTGTAAAGTACAGTACAGGGGAGTGTGTGTGTGTGTGTGTGTGTGTGTGTCTGGAAGGGGAGAGGGAGAGGGAAAGAGAGGATTAGTGATGGAACAATTTTGTCTGGGGAACATTGTATTCCTTTGACGTCTACAGGAATTTACATTACTTACACATGTGCATCCTGTTGGGTGCTTTTCCCTTTTTTTTTTGTTTTTGTTTTTGCATAATTAACATTCCAGTTAATTCTGTTCGTCCCTTACAGATTCCAGAGCTGTTCAGGAAAGAGTAATTACAGTTCCATCAGAAAACCATGAAGCACACAGGCTTTTGAAAAGTAGCAGAGTAATTTTTTTATTTGTTTTTGAGCTAGCCGTTTCTTTCTGCTTCCCCCTCAACTGGAAACAACTTCTGCTGCGGATACAAAACCATGAGCATTCATTCACAGTCACTCAGGGTTTCCCCCATTATCCTCAGCCAGGAGCTACAGGTTGTGGTTCCTCCTGGAACCAGGTATGCATTCATGCTGAGTCTGGCCACAAGGTGTTACTGTTGTGTGATGGCTGGGATGCCCTACCCCATCCAGGAGCTGTAAATGCTCTCTCTGCAGCAGAAGTCTGGACCCAGGAATCAAACCCAGATCTTCTGCACAGCAGCACAGGGCACTGCTGCTGAGCCAAACACAGGGTATTGGCCCACATCCAGACCTTAACACTTAGTCACTAGCAGAAGCCCACCTTCCAACTGTCCTAAAAAGAGCAATAGCGAGAGCCACATTAGAGATAAATCTTGACCTTGATCAGAACTACTGCTCTGTCTCAAACATCCCCCTTCTTAGGTAAAATCATTGAAAAAGCTGTACTACTCCAACTATATCGATAATCTACAAGGTGCAGCTGCCTTATGTTCATTTCAATCTGGTTTCAGATCACACTACGGCACTGAAATCACGCTGCTAAGCTTGGTCAATGAATTCCAAATCAGTCTGAACCAGGAAAACAGCCTCACTTATATTTTCAGATCTTTAGACAGCATTTCACATAGTGGATTGCAATCTCCTCCTTGCCAGACTGCATGTAGGATAGACAGCCCAGCTCTTGCCTGGTTCTCATTCTTCATCCATGACTGCATCCAAACTATCTCCATGGGAACAGCTTACTCCAAATCTCACTCAGTCTCTCAAGGAATACCTCCAGGCTCCATCTTCTCACCCACTCTCTTCAATGTCTACCTAGCTCCTTTCAGCAAGACTTTTTTTCTACTGATTTTCTCCTGGATTTGGTCCTTATAATAAATCATTTATAATTTCCCAAGAACAGCAAAAGAAAAACTGAAAACGAAGGTCTCTTAGGATATGCTATTTAGTTGAATCCATTTGTCCTTCCACCTGCACAGTACTTTCTGTAGCACTGGCTTGTCACCCCCCCCCCCCCCCCCCCCAAAACATAATAGATTTACCCCATGCTTAACAGTTGATAAGGTACCTTTCTCTTCAAATACTTCATGTTTTTTTTTAATATAGTGGTATGGGTGTGGTCAAACAGTTCAATTTCCATTTCATCAGCCCAAAGCATTGCAGGCTTATCAAGATTTTGTTTTACATACTTTAGATCAGTGGTTCCCAATCCTGTCCTGGGGACCTCCCACCCAGTCATGTTTTCAGGATATCCACAATGAGTATGCATGAGAGAAAATTTGCATGTTATGGAGGCAGTGCCTTACAGTTTCGTGCAACTTCCATTTCTAAACAATGTTTCTGGCACTTGAAATTGCTAGCAAGAAGCATTTCAAGAGCTTTTTATAAGAACATAAGAAATTGCCATGCTGGGTCAGACCAAGGGTCCATCAAGCACAGCATCCTGTTTTCAACAGAGGCCAAACCAGGCCACAAGAACCTGGCAATTAGTCCTCCCCTGCTTTGTATGAGTGAATTATTTTTATTTTCAAATGCTCAGACAGATGTTTAGAGGATCCCCTCCTTATTGAAAGTAGACAGAACAATCATAGCCTGAGAGAGGGTAGAATGGTCAGAGTTAACTATGGCATTGTTTTCACCTAATTAAAGGCCAAATGACAATCAACCTTTTGGGCCTTAACCTTTTTCTAAAGCAGCAGCAATGAATCAACTTATCAGTGTCTAAAGTTTTGCATAGGCCATATTGTTTTGTTTTCTTCAATCTGTTAAAATCAGCAAATAGTAATTTTGCATTACAAAAAAGGCAGAAAGAGGTCACCTACAATCTAGAGATGTGAATCAGAACCAGAATCGGATCCGATTTCAGTTCCGATTCACATCTCTATAGATGTGAATCGGAACCAGAATCGGATCCGATTTCAGTTCCGATTCACATCTCTACTACAATCCACTCTATACCACTACAAAGTGAAAATCTAAAAGAAACATCATATTTAAGGGTATCTAGGCCATAATTTAAGGTTCCTAACCTTCCATTCTCACAGATTCCATGTCCATACAAAACAATTTTTTCAGTACACTATAAACAGTCCAAACTCAATGGAACAATTTGACTATAAAAAAATGAGGATGAAATAAGCATGCCGCCCCTTGTTTATTCTGCCCTTCTCCAAAAATTAAGGCCATATATATATATATATATATCCATCATGGGACTCATTATACGTGTCTGATAGCAACAATATCCAGATCTGCCATTAGAGCCTCCAAGTCTGGGCCTTTACTACCCCGACTATGAAATTTATGCTCACTCGTTTCCACGTACTGCTCCTTCCTTTCCATGTGTTCATCTTCTTTCCCAACCATCTTACCCTCCCTGTGTTTCATAGGTGGCCTTGTGTAATTTGTACCTTTTGAGTTTTCCCACTTTCCTTATTTGTTTATGGGCAAGATATCCAAATTCAATAAAATTCCACCTACTATACTCCCCTCATCTGTGGTGGAGGTGGCAAGTCCCTCTACGCTCCTAAAACCAGTGCCTAGTGGTTCAGTCTAGGAAGATTTAGTTAGTTTCAAGACAGTTTTGAACAGTAGCATGTAGAGCTGTGCTGTGCAGTGCAGTTTGCCCAGGAACCAGCAGTGAGCAGCCTCAGAGACTGACAGTAACAGCAGCCAGCACAGTCTAGTCGAAGGAGGAATTTGGAGCCAGTACCATGAACAATGCTTGAAGCTCATAGGGAAGATTAAAGGATGCATGTATGTGTAATATCTTGCTGGAAGACCTTCCCTGTCTATTGCCAGAAGTGCGAGTGCAGTGAAGATTCCCAACCACCTAGTAAATGAAATAAAAGCACCTTTTATACTGTCTCACAATTGTTCTTTACAGACACTGAGAACTATGGAATTCTTATGGGATGAAAATGATTAACATATGGTATTGTCAAACCAGTCTGGAATCACTCCTGCTGAGTAGTCTGCTTTTACTGGAGAAATCACAACACACCATAGAAAGGAATATTTCTTTTGAGTTTAATCCCCCTGAGGACCGCTACAGTATCTGACTGCCATACTTATTAAAGAACCTCAAGATAATTCAGGTAGTGGCCCCTGGAAAATCAGTTACATCTAATTTAAACTTTTGTCCATTTAGGAACTGACCGAAGGAGGGTGCAGGGCCCTGGAAAGCTGAAATTATAGTGATGGAGATGAGGCTACCGTGGTGATGCAGGGCTCAGGGCAGTCACACCTATTCACTCCCTATTACAAATTAACCTGGTTCACCTAGCACGATGGGTCCTTCTCTTGGACAGATGCAGTCATATCTGTTCACATGGAGCCCCAGTCCTCAGGAAATCCAAAATACTTCTCCCAGGTATTGATTTCTGTGTGGCATAACCTATCTTCTCCTTTGCAATAGACAGGGAACACTTCAGAAAAGATGTTCATAACAGCTGCCCAAGACCTTATCCTAACTTCTTTTCATTATAAAAATTTGGTTTCCAAACAGGACAGTTGTACTTAAATGGACTAAGGCATTTCTCTACTTCCTTTCTTTCCAGCAATCCTAAGAATATGCTTTGTATGTTGACTTGCTGTGGATCCCATTAGGCATTTAAAGGTTTTGTGTCTCGACTGCTGCCCCACTCCCCAAAACAATTCCTCGGATGATAGAGTTCCCCCATTAGAAGGTGCTTCCTTCTTTTCTGGGATACTCTGCTACTACTAATGAATAGCAAATGTTGCTTACCTGTAACAGGTGTTCTCACAGGACAGCAGGATGTTAGTCCTCACATATGGGTGACATCATCAGGATGGAGCCCAATCACGGAAAACTTCTGTCAAAGTTTCCAGAACTTTGACTGGCCCCTACTGGGCATGCCCAGCATGGCACCAACCCTGCAGCCAGCAGGGGTCCCCCTTCAGTCTTATTTAAAAGCTACAGGCAGTGCCGAAAAATAAAATAATAAAACATTATGAACCCAATACCGCGGGGCAGCGAGTGGGTTTCGTGAGGACTAACATCCTGCTGTCCTGTGAGAACACCTGTTACAAGTAAGCAACATTTGCTTTCTCACAGGACAAGCAGGATGGTAGTCCTCACATATGGGTGAGTACGGAGGTGAGAATGTCCGAACATGCACCAAATGTACCCAAAGGCCTGCAACAGGCACAACAACTGGGGTGGAATGTGGTAGAGGGCATCCTGAACCCCACCAGGCAGGCAGAAGGATGTTGGTACGTCATGTCGTAAAGAGGTTCCGAAGGACAGACTGGCCGAAGATGGAATCTTGCCTTCCGGCTTTGTCCAAGCAATAATGGGCTGCAAAGGTGTGGAGAGAACTCCAGGTGGCAGCCCTGCAAATGTCAGGAAGCGGTACCGATCGTAGGTGTGCTACTGAAGTCGCCATGGCCCTCACAGAGTGTGCTTTAACACGGTCTTGAAATGGAATGCCCGCTTGCTGATAGAAGGATATTTATTTATTTTTTAATATACCAACATTCGATCTGAGATATCACATCGGTTTACATTCAGGTACTGTAGGTATTTCCCTATCCCCAGAAGGCTTACAATCTAAGTTTGTACCTAAGGCAATGGAGGGTAAAGTGACTTACCCAAGGTCACAAGGAGCAACAGCGAGACTCGAACACTGGTCTCCTGGTTCGTAGCCCACTGCTCTAACCACTAGGCTTATGGATATGCAGTCTGCCAACCAGGAGGAGAGAGTCTGCTTACCCACAGGCTTCCCCAATTTGTTAGGGTGGAAAGAGACGAACAATTGAGTGCTTTCCCTGTGGGCAGCTGTACGGTCTAGGTAGAATGCCAGAGCCCGTTTACAGTCAAGGGTATGCAGAGCCTGTTCTCCTGGATTGGCATGGGACCTGGGGAAAAAGGTAGATAGTATGATGGATTGATTGAGATGAAAATCCAAAACTACCTTAGGTAAGAATTTCGGGTGAATGCGGAGTACCGCCCGGTCTGGCAGAAGTTTAGTGTAAGGCGGATAGGTAACTAGAGCTTGCAATTCACTAACTCTGCGAGCTGAAGTGATTGCCAAAAGGAAAATCACTTTCCATGTGAGATATCGAAGTTCACAAGAGTGAAGAGGCTCGAATGGTGGTTTCATGAGCCGACCCAGAACCAGATTAAGGTCCCAAGAAGGGACCGGAGGACGTAGCGGAGGCTTGATGTGGAGCAAGCCCTTCAAAAAAGTGTTACAAGAGGTTGTACTGATATAGGGACATCCCCGACACCTTTATGAAAGGCGGCTACCGCACTGACATGCATTCTGATGGACGAAGTCTTAAGACCTGACTCTGATAGATGCCAGAGATAGTCCAGAAACTTCGGATTTGGACAGGAAAAGGGGTCAAGGGACCGAGAAGAGCACCATGACGTGAACCTTTTCCATTTGTAAGAGTAAGCTTTTCTCGTGGAAGGCTTCCGTGAAGCAATCAAGACACGGGAAACTGGTTCAGAAAGGTTAAGTGGCTGAAGGATTAACCTTTCAACATCCATGCCATCAGGGACAAGGCTTGAAGATTGGGATGGTGTAGGCACCCGGCGTTTTGAGTGATCAGAAGCGTGTCCTTTCCCAAGGGAATGTGCCTGCGGATTGAGAGATACTGAAGTATTGGAAACCATACTTGGCATGGCCAGTGAGGTGCTATCAGGATCATGGTTCCCTTGTCCTGATGTAACTTCACGAGAGTCTTCGAGAGAAGAGGAAGTAGAGGGAATGCGTAGAGCAGACCGGTTGCCCATGAGAGGGAGAATGCGTCTCTGGGTTGAGAGAGTTTGCCGCGAATGAGAGAGCAGTAGTTCTCCACTTTGCAGTTTTGCGGGGACGCAAAGAGGTCTATCCGAGGATATCTCCATTGTTGGAAGATGGAGTTCGCTACCGAAGGGTTGAGAGACCACTCGTGCGGTTGAAAGACGCGACTCAGCTTGTCTGCCAGCACATTGTCCACTCCCGGCAACCAGGTGGCCCTGAGGTACATCGAATGGGAGAGAGCTTCCTCCCAAATCTGCGCAGCTTCCTGACACAGAAGGAAGGAGCCTGTGCCTCCCTGCTTGTTGATGTACCACATTGCCACCTGGTTGTCCGTTTGAATCAGGATGACTTGATTTGAGAAGCGATCCTGAAAAGCCCTGAGAGCATATCTGATTGCTCGAAGTTCCAGGAAATTTATTTGGTGTTTGGTTTCCTCTGGAGACCAAGATCCTTGTGTCTGCTGATCGGCCACTTGGGCTCCCCAACCGAGGTTGGAAACGTCAGTGTTGAGAGTGATTTGAGGGTCTGGAGCCTGGAAGGGCAAGCCCTGGAGGATATTGATCTGATTTTTCCACCAGGCAAGAGACAGACGGAATGAGTCGGTGACGTGGACAACGGTCGACAGGGGCTGAATGGATTGAATCCATTGAGACCTCAGAGTCCAGTGCATGAGTCTCATGGCCAAGCGGGCCATTGGTGTGACATGGACTGAGGACACCATGTGTCCGAAGAGGACGAGAAATTGGCATGCAGTCGCGGAGTGCTGAGACTGCAGCTGGTGAGCAAGGGATGCAAGAATCAGTGCTCATTGTCGAGGCAGGAAATCCTTTGCCTGTAAGGTGTCCAAGTCTGCCCCAATGAACGACAAGGTTTGAGATGGGACTAAGTAGGATTTGTCTTAATTGACGAGAAATCCTAATGAAATTAGAGTGTGTAAGGTTAGATTGAGGGACGACAGAGCAGCTTGCTGAGTGGGAACCCTGATTAACCAATCGTCCAGGTAGGGGTAGACATGAACACCTTGGGTTCTGAGGAAGGCTGCGACGACTACGAGACATATTGTAAAGACTCGTAGTGCAGACGCTAGGCCGAATGGAAGCACTCGATATTGATAGTGCTTGGAGCCTACTAGAAACCTCAGGTATTTGCGATGAGCTGGAGTTATCGCAATGTGGGTGTATGCGTCCTGGAGGTCGAAAGAGCAGAGCCAGTTTCCTTGTTGTAGAAGAGGTAGAAGCAAGCCCAAGGTGCCCATCTTGAACTTTTCTCGCTGGAGGTACTTGTTGAGGACACGTAGGTCCAGAAAAGGACAGACACCTCCCGATTTTTTGGGGATTAGAAAGTACCAGGAATAGAACCCTAGGCCGTGCTGAGACTATGGTACGGGTTCTATTGCTTTGGACTGGAGAAGGAGGGAGATCTCTTGATCCAGAAATTACAGTAGAAAAAGTAGTACAAAAATCTTCCACAGCCAACATGATCAGTGAGAGTCCACCATTGCTGCTCTGACCCTGGCCAGTATATGTTGCTACTAAGTATGACAAAGTGATGTACAATAAAATATAAATACTAAAAACATGTGCAAACAGTAACCCGACAGATAGTAAAACTCTTAAATTTAACCAGGTTTTACATTGCTTCCGGAATGCATACTAGTCATTCAGCAGTCTAACAGACCATGGTAGTGCATTCCATAGAGGTAAAGCTGGCACACACACAAATGCCGTTTGCTTCATTATTGCTAATCTAGCTCTGGGGATAGAAAGTAATGCTTGCTGTGTGGAGCATAGCGCTCAACTTGGCTTATAACAGAAAACAACCTTAGTACTTGATTCACCAAGGGCTTTTCCCATAAACACAAAATGGAAGAAAAGCCTTAATGAATCTGGCCCTAAATTAGTCAGATAGTATGGTGCACAGTTGTGAAGAACACTAAAAAATTACAGAGATCAATTTAAATTCTATTCTATAGGCCACAGAAGCCAATGGAAAGCCTTGAGCTCTTACTGTACTGACATTAGTGGATCAACCGGAGCCTACTTTTTTTTGGTAGTTTGGAAGGCCAATGAGTAAAGAATTACAATAGTCGGTCTGTGTCGTAATAACTGCCCTAAAGTGCAGAGATCATCTTTATCAAAGCAAGAACGCAGGTCTCTTATACTCCACAAATGAAAGAAACTATCTTTCACTACTGTGCTTATGTTTCCCTGTAGTCATTGCAGGGGTCAAGCCATACTCCAAGAACCTTAACTTCAGGGCTTGGCAGTACAGACTAGGATCCAAGCTGTCAATGTGGCCCTTTTAGCCACAAAGGCTCTATTTTATTATGATTTAACTTCAATCTATTGTTCAACAGCCTGTGCTCAATTTTCTGTAAGCAAAGGTTCACTTTGGCTATAGTCTGAGACTGATTAGAATCTGAGGAATGGTCACTTTTGTATGTCATTGGCATACACGATGTATGAACAACCCCAAGATTCAAAGGCAACAAGGAAAGCCATAATTGATATTACATTAGGGAAAGCATAGATCCCTGATATCACCACCTATTTTTGAGAGGCTCTTCCAGTACACCTGCTAGGCCAGTGATGGCAAGCTCCAGTCCTCGAGTGCCACAAACAGGCCAGGTTTTCAGGATATCCACAATGAATATGCATGAGATTTGCATGTATTGCCTCCATTATATGCAAATTTCTCTCATGCATATCCATTGTGAATATCCTGAAAACCTGGCCTGTTTGTGGCACTCGAGGACTGGAGTTCGCCATCACTGTGCTAGGCTCTTAGCAGTAAAAATGAGAACCAAGCAAGCGCTTTGACTCTGACCCCAATCTCTTCAAGTCACAAGAGCATCATTCTGAGATCAACAGCGTCAAAAGGATTTCTGAGGAGTCTAATGTTCCGATTTCTCCTAAGGTCATTAGTTACCTCAAGAAGTGCAATCTTTATGCTATGCTTTTGCCAAACTTCAGTTTGATTAGCTGCCAGAATAGTATTATCTTCTGTGAATTCAGAAAGTTGCCATTCAACCAACCTCTTGATTAGTTTCCGAATGAGAGATGGGTCATAGTCCATAAAACAGAGAAATCTGAGCAGCCTTTTTTAGGGTTGGATAAAGAACAGCTTTCTTATGTTGGGAAGGAAAAATGCCTTCCTCCAAAAAGCCTTTTATAACTGCAGCTAGTTGAGGTGGCAGGGTTGGGGCTGCCCCTTTGACTATACCTGCAATGACTACATCTGGAGACAGGAGCCACTGGCTTAGTAGATGGAATAAAATCCTGAATGCCCTTTCAGGTAACAGAGTGGAAATGATATATTAAGTGGTGAGTTAACACTGGAAATCTCTTTGATTTTATCATTAGATGATGATGAAATGTATATTACAGCCATATCAATTGTGCTCATAGGAAGAGAGGGGGTTTTTTTGTCATAGAAACATAGAAATGACGGCAGAAGAAGACCAATCGGCCCATCCAGTCTGCCCAGCAAGCTTCACACTTCTTTTTTCTCATACTTATCTGTTTCTCTTGGCTCTTAGTAACCTTTGGTTCTATTTCCCTTTCACCCCCACCATTAATGTAGAGAGCAGTGATGGAGCTGCATCCAAGTGAAATATCAAGCTTGATTAGTTAGGGGTAGTAACCACCGCAATAAGCAAGCTACACCCATACTTATTTGTTTACCCAGACTATGTTATTCAGCCCTTATTGGTTGTTTTTCTTCTCCCCTGCTGTTGAAGCAGAGAGCTATGCTGGATATGTGTGAAGTATTAGTTTTACTTCTCCCCTGCCGTTGAAGCAGAGAGCTATACTGGATATGCATTGAAAGTGAAGTATGTATTGAAAGCCACATTAACTATCAACAAATATTGAATAAGCCTAATAATTGGTAATACCTATAGCCTTTGAACTCTCCGTTAATTTTACATACTCTTACCCTCCCCTGGGTTTTGTTTTTTTTTTAATTTGGAGATGGCAGCCCTCCATCCTTCCGTTCCGTGAAGGTGGAACACCAACCACTGGCCACTGGCATCCCGCTCCGTGAATGCCTCTGTGGCTACTGCCATTCCATGCAGTGTTTTGCTGCCTCCTCTTTCTACACGTCCTCTAGACCTGATGGACCTTATCTGTTACTCTTGGCTCTTAGTAACCTTTTGATTCTATTTCCCTTCTACCCCCACCATTAATGTAGAGAGCAGTGTTGGAACTGCCTCTAAGTGAAATATCTAGCTTAATTAGTTAGGGGTAGTAACCGCCACAATAAGCAAGCTATACCCATGTTTATTTGTTTACCAAGACTAAATAATTCAGACCTTGTTGGTTTTTTTCTGTATATAGATCTACTTTTCTTCATTCCCCCTGCTGTTGAAGCAGAGAGTTATGCTGGATATGCATTGAAAGTGAAGTATCTGACTTTCTCCCCTGCCGTTGAAGCAGAGAGTTATGCTGAATATGCATTGAAAGTTAACTATGAGACTTTCTCCCTGCCGTTGAAGCAGAGAGCTATGCTGGATATGCGTGATGTATCAGTCTTTCTGCCATGCCGTTGAAGCAGAGAGCTATGCTGGGTATGCATTGAACGTGAAGTACCAGGCCTATTTGGTTTGGGGTAGTAACCGCCGTAACAAGCAAGGTACTCCCCGCTTTTTTTGTGAATGCAAATCTTTTTCCACGTTTCCTCTTGTCGTTGAAGCTTAGAGCAATGTTGAAGTCGCATTAACCGTATGTATGTTTATTGAATAAGGGTATTATCTCTAGGCAGTAGCAGTCATTCCCGCGAGCCACCCACTCTTCATTCACGTCCTCTAGACTTTATGGGATCCAGAGTGTTTATCCCACGCCCCTTTGAAGTCCTTCACAGATCTGGTCTTCACCACTTCTTCCAGAAGGGCATTCCAGGCATCCACCACCCTCTCCGTGAAAATACTTCCTTACATTGGTTCTGAGTCTTCTTCCCTGGAGTTTCAAATCGTGACCCCTGGTTCTGCTGATTTTTTTCGGACGGAAAAGGATTGTTGCTGTCTTTGGATCATTAAAACCTTTCAAGTATCTGAAAGTCTGTATCATGTCACCTCTGCTCCTCCTTTCCTCCAGGGTGTACATATTTAGATTCTTCAATCTCTCCTCATAAGTCATTTGATGAAGACCATTCACCCTTTTGGTCGCCCTTCTCTGGACTGCCTCCATCTTGTCTCTTTGGAGATACGGTCTCCAGAACTGAACACAGTACTCCAGGTGAGGCCTCACCAAGGACCTGTACAAGGGGATAATCACTTCCCTTTTCTTACTCGAAATCCCTCTCTCTATGCAGCCCAGCATTCTTCTGGCTTTAGCTATCGCCTTGTCACATTGTTTCGCCGACTTCAGATCATTAGACACTATCACCCCAAGGTCTCTCTCCTGCTCCGTGCACATCAGCCTTTCTCCCCCCATCGCATACAGTTCATTCAGATTTCCACTCCCCATATACATAGTTTTGGAGGTGCAGTAATTTGAGGCTGCCCTCAAATTTTTAACAAATCGGAACAGAGCGCAAAGCCCGTTTAATGAGGAGAGCTGGGCAGCATAATGAGCCTTTGTTAACTCTCAGTTTATTATTACATAGTTAAATGTGTTGCCTATGCTTCATGCAAAAGCATGAAACTTCTGCCATTGTCTTTCGAGCTTCCTGTTTATCCGCCTTAGACCTCTCAACGCCTCTGTGAACCAAGGGGTCTTTTTATTGATTTTAATAAGTTGCAAATTCTGCCTCTGTCATGCTACAGTACTTACACAAGTCAGAACAGAGAGACATGTTTAATTTTCCAGCAGGTAGAATATAAACCCCATTATAACAATTGCTAGCTGTTCCAAGCTTATCCCTGGAAGCAAGAATGGAACCTTCCATCTTAGTGTCTATGATTAGGCTGAGATATTATCAGGTTCCTGAAAATCTGAATGGACAACAAGATGTAAACTATCTTTATTTCCTCCGCTCCCAGTTCAATAGCCCTTGTTAATTGTAACTGCTTTTCTTCGACACGTTATTTATGTTTTTAATGTATTTATTGCACCCCTGTTTATATGTAAACCCACATGATGTGATCGCTTCATGAATGCCGGTATATAAAAACCTTAAATAAATAAAACATAAATAAATGTATAAATTACAGAAATTAATCCAATGTCCTCCTTTCACAAAGATGAATCCACAAGGTACCTGACGATCATTTATTAGGTGAGAGTGGAAGGGCAGATCCTCCATGACTGAACCTTTTTTCTTCTATTCGTATTCAAATATCAAAAAAGTCACACCCCTGGAGCCTGAATACATTATGCCCATGAAATAGCCATAGCAGAAAAAGCTATGTCTGCTAGTGACTATGTGTACACCGAGGAAAGCTGACAGAGGTGGAGATATATTTTCATTCTCTCCAACTACAGTGCCATTATATACCCTAAAGAAATGGCTCCAGTTCCATATATGCCACCCTCACTATACTGCAGAAGTATTCACGCCCAGGCCTCAAGGGCCCCAAACTGGTTGGGTTTTTAGAATATCCCTAATGAATGTGCATGAGAGATTTGCATGAACACTGCCTCTATTATATGCAGATGTCTCTCATGCATATTCATTAGGGAAATCCTAAAAACCCAACCTGTTTGTGGCTCTTGAGGGCTCAGAGTGAATACCGCCACCATAATGGGACAAAAAAAAAGCCATGCAGGCTTTTATGTAAACTCTTTCAGCTATAGGGGTGCTCTTCACTTTCATTTACACAATACTCACACTTCACAAATGCTTATATACATACATTTTATTTTTTGTATTCAGCTCATGACTTTTTGTAATCAAAAAATCTGAAAGTGTAAACAAGCTACACTTGAAGGAAAGCATGGGAAGATTAAATGGCAGAATGTCAGTGGAATAAAGGGTCAGCTACAAAAAGGGATGTCCTGGCAGCAGGAGGGGGAGGGAGAATGAGACAAGGAACTGGGGTGATCACATCAACATCTAGAGAGCCGGCGGAACAAAGCCGACGCAGCATGCACGGGCCGCAATGCTCCTGCTTCTGGGTTTTGCTGGCCACCTGATGTTGTTCTCACTCCTTCTTTAATAGCATGACCCAGCAGAGACTTCTGGATTAGTGATGCGCTATGGGCCTGAGTGTTGCGGGGAGGAGCAGGGGGAACGGACACCTTTCCTCCCTCCCTCTGCTCTTCAACCTCCTGGAAGGGAGGCTGGAGGCCTGCTGGGGCTTAGCTGCTACAGGATCAGCTCTAACTACAGAGGCTGGGAGTGAAAGAAGGCATCATCAAAACAGATTAGTGAGGCATAAGAGCTTGATGGACACAAGACACAAGAAAGAAGACAGAAGGCAGGGAAAATTAGCACAGCATGACATCCTAGCCCATATATATAAGACCTAGGGGACTAGCTCCCTTCAAACAGCATTTTTTTTTTTGCCCATCAAGTTTCCTCCTGCTCCTCAATCAGTACCAGAACTGGGATCTAGCACCAAGAGCCTTCATTCGCAACTATCCAGGGATTTTTTCCCCCCCGTTTTATATCTCTCCCCCCTCTCCCCAATGCTTTCCCCAAACATAGTCTGGTCACTGCAGTGCCAGTCCTTAGCTGGGGGCCACGCATAGGCCCCGACTCAAACACTAGACTTGGCCCTTCAGCAATGACCGAAACTCCCCCACCCCAGAGGGGCTGAGAACATTTCTTCCACAGCAATCCCAGCCCAACACTGGGAGGAGACTGGGGATTTTCTGCCCTGATCCACCAAGTCCAGCCCACAATTGCATGTTAAAAAATGCATGACTAGCTACCCTTTTAGCAGATGCTTTCTGGCCTTTGTCAGATGAGCTGGTGGGCTTAGTACACCATCACAAAAAAAAAAAAAAAGTACCTTTCAACAGCCCTAAATACTCAGAAAAGAAATGTAAGAGAGCGACTTCATATTAGGCAGGGATAATGGATTATTTCCTGGGAGGACCGTAAAGGACTTACCAAATTTCAGAACTATTTACTGGCTGTAAGTGGAAAAATGGCTGCAATCGAGGGGAGGGAGTGGGGAAGGAGAGTCTAATGCTTATTATGGAGACAGCAGACAAGATCAAAGTTGGATTCCCAGTTCAAGCTGAAACTGCAAGTGCTACAGCGGCAAAACGTAGCAAATCCTAGTGATGCCTAATGGCAGGTCCATGAGCAGTGACGAAGTGTCCCATTCTCAGAAGGTAGGACACAGAAAGCAGCAGCAATCTAAACACAGACAACCAGGTATGTGAATGTGTTAGAGAAAATTGGGAACTAGAAAGAGGGCAGGTAGGTGCTGAGGGCAATCAGGCTTTTCGGTCACAGGATTTGCTTTGGCAAGAGAGCTGGGGGAGGGTTTGAGTATGTAAAAAAAATGTTTTCCTGTTGCTAAGGACACTTATTAAAATCCTTGCCCCCAACCCATCCCCCTTCTCTGTATTCAGAGAATACACCAAGTAATGGTATGAACTGGCATTCTGCAGATGGGTTTTCTTTTGTTCTGCAGACGGTATTTAACATCTCTATTCCAAACCACCCCTCCTCTTAAAACAGCAGTTCCACATCTTACTAGTCGTGTAGTTTTTCTCATGCTGACATCAAGTTAACTGCACCTGCCCCCTCATCATTCTTGTCTTCTCTAGTCCAGAACTGGACAAGTCAATTTATTGTTATTAGAGCCCTACTTTCTTATTCTCCAGTCCCACAATGATTTTGCACCATCAGCCCAATTTACCAGAGCTTCAACTAACTGTTCTACAGAATCTAATCCAATATTCTCTTTTCTCTGGCAACCTGAGTTTCTCAAATTGGTGCACGCAAAAGGCCTGAGGTTTTCGTACAATAAGCATTGTGAGTGCCTTAGGCTCGGCCCTGATGACTTCACTGACTCTCTCTTTCCTACTCCAGCAAACCTAGAGTATGCAGGGACAAGAGACAAAAGAGATAAGGCATCAGCAGGAACTTCAGCAACATTAGCACACAAGAGACAGAGGTACTTTGGGTATTGCTCCTGCAAGAGCAGTAATTCCAAATGTAAAAAAAAAAAAATAATTCACATTTGCTACTGAAAAAAAAAGTAAATCAGGGGATAAGTATGGGAATCTGCACAGTGCCAACAAATATGGACCCCCCCCCCCCCCCCCCCCCCCCCAAAAAAAAACCCAACCAAAAATAACTTTTCATCCCCACTGATGCAGGAATACAGAAATTGTAAAAGGACTGCAGGTAGCAGCCTAATATACAGAGAAGTATGAACAGCTGCCCCCCACCTCCATTTGGCCATTATGGTGACAGGCAAAATCTATTTCCTAGATAACATGCAGAACATGTGAGTACATTTATCAGAAAGGGGGAAGGGCAAGGAGAATGTCCCTCTCCTCAGCTTGATTAACTGTTAATCTCTTCCCCTGCCTGGTTTTCGGAATCTTTACAGCACTTGCATCAAAAGGCTGCGGACAGCTCATGGCATGGTGGAGGCAGGCAGAGTTCAGCAACAGCCATTATTGTCTCTTGCTTGCTGTCTCCTAGCTGCTGATTATTTTCTTCAAGAATGCCTCCACCTGATCCTCATCCTTCACTCCCACAAACTTATCCACCACTTCTCCATTCTTCATCGCAATCACCGTCGGCACAGCAGAGACCTATAAGGAGGCGAAAGGGGTAAGAGGCAGGGTTAACGACAGAAGTGAATGTCTCTGAAAAGGTATTAGTGTTTCCTTCCTGCAGCTGCAGGTCTGAACTGCCTTGCTTTCATGCTGCCATTATTCATATTGCTACCACTAAGGATTTATAAAATCAAACCCAGTATCCAAAAAGGACTCCCCCACACACACACTTCAATTATAGACATTTCAGAAATATGCATGCAGCCATCTTGGAAACAGATGACCAGCAGCAACTTTCTGGCACATGACTGGGATGATACTGACCACTTGTCCTTGTAATACCGAGGCATGCAGCGAGCAAGTAGGTGGTAACGGGTTAGAGCTTGGCCGAGAGGTTCCCTTGAAGCAAGGTTCTGTGCACTAAGCAGTACACCACGTCCTCTCTGAGACCCGCCACTGAAGCATCACACATTTCTCATCCAAATATGATGAAAACCATTTTTTTTAATTGTATTTTTTGCCTGGCTGTTTCGAGCTTGCAGCTCAAATTCACACTGACTTCTCTTGGTGTACAGCACTATGAGCCTTTATTCACAACTTATGCAGGATCTTTATCCTATTTATACAAACTTCCCTCACCCAGCCACTGAAGCAACATTCACCAACTCTCTCCAGAACCCAGAACATATACCAGCCTAGTTCCAGCCAGCAGATGTTGCTTTTAAGTGATGTCTGGGACTTCCTCACACCCCCCCCCCCCCCAAAGGGCTGTGAACACTGCCTCCGCAGCATCCCCAGTCATCCTGGGGAACAAAAGCCAGGGCCAAGAATCAAAGCCATGTCTTCCGCACAGCGGCACTGTTGCTGATTATTTTTTGGGATCTGCCAGGTACTTGTAACCTTAACTAACTACTGTCAGAGGAGTTTGTGGGGCTTGATGGACCTTGGTCGATCCAGCATTATTGCACTGCGTATGTTCTTATTCACCAGGCCAACCCAATACCCATTTCTGCATTCTATAATATGATACCAAGTTATCCATCCTTTCTCCTTTCACAGGCCTTTGATACTAATGGCATCTATAGTCAAGAATAGAAAATGGGAATTGCAGGGCCTTCCCTACCTAGGAAGCCCAATCTCCTACATATTCGCAGCCTGAGGAAATGCATCAGTGTCCTAAGGCTGAATATTAACATTGTTCATCATCATTTCCAGTTTAATAAATGGAGGCAGGTAAGAAGCCTGGCCTAAGACCACCCTTGGCTATAAGAATATAAGATTTGGCATACTAGGTCAGAACAAAAGGTTCATCAAGCCCAGTATCCTGTTTCTAACAATGAACAATCCAGGTCACAAGTACCTGGCAGGATCCCAAGGGTAGATAAGAGTCCAAGCTTTTTAGCCAAGAATAAGCAGTGGATTTCTGCAACTTTTCCTCCAGGTTGTGATCCAAACCTTTTTTAAATGCAGCTACACTAATAGCTTTCCCCACATCCTCTGGCAACGAATTCCAGAGCTTAAATTATGCATTGAGTAAAAAAATAAATATTCTCTTATTAGTTTAAAAATGTATTACCTAGTAATTCATTGTGTGTCACTTAGTCTTTGTACTTTTCAAAAGTAAACAACTGCTTAACATTTACTCATTCCACTCATTTTATAGATCTCTATCATATCTACCCTGAGCCATGTCTTCTCCAAGCTGAAGAGACCTAACCTCTTTAGCCTTTCTTCATAGAGGAATTGTTCCATCCCCTTTATCATTTTACTCACCCTTCTCTGTACCTTTTCTAATTCCGCTATATCTTTCTTGAGACGTGATAACCTGAACTGCACACAATACTCAAGATGAGGTCACACAATGGAGAGATACAGAGGCATTATGATATTCTCTGTTTTATTCTCCAGTCCTTTCCTAATAATCCCTAGCATTCTATTTGCTTTCTTGGCTGCTGCTGCTGCACACTGAGCAGAAGATTTCAACTAATTTTCAACAATGACACCTAGATCCTTTTCCTGAATGGTGATTCCTAATGTGGAACCTTGCATTGTGTAGCTATAATTTGGGTTACTCTTCCCTAAGTGCATCACTTTGCACTTATCCACATTAAATTTTGTTTGTCATTTGCATGTCCAATCTCCAGTTTTGCAAGGTCCTCTTGCAATTTCTCACAGTCCTCTTGTGATTTAACAACTTTGAATAATTGTGTGTCAACAGCAAATTTGATCACATCACTTGTTCCCATTTCTATGTCATTTATAAATATATTAAAAAGCATTAGTCCTAGAAGAGATCCATAGGGTACTCCACTATTCACCTTTCTCCACTGGGAAAATTTACCATTTAGCCCTCTGTTTTCTTTCTTTTTTTTTTTGTCAGTTTGACAGACAAGAGTAGGCAGGGTTTGTATGCTAAGATGGAACTCAAGATGCTGTGGTTTGGTAGTACTAAGGGAATGTGGACAAGTCACCCATGGGGAATTCCAAGCTGCTTCCTCCACACAGGTAATAGGTAGATCAGAAGGGAACAGCATCTCTCACCCGTTCACACTGTGATGAAGGGGCAGGGCACAATTCATGGACAGATGCAAGATTACAGTGCCCACCATCTCTAGATAGCCAGTTTAAATCCAGTCTTGGCTAGCAGAAAGTGAAAAACATTTGCATCTGCATACAGTTCTGTAGTCCAAGGTAACCAAAGTACTTGCTTTAGTCTAAAGGCAGGCAGACTGTTTGATAAGTCAGTCAGAGAGCCAGGTTGTATTATAATGTGTGCTTTCTAGCTCAAAGGTTCTAAGTGCATGAGGACAAACTAAACACATTGGTGCCATTCTGACTATACTGAAGACACTCTTGCTTAAAGCTGTGTGTGCTTTTGTGATAATGTCACTCCTCTGAAAGAAAGATTTAGCAGTGATGGATCCTTTTTCTTTATGGGTATTCTGGCTGGCAGAGCAAGTTAGTGACCATGGAGGTTGAGCATCCTTCTTAACCCAAGCCATGTTACCTCACAGCAGTGTCAACATACAAGGCTTGCTTTTTTTTTTTTTTTTAGGAGGGAAAGAGCAGGCAGGGGTGGTTCTATTATTAGGCAAGGTGAGGCAGCTGTCCTAGGTAGCAAAATTTTAGAGTGACAGGGACCAAGAGAGGTAGGAGCATGCATGCACAAGAGAGGGTGTGTGTGTGAGAGAGAGAAAGCACCTGTATTTTTGAGTGTGTATGAGAGAGGGGATATGTAAATGTGTGTGTGAGGGGGAATAAAAGTGTGTGTGACCCAATCCACAACAACCTCAGGGTGAATGGAAATGGAAAAATTCCAGGTATAAAGAGTGGAGAGGTTTATTTTTTATTCTTATTACTTTTGTGTGTTACTTGATATGTTTTGAAATATTTTATTGTTTTTTGAGAACTTTTAAAAACATTTTGAGTTTAATTATTAAATGATCTGTTCATCAGGTGGTTGGAAATATTTATTCTATTAGTATAGTTTTACTATTGATAGATATTTTATATGTATTGATTTTATTATTGTTTTATAAGTAATGATGGTGTTTTTATTTTTCCCACTGTTGTACTGTATTCAGAGTCTGGCTTCTTGCAGTTTCCACTTCAGTTTGTGTCTGCATGTTTCTATTTTTATTTTATAGTCACTTTATTCTGTATTTGGTGAGGGTCCATCTGTGTTCTACATGCATAACAGAGGTAAAGTATTTTTGTTGGCATGGTGTTTCTGTATAGCGATCTATAGGAGCCTGGCTTTTTCCATTTTCCTAACAGGAGGAGTATTGGTGTTTTAAGGACTGGTATAATATTTGCAGTATTGCATTTTCTGATGGCCAAGCCCACATCAAATACACTTTGCAACATGCCTAATACCATATGAGTTTGAAGTATCTTTTTGGCTTTTTTATTTGGCAGAGCATATAAAAATAATATACATGTGATATTTTTACTTCAGAAGATTATGAATGTTCTTTCTTCATGTAAAATCATATAAATGGATGGGCTATGGTTGCAACTATATAGCTGAAAAGTTACATTGCTGAACATGTGCTGTGATGTGTATCTGACATTACTGTTTGTGCAGCATTATGTATGCACTGGAAAATCAATAAAACAAGCGTAACTATAAATAAATGCACAATTTTTAATTGTGTGTGCTGAGGGCTGGGAAGGAAGGGGCACAAGGCTGTAAAGTTCACCTAGGGCACCTAATATCCTTGCACCGAACTGGAGGGTGCGCATCATACACAGACCCTCACCATCATCCATCTCCCACTTCTCCAGGGGACAAATGTGGGGGGGGGGGGGGGGGGGAAATGAGAGGCAGGTTGCAGAGTTCCTGTGAGCGTGGCAGGGTTCCCAGTTTCCCAGAAATATTAGCACTGATACTCTATCTGCCACTCCTGTGAGAACACTGAGCCCCGTTTTCCCTTCTGTGGCATTTCAAATCACTGAAAGGGCCAGTCTCTAAAGGGACCCCCCTCTTGATGATTGACCTGTGCCATGCCTTGGGGAAGTGGGGGATCTCATCCCTCGCTTCAGGTAGCTGATTGCCTTGAGCCGCCACTGTGAACGGGGGTCACGTCTGTATGAAAATTTGCACTACTATGGGTAAATTAAGGACTATGTTTCCAGTCCAGCATGGTTTGCTTTCAGTAAATGTACTCAAAACATTAAAAAAGCTGTGAAGGCTGCAGTTTCTCCCGTACCTTAAGACAAGTCTATACAAGAAAACAGCAAAAGCAAGGTTTTATGCATCTCGCATTCTTACAGGCAAACAAGTCACACAGGCTATCAGCCAATAAGGAATCCTTGAAATAAGCAGAACACACACACGAAAGTAGTGGTATGGGGGCAAAGCATCTCCTGCAGACCCCTCTACTTTCAAGCTAGGCCAGCCGAAGGGGGGGGGGGGGGGGGAGTTGCGACATGATCTCAAGGCAGGGGCCTCCTGCAAGGATAAGACAGTTTATATATCTACAATCTTAAAGGCTTTGGCTCAAGCGCTGCTCTGTAAGGTTTTCATCATCTAATCCTCCTGGGGTTCCTGCTGGAACAGTTTGGTGCCTCCAGGCACAAATTATACAGAGAGGATGGAATGCGGCAACAAAGCAAGGATCTCTGTAAGGGAGCTACAAATTGGAACACTTAAGCACTCTACTATACAGAGAAAGCTGAACATCAAACCATAGGAGAGGGCAAAAAGGGAGCGTGAGGGGAAGAGGCCCTTACCAAGAGCTATCAAAGGAACCAGAAAGGGTATTCAAATAGGCACATGCCAGAAGGAAAGGAACAGGACCCAGATGAGATTTTCCTACAGCAAATAAACCTAGCAGAGGTCAGTCCCCCATGGAATCATCTGGAACAATTTCTTACCAGGCAAGATAAAAGTTTGGAACATGGGCGTGGAAGGGAAGAAAGTCAAGTCCTGCAAAGAGAACTAACTACGTGCAAAACAAACAAAAAAAAAACCCAAACACAAACCAACGCCCCCCTCCAAAAAAACAGAAAGACCATGTCCTTGTTCAGGCTGTAGGTACTGAACAAATTCCAAATTAATATTAAAGCAGAGTCATGCTAAAGTAGCTGATAAGTATTATTGGGAAATCCAGTTAAATGGCTAAGAGACTCTTCACTATGAGAATTGCACAATAAAACTCTATATTATTGTGACAAAACTGCCAAGAACTGTGACACTGCTTAGTCAAGCAGTCAGGACCCACCTGCTTAACAAGGGAAGAAAAGCAGTTCTGCCAAAAGCAGGAATGCCTGACTTTATTAAGTCAGTGCTGTATTTTCTAACAGATGTGTATGACCCCCACCCCCACCACAATGCCTTAAAAATAAGAGCTTAAGGCTGCTTGTTTGTCAGCTCTGCAACCCCACAGCCACATAAGATCAGTTCATTACTGCTGTAAGAGTGCCATTCATTTTATATAAAAAGATTGCTTAATAAAATGGCTTCTCAAGTTGAATTCCTCCCTGCTTAGGCATCCAGGCAATCAGATCAGTATTTCCTCCAGCGTTCCTTCAGTCCTGATCAGGGGTGCCATGGAAAACCCACCACCTGATGTTCAGATGCAGACCAGCACCTCACAACAAGAGACACCAGTGGTGGTTCTTAAACATGTAGGAGCTCCTTTCTGGGAACGTGTGTAATCATGCATGCTTCTCCTTCCTAGCAACAGCCCGAGCACTGTAATGTGGCAATTAATGGGCAACATGTAGGGCACGGTTAGCCAGGCCTGGCTTTGTTCAGCACACACCATCTTCCCCCCTCTACGTTTCCTCCTCAGAGTCCTTCCATCCTCTCTGATCCCCAGGCTGAGTAAGATGGGAAGGGTGCGCACTGAGCACTGGATGGGACTCGTTCTGAGTGTTGGGAGCAACAGAAGTGACAGTCAGATGTGGCACACCCACATCACACCGTCATCTCCCTGTTCCTCCACTAGTATATAGAAGGAACTGGTTCATTGTGATGGTATTGCTGCCCTCTCTTGTTTTAAAAATTTAAGAGTGGTGGTGCTTTCACTGCTTCTCTAATTCTTCTCCTAACCATGTCAGCATTGCCTGTCCTGAGGAGTTTGGTGTGCCACACTGCATTTTTGTTCATGTAGGTGCGCCTTAGACTCGAAAAAGTTGGGAAATACTGCATTAGAGAGCTGAGCCCAGAAATATGTTTATAGCGACATCTAATGGCCACACCAAGAGCTCTGGAAATAAAATTGCAAGGAAGCAGCCAATGCCATACTGCACATGTGCAAGAATAAAAAAAGGCACTGGTGGGTCAGAGAACAGAAACGAGATAGGTTTATTTTCTTCTGCAAGAGGTTCTGGTTCTATCACCTGCTGCAACATTAAATCAGTTGTACTTCCAGTTCTGTGTTTTCTCCTCCCTCAGAGCAAGAAAAAATCCATAGGGAAGATATATGATCAATTTAGTGTCACACAGTGACTGAAACCATTGGGATGTGATAATTTGGCTGGAACTCTGTTGTAGAGCTCAGTGTTTCAATCAACATCTACAACACATCACCGGGTCACTTATGAAACGCTAGTTTCTGGCCTTCATTGTTTCAGGGGAAATAAAATGTTTTAGAAATTCATTCTTTTCACCCTCATCCTTCTTTCAATCACTTCCCTGTCACTGTTCATTAATTACTCAATTACACAAGACTGGCACAAGCTTCACCCAAACCAAATCATTTTATACATGCGAAACCAGGTTTTCAGATAACCGCGCTCAGAATGAATGGCTTAGTTTAGTTTTTAAGGTTGGAATGCCAAGCCAAAATGTTCATAGCAGAGCTCCATTTTCTCATCTATTCAGACAAGTGTAGGCCTTTTGGGTAGCATGGGGACAGAGCTTCTGCCAGCAGAATACAGAAGTGCTGAGCTTTCTCTCCATGGCTCCCAGGAGTGTTTGGTCAAAGAGATCCAATGCAGGAGAGTTAGGCTGGGAAAGGACTTTGGACCAGTGCCTTGGGCAAGAGAGGGTTGCAGAGCTGACACTTGAGCCCTGGGAAGAGGGCGTTGAGTCCGAGGGGGCAGGCTATTGGTCAGAGCTCTCAGTTAGGACACAGAGGAAACTCCCTGGATGAGAGCCTGAATTCTTGCTCTGCCAACTAAGTCCACTTCTGCCTCAGTTTACCCAATGTACAAGTAAATAATAAGAACAAAGACAGGAACCAGGAAAGGGGAGTGCTTAGTAGCTGGCATCATTGTCCCAAAAGAGCTACATCTGGAACATAGACCATACCAGGATGCTTTCTTTTAAGCCAGTAATCTAATATATTCCTTACAGTCAACAAACTGAAGCTAAACCCATAGTCACCCTTTATGTCAATAAAAGCCCCATGATCTTAAACTCAAGCAACTAGCATCTAACACCAGAGCATTCTTTTTTAACCCTGTGCCAAGAAGTTTAAAACAGAATGCTAATCAACATTATGGAGCACAGTAATGTCTCTCTGCTCTGATTTGTCCCCTTCTGCATCGCTCTCTACCCTCCTGTTCCCTGATAGGAGGGGAGAGGTTGAATTATGCAGCAGAGTAGCTTTTCTCTGCTCTGTCCAGTTCAGTGCCACCCCCTTCCCTCCTGTTTCCTGCCAGGGGCGCTCTCAGATAACTGGCATATTTGATTAATGGCATGGACTATTCCCCATACATGCTGGACAGTGGGGCTTTTGCTGGGGTTTACTGTAAAAATTGCTGCAGTGTATCAGGATAAACTATACCACTCTGGATTAGGGCTATAAATCATCATATGCTTGTTAAGCTGTCATAACTGTGTGAAGTCCTGGAAAACCGCTATACAGGAGCCTGATCTACTTGCCCAAGAACATATTTGACAGAAAGAGCCATACTGCACCATGGTAGAATTCTGAAATTTAGTCCTGAACAAAACATTTGCCTCTCACTTCCTTCGGGGCTTTTTAAGCAAGTGCCAGTGAGGGCCTAACCAAGACATCAAAAATCTCATATTATATTAGATGCCTGACTTATTATAACAAGTCAGAGGAATGTGTTTTATGAGCATAAAGTTGCAGCAGATAAAAATCAATTTTGGGAAAAAATATGGCTGCCTTGTACCATCTAAACGTAAAAAGGTAAAGTGATGATTTTTCCCTCTATTCCAACTCAATTTACCGAACAGTGTCTTATTACCACCTTGATGGCTCCCGGAGCTAAAAACTTCGGAGGGTTTTCCCTGCTACGATTTTGTCTGGAGGAGAGCAGTTTTCACCTGGGGTGGAGGTTTCCCTCAGCCCCCACCCTGATACTTGACCGCTGGCAGCTAGGGGTGTGTCGACTTCAGATGCCCTGCAGGCGTTGCTAAAAGATGAGGTTAGCGACTTGGAGCTGTAGGATGGAGAGCTTTTGGTGTCTGCACAGCTAGGGACAGGGAGAGATTCGTCGGTGGAGATTACTTCAACTCCTGTTGGATTTCCTACTTTGTCCTCCTCTGTGACCCCTCTTACAGCGGGTGAGAATTTTGCACCTCCTATTAAGCCTGCAGTCGTTACATTGGAGACTTTGTGCGAATTAACAGCAGGGCTCTCAGTTGCAGTAATATCTTGCAATAGTAAAATGGATCAACTTACTGTTGGGATTCCCGGCCACGGCCGGGCTCTCCCTTACCTTCTGGTTCGCTCCCGGCAGCGTGGTCTGCTTCACTCCACCCCAGGCCATGTAGGGGCCTCCTCACGGCGTTCTCCCCACGAGGAGGACGCCACCGGCATTGGGCTGTCCCGCCCCCTAGGTGCACGCAACGGCCCAGGATTTAAAGGGGCCATGACGGGAAGCCTCGGCCCGGCCCCAAATCCCACATCATCAAAGGCCTATTTAAGGGCCCTTCAGACCTCCCTGCCTTGCCAACAGGTCGACTCACCAAGGAGCTAGTTGCTGATCCTGCTTGTTCCTGATGTCTTCCCAGTGATTCTGCTTGTTCCTGACGCCTTCCTGTGTTCCTGCCTGCCTGTTCCAGCTCCGTTCCTGCTTCCAAGTTCCAGTTCCTGTTTGCTTGATTCTCCGGTTTTGACCTCGGCCTGGCTTCTGGTATCCTTCGTCTGCTACCTGTCCTGATCCTTGGTTTGTCTTCCGGCTTCGTCTGTCTTCTGCCTGCCCTGACCATTGGCCTGCCATCTCGTCTCGCACCACCACTGCCTGCCTAGACTCCTGGTTCATCTCCAACCACCCTAGGCTTCTGCCTGCCTCAACTTGGACTGTTCTTTGGATTCCTCTTCGCCAGGAGACCCTCGCCTAAGTCCTGCCGGCCCCGGCACCCAAGGGCTCAACCTGCAGGGAACGTGGGCTGGTATAGGTGAAGGTCCTGTCTGTTCTCCTGGTTCTGTACTACCTCCCAGCTACGTGTACCACTGCAGACCTTCCTTACACTCTAGCCGGCCCAAGAGTCCACGTTCACAACACTTACTGCCTCCCTGAATTCTAAAATTAAAGCTCAGGAGGATTCTCTCCATGTTGTGAAGTCTTCTGTAGCCAAAGTGAAAACTGATATTCAACAAATCCAAAATTTTAATGTGGTTACAGTTAAAGATAAAGCTGCTCTATCTAGGAGGCTTGAAATGCTGGAAAATTGGAATAGTCGTCTGAATCTTAGACTGATTAACTTCCCCAGGGTTATGGGAGAACTCCCATCAATTACCCTTAAGAGATACCTTCGGGGGGTACTTCTTATATCAGAGTCTGAGATCCCCCCAACTAATAAAACATACTTTGTACCTGTTGCTTCTGCTGAGAGACACACATCAATGGATCCTGGAGGACTTCCTTTAGTCATGCAAAATGTAACCACTTTCCTGGAATCTTCGGGTATCGAGATCACTGATCGCCCTACTTTACTTGTATCACTTATAGTTGAACAGGACATTAGTAAATTAATGTCATGCTATTTTCAACATTTAAATTCCCTCTTTCATGGCTCTAATGTGTGAATGTTTCCTGATATTTCTAAAATTATCCAAGAAAGGCGAAAGGGCTTTCTAACAATAAGACAAGAAACCATTTCCTTAGGAGTGACTTTCCTAATAAGATACCCTTGTAAATGCATTGTTAAAAAAAGATAGTGACTGCTATATCTTCTTTGCCCCGGAGCAGCTGAGAGCCTTTCTTGATTCATTTTCTACTTAGTTTTCTAAATTCCATTAAGTTCCAATATCTTTGAATACTAGGTAGCTCTGTATTTTCGGGACTATGCCTTTTTCTTGTTTGTTACCTTGTACTCCTCCTAGCCAGGCTGAATTATGATTTTGTAATAAGCCATTGATATCTTTATTTTCTTCTTTTTGTTTGTTGCTTAGCGCTGTTTCACACTGGCTTATTCGTGTTTCTTAAGAACATTAATACTTTGTATGTATTGGTAAAGTTATACATTAAAAAAAAAAAAAGTACAGTGCAACCATGGTTTTTTATGTTTTCTTGAGAAAGTGCTTGTCATCTTTCTAACCTCATGAGCTTATGTATCCTGAAGCTGCGCTCAGCATCAGTTTGTCACGCTGCTAATTAAAATGAATGCCATCTCTGCCAGCTGTGGGACAGAGGTAGCTGCAAACTTCCAAAATACATCCAGGCTTATGTCAACTGGGTTTATGGTTAGCTACAAATGCAGGTGTGAGAAACTTTTGTATAAAGATAAGATTCTTCTACAAAGGCATCATTCATTCAGAAATTGAATTAAAATTATCTTTGGTATGACCAAAAAAAAACAAACCCCAAAAACCTAAAGATGTCTGAGGGATCATACACCCACTCCTTACACTAGCCACTTCAACCTCACCTCCTCCCCTTTAAGGCAGGAGGAGGGAGGCCTATCAACAGGAAGGCAGGCATTGGATTAGGGAACAGAGTGGCTTGGTTCTCATCTGTTCCAGCCCCAGATCACCTCTCTTGTTCCCTGGAAGCTGCTTGGGATGGGAGAGCCCAGAGCATGAAACAGACATTAGATGACGGATGCTGAGACAGAAAGTTGTTCAATCAGCTCTGCAGACCCTATAGTTTCTTCAGTTGAAGAAATTAGCATGGGGGCACTTCAAGTTGGTTGTAAGTTATGCAACAAGCTAAGTTCACAGAATCCTAAGAGCCTGGGGGACCACTGAATATGCCTCTCTCAGATGGTTCTTAAAGTATCAGTTTAATCTACTTCTTGACTCTGTTGCTTCAGCTGTCAATCTTACTGTGTCCTCTGTTCTGTTGTCTTTTTACATTTTTTTTTATACTAAAACTATGTATAGTCCGTTATGACCATCTTGTCTTAAAATTTCTCTTCCCTTCATCTCCCCCGCCAAAGTCTCTGCTTCGGTTGTTTGTGTTGTATGTACATGCATCAATGGGATCCAAATACAGGGGCAGCCAGCTTCGCCACTGGGGACTCATAACAGAAGAACCCAGCAGGCAAAACATTCAGAAAAACTTTAAATCCTAATCTCTCTTCAGGAATGAAATTACATTTAATGAAAAAGGGCATCACACAAAACTCGCATGCCAACTGAAGGAGCTAAATAGTTTTTGCTGCAAGCACCACTACTTAAATGGAAATGAGGAATATATGGATCACTCAAAAATATGTATACACATTTTTTAAGCTCTAATCACCAGAAGGAGAAGGATGGAGGGCTAGAGCCTACCCTGTGCTATGCTGCGGCAATCTCCACGTAAAGGTTCTATGGGGAAATTGTGCTGCAGTGACAATTCTAGCTTGGCTTACAATCTTTCTAGCTGCAGGACAGCAAACCAGCACCAGAATTGGAACAACAAATCTTTTTGGGCCCAAGTTTGCTTTCCTCCACACCTAGTCAAAATCTACTAGGGAAAAGGAGACATCCGATGCATCATGGGAACTCATAGCCTCCAGTATTCTCTCTCTCCAATTTTCACTACCCTACTCTTTATAACCTTGCCAACACAGTGACAATTCTCGACTGGGAGCTGCAAGCCGTGATTCTTTAAAACTTGTACTTGTGAAGCATGGCATAATTATGGTGATGGCTGGGAGTCCATGATCAACACTGGCCCAATAAGCAGGTCAAGGTATGAACCCAGAACACTATTAGCCAACCTTTTTAAACACACCCCTCGACACCTCCTCTGCTTTTTCACAGGAAAGCCAAAAAGAAGCCTCGGGTGAGGCAAGAGGCTTTCGGACTCTGTAGTATTTTTTCCAAGCCAGTCATCAGATGTGATTAGAGGCCTTTATTTTTCAGCATTTCAACTCAAGGTAACCGCTGGATGTTTACCCAGTTTGTCAATTCCATCATGAATGAGTCAGCATTTCAGTTTTGTCGGTCTTTCTATGTTGCTGTATTATTTTACTAATCCCAAAAATACGGAAGGTTAATCAAATTACAACAAACATTTTTTTTAAAAGTTACAAAAGAATTTTCAATCTTAATACAGATAATTTTTACAAAAATGTAAGAGATTATAGTCATAAAGTACAATACTGAGTGAATCTTATATATTCATAAGGGCACACTTAATTATGTCTATATATATATAGAAACATATCGCCAAATCACAGATTTAATGTGACACTTCACCCACCATATCACCCATAAATTATCAATCATACCTTCACATCCATATACATGGTAAAACAGGCCTAATATAAAATCAACCAAAGTTTCCCGACAAGGTCCTTTGTTTCAGCCGCTTGGGCTTCTTCAGGGAAATATGTTACCAACAATTCAACCCCAGACATATACAAACATTCCACCAGTCCCAACTATTAAGGCTGAAGACAACAAATCTTTTCAACAATATCTGATGTAATTTGATTAACCCCTGGGTTTTTGGGATTAGTGCATATATATTGTACAGAGGTTGAAATATACTTTCCGTATTTTTAGCTGTATTATTTAATCATATCAAGTTTGTTCCCCAACTGGAACAACGGAAAGTGCAGGCAATACATTTTTTAAATAAATAAATAAATAGGGCAAACAGAAGACCTGGTTCAGTTCTCAGCTCATGCTCCAGAGTGAACTGCACTATTGCTATGGTAATGCTCAAAGCCTCCAGCAGAAGTGAAGGTATAGGCCCTGTTAAAAAAAAATCATAGCATACTTCTTTAGAATTGCATCTCACTTTCTTGGCCACAAAGGGTCTCTGAAGTCACTTGGTGGCAATAGGAGAGCAAAAGGAAAATACTAGGAGGGCAAGAATAATGACTGCCTACTGAAAGTCTAAGGAGGAGGAACAAGATGAAAGGTCCTGATAGGTAACAATAGGAAACAAAAGCTAAAATAATACATGGGAGAACTAAGATGGCGGCATAGCAGGTGACTGTGCAGCAGGCTGGCTCCCAGTTCCTGCAGACATTATTGGCTTGTAATCCTTTTCCCGGCACTCAAAATAGGCCAGGGATCCCCTGAAACGATGTGGGGGCAGATTAAAGCATCAGACCCAAAAGAAATGCTAGAAAATTGGCTTCAGAAAAAACAGCTTTGACAGAGGAGGTCATACTGGACGAGGAGTCTCTGGGAGAGACAGACCTACCGGGAGTTATGCTACATATGGTCAGAGAAGTCACAAATAAAATTGGCACACAGCTTAAAACTAGCCTAGATAAACTGTAAATGGTGGTCAGGTTAAGCCTGGTAGCTACTGTTAATGAAAACTTGGCCAGACTGGACAGTTTTCAGGAGTGCATGGAAGATGTGGAAATGGCTGTGACATCTGCCAGTAGGTGACTCGATAAGCTTGAAAAACTGATGCAACAGCTAACAGACAAGCAGGACAAACTTGAAAATAGAAGCAGACTAAACATACGAATCATGGGTTTATCTGAAGGCATGGAAGGAACAGACTCTGTTGGCTTCTCTGTTAAAATGGCTGCCGCAGTTGCTCAAACTGCAATTAATCAAACTGACTGTGAAAGTAGACAGAGCACAAAGGCCTGCAGGGAATGCACGGCCCAGAGCTGTAATTGTGCAGATGCACAATTTCATGGATAAAGCCAAAATCCTAGTTGCCTCATGGAGAATGCCAGAATTAAGCTACAATGGGTAAACCCATATATCTTTTTCAAGATTTTTCAGCAGACCTCCAAAAAAAATGTCAAGGTTTCACAGAGGCGAAACGTCTGCTTCCCTTGTGCGGGGTGCAGTACACCATGATATAGCCGGCAAGGTCATGATGGAGCTACTAAATTCTTTGAATCTGCAAAAAGAGCTCACAGTCTCAGTAGGTGGAACTATGACAACTTAAATTGCGATGATGGATGAGTACAGGTTTTTGCAGGGGAATATGGCAAGTTAGAGACTGGGGTCTAGCAGAACTGCACATACACAGAAAAGTTTGGGGGGGGGAGGAAGGTATATAGCAAGGGATTTTATCTGTGGGTTGTTCTTTGGGGTGTAGGGTACTGGGGGGGGGGGAGCTCATGGGATTGCAATGTGAGGGATGGGATTTTGTGCATTTGGAGGTACTGAAAACACGTGGTTCCAACCTCTGAGAAATCTTACTGCCAGCGCTTAAACGGAATTGAGGGAGAATGCTAAAGAACGCATGGTGGCAACCCTGCATGTCAGTATAAAATGGCTCACACAATTTCTTGAAGCACTCGGCATTATCCTCCATGCGGGCATGTATGTGTTTGCATGTACTGGAAAAGTACAGGTCGTTACATTTTTCTACAGAATGCAGATGCATGGCTCGGGTGACACCACCGAGGAACCCAGAGCTGGACGTTTACGCTACAAAGCTTTTTTTTTCCCATGCAGGCACATAAGGCTAGCTTTGATTGTTACAAGGCCTTTATGAAATAATAAATGGTGGGTGGTTTGCAGGGGAAAGGAAGGGAATTGTTGGGGAATTCAAAGGGTTGGATGGCTAAGGTGGTCTTTTTTTCAGGAGAGAGTCTCAATGGGGACTGCATATGTTGTAGCAGGCTGAAGACCCCAGGAAGCTCCCTGCCTGGTTGGCTCTGCTTGCCTGGAGAACCTGTTAGAGGGCAGGAGCCGGGATCCCTGGAAGTGAAGGGGTTTTTGATGGGGAGAGTGATTTCCCTTATTTCCATGTTGGGATTCAGGGTAAAGGTCATGGTTTGATATGAGTTGATGTTTTGTTATTTTAATTGTTCAGGTTAGACCTGGGTTTATGAAAAAAAAAAAAAAAAAAAAGCAGACTACAGAAATTGTATATCTTTTGTTAAAACGATTTCTCTGGACCGTGCTGGGGGCACAACAAGTGGATGGGGCTGCTTGTATTATCTGATTACTTTTAATAAAAAAAAAAAAAAAAAAGTCTGTGCCACAAGTGAACCTAGTCACTTTCAAGATCAGAGGGCTAATCTCTCCTATTAAGAGGAAAAGACTACACATACCTTAAAAAAAAAATCATGTTCACATTGCAATGTTACATGAGACCCATCTAACTAATAAGGAACACAGCAAATTATAAAGGGACTTGTGGGTAAGCTAGGATTTGCTTCATACAAACCTCCTGCTATGAGATTTGCATTTTGATACACAAAACTCTACCAGCGATTGTCCATAAACCCCAAAACAGACCTGGAGGGTAAATGTGTCTTCATGGATTGTACCCTATAGGGCAGGGATTTTGTCTTGGTAAATATATACGGGCCTAACAAGGGACAAAATGGATTCTATAGGAACCTAGCAAAAGATATTGCATTGATCTCCACTATCAAAAGAAATAATAGCTGGGGGAAATTGGAATAAATGCTTGAATCCGTAGAGGGATAAGACCCATAAAGAAGCCAGGCTAGATGGACCAAAATGCAGGGCTTAAATCTTTTACTCCATTGCTTGGACTGCAAGATGTCCAGAGACAGTAATACCCCTCAGGGAAGAATTTTACGTGCCTCTCAACACCACACAATACACAACAGTCCTATAGATTGTTTTCTGTGCTTTACGAAGCTGTCCCCAATTTTGGGGGCAACTAATATTTATTTATTTATTTAAAAGCTCTTCTATACCATCGTTAAGTTAGATAACCATCACAACGGTTTACAGCAAGGCATGATAATGAATAAAGTAAGTGGTATAGATTACAATTAATCATGTGCCATCATAGTGCGGTAACAATTCACTTCAATAAACTATGTGTGTACTTTATATCCTGTGATACTATCAGATCATAGTCCAGTCTTACTTCCTTTACTAATAAAGCCTGTTGTGACAGGTGGTAGGACATGGAGACAGCCTTTCCCTGCTGGGTAGAGATGAAATCTCAGATTTAGTGAACAACACTCTCCAAGAACTTAAATCATAATCGCAGAGAATTATAGCCTAGTGTTGCTTTGGGAAACATTCAAGGCAGTATTAAGGGGTAATATTACTGGCTAAGCTACATCACCTTAAAAAACAAAAAGCCAGAAGGGAACTTTCGCTCATTAGAACAGTGATTCTCAACCGGTGTGTTGCGGCTCCCGGTGTCCCCCTGCCCCAGTTGTGCTTCCCTTCTCCCCAGGGGCGGATTGGCCTATCAGGAGATTGATCATCTCCCAGTGGGTTGTTGCAGTTAGTAGTGGAGTAATGTTGTGTGCCGCCGGAGGCCAGGCTTATTGGGCCAAACAATGAGAAGAGGCTTCACATGAGAGAGGAAACTTGCTTGTGCGTGTATGTAAGTGGCAGCTTTGGGTGTGGTAAAATGGGTGCGTGAGTGGCAGCTTTGTGTTTGTGTGTGGTAGAATGGGAGCAAGAGCATGTGTGTGAGTGAGAGAGAGAGACTGGTCAGAGGAGATGTGTTTTTGAGAGAGAGGCTGCTCAGGGAGGTGATGTGTTTCTGTGTGTGAGGAAGAGAGACTGGTTAGGGAGGTTACTGGTGTGATAGATAGGGTTGTTACTGTTTGAATGTGTTCCATAATACAGGTGTAACTTTGTGTGGACTAATTTATGTGCATTACTACAGATCCTGGGAGTATGTTAGGTGCTATATTTCTCATTTCATTTCTCCAGGTTTGCACTGCATGCAGAGTTGGCTTTTTTGGTTTTCCATTCCTGTTTTTGTCTCCATATTTATAATTTGTAGTCTTTCAGTACTTGGTGAAGGTCAGTTCTGTGTGTGTGACCGAGGTGAGGTATCTTACTAGCATCTTACTAGCATGTAGGCATTTGTATCAATCTTATTTGTTGTGTTTTCTCAATAGGAAATGCATTAGTGGTAAATTACTGTCTTTTCATAAGGAGGGGTATTGTGCCTAGTAGTAAAGGGAGTTTGTTTTGCTTTTACTGAAATGTCATCAGAACCAGAATATCTTTTTTGTATGGTGAGCTGTAAGGGTAATGCCCTAGTTTTGCTATGCACCCATTTCATTGTTTGAGATAGAGGGGGGTCCTGAGGATGCAGAATGTATGTTTACATTTAGCCCCGTGATGGTCACATGTTCAGTGTGTCACGCATGTGAGAACCATCTGTCAGGTGTGTCTGGCCGGAAAAAGGTTGAGAACCACTGCATTAGGAAAATAGAGAGGCTCTAGGGTCAACACAAAGCGAGCTGTTCTAGGAAAGTCTGGCAAGAGCTGCAGCAGTACAGACCCGAATTAAGTGGTATTCAGAAGGAGCAAGTTGAGAAGTCCTATCGCTTCCCCAGACAGAAACTATACAAACAAACATAGAAACAAAGCACGTGCTCTTTTAGCCAGAATGTTGAGGAAGATACATACTGGCAATGTGATTACAGGTATCCGTACTGCTAATGCAGTGCTCACATATCAAATGATAGGTATTAATCACACTTTTGTAAAAGAGTTTTCACGATTCTATGCTAGGGAGGAATAAATGTCGCTCACTGAGCTCAACAGCTATCCGGCAGGAATACATCTCCCTCAAGGACAGAAACACAAAATAAGAGACAAGCAACTCCTATAACGATGGACGAGATTCAAAAGGTCATTTCATTCTTTACCTAATGGAAAATGCCCAGGTCCTGATGTATACCATTTAGACTTTTATAAATTTTTTTTTCTACAGATAGGCCAATTATTGTATAAAGCTTTCCAACACCTCCAATTACATCTTAAGCACCCTCACAGACTAACACCACTATTGGACCTTTTGCCCCATTTCATTGCTTAACAGAGACATTAACATCCTTGCCATGGTACTCAGTTACAGTTAGAAAGGATAATGTTGGACATTATTCATCCATATCAGACAGGCTTTGTTAAGGAGAGACAGTCCACAGCTGATACATGAAGGGTTTTTAATATCATAGCTACGGCCAGGAAGACTGATAGGTCTACGGCTATAGTGTCATTGGATACTGAAAAGGCCTTCAATCGTCTGCAGTGGTCATTTCTCTTTGTTATTCTAGAGAATTATAAGTCTGATCCTCAAATTTGTTGCATGGGTCAAGGCCTTATACGCCCATCTGGAGGCAAATGTTTTGACTAATGGCAGTTCCCAATCTTGACTAATGACCAATGACAAATGTTTTGACTAAAGACCACCTCCCAATCTTGCAGGGAACTAGACAGGGATGCCCTTTGTCGCCTCTGTTATTTGACCTTGCTATTGAGGCACTGGTACAATTAATTTGATAAGACCCCAGAATAACAGGTTTCAAATTTGCAGACCAAATGCATGAACATTTTGCCATTTTTGACTGACCCTAAACACTTTGTTCCCAGACTGCTTCAGGTCCTCACTGAATATGGTAGAGCTTCTGGATATAGAGTAAACAATCAAAAATCCAAAATGTTTCTAGCACACCAGAGTTCGGCAACTGTATTTCAAGAAGTCCTTGCATCTTTCTATTTGGCTCATAATGTATTTCACTATTTGGGGACCTTTATTCCTTGGAACTGGTGGGATATATACAGAACAAATTATGCTCCCGTAGTTGGTAAGATTCACACTCATCTTAAGGAGTGAAGTAGGTAGAATAGCTGTGCTAAAAATGAACATCCTACCCATATTAACTTAGTTTAACATGTTCCATGCTCCTTACCTAGAACCTCTCTCATGGTCTTGGAGGGTAGCATCTCTAAATGTATTTGGCAGGGCAGAGTCCCTAGGAATAAGTTGGCAACTTTGTGTCAGTGAAGGGAGGTGGGGGGGGGGCTCTCCCGCATCTCTTGGAGATCTTCGGGGCAGCTAGATTACGTTGTGTTAAAGATTGGCTTGGAAGAGATGCAGAACTTACATGATTACCTCTTGAAAGCAGAATGTTGGAGGGACCGGACCTAGACACTCTAGTTTTTCTACCCTCAACATCCATACTGGCCAGAAGAGTGGCTAAATCACACCCTCTGATTATCCATACCCTTCTGCAAATATATGCAGCTTTTAGAGGAGGTTCAGACACCAGCTTCCCTGCTAAGGCACATCCCGAGCCTCTCTGGTCATACCTTTAACAGAGACACACACACAACTGATGGGACCTGGATCTTGAGCACATAGGGCAGCTCTGGGATGGCAAAGGGTGATTATCCTTTGAACAGTTATGTGAGGATTTTGGTATATGTCTTGAATATCACACTAAGTTAAAGGAGCAGATCCTTAAATTGGCGAGATCTGGATGGGTGCGAAGATTGCCCTCAGTCTCTGAATTGGCTTTAATGGATGAAGATCTCACTAGGAAAATAGTTTCTGTACTATACAAGGCTATCTGGGCTGTTAGGGAATCCTCACTTACGTAAGTAGACAAGTGGAATGACAATTTGGTAATGGGGTTAGATTGGACTGAAAGTTAATTTGTAAAAGAGCCCTCAAGGTATCTATATGCAGTCGCAGGGCAGAGCTGATGTACAAACTCCTCCATCTGGTCTATAGATGCCTGATATCACCAGGTACTCCCCTTCCTTGTCACGGCTTTGCTGGTGTGGTTGTGGCCAAGAGGGCACTTGTATACACGTGGTGGTCTTGTACATTCACACAAGTTTTTTGTAAAGAGATACAGGCTAAAAACGTACATGATTATGGTTAAGGATATTCAGTTAACAACATCTATTTGCCGCCTTCTTGGAAAAAATTGGAGGGCTCTTGCTTAACAAAGACCAATGTGGTCACATGGTACATGCAGCCTGGTTTACCATAGCCACATTATGGAAGTGAATACTTTTGCTCGTGCATTGGCACAAACTGCTACAATACATTGCTGTTAAAAAAAAAAAAAAAAAAAAAAAGCTTCCTTACTCCTTAAATAAGTCCTCTGTACTGTAAGATCTATTGTTTAAGGCTAATTCACGAACTTTACAGGGGCAAGGGATCATTAACTTTTCTTACATTACACTGTACTATGTTGTTGGAGTTTGCCTTGCCCTAAAATATGTGATGAGCCTAAATAATTCTCTCTACTACCAGCTCTTTGGTTAAATAAAAAACGTTACAGAACAAAAAACCACAAGCAATGGAAAGGGTATTTGTTAGTTCATTTTTTGATTTAAAAAGAAAATATTCAACCACACATCAAGCCACAGGCTTGCCCAAGACATAGGAAATGGGGCCATCCAATCCTTTTATTTGTCCTGGCAGTGTCCTCTTGCTCATTTTGGCTTCCAGCTCAAATAGAACCAGCTTTTACTGGGCTATCAGCCTTCATTCATAATTACCCAGGGGATTTTCCCCAATTTTTAACCCTCTTGCTCTATTCCAGTTATTGTAGTGAAGGGCCTTGCCCAGGGGCCACAGACAGCAGCTCCTTCTGGAACCCGATATGTGTGCAGGCCGCATTCAACCACTGTGTGTCACCATCGTGTAACGGCAGAGCCCGCTTCCTCTGCACCGGGTGGTTGTGCATGCTACCTCATCAGCAGAAACTGGGATTTGGAGTAAAACCCAATCTGTCCCCAGTGGGGAGATGCACAACTACTGAAATAACAAGTGGTCCCCCAAAGTCCTTTTTTTAACAATGGTTTCTTCTGTCATCCACCAAATTTTCTGCCGCCATCTATGCCTCCCTCAGTCTACAAAGCATTAACAACCCTTAGCATGAACCAGCGTAGGACATACCTCATATGCAATGGCGAGGTCTGTGTGGTCATCGATATCCACTTTTGCCATCAGCACTTTGCCTTTTTGCTTGGCTACCATCTTCTCTAACCGAGGCCCCAGGATCTTGCAGGGCCCACACCACCTGCAGAACAGTTTCAGTTGAGAGCAAGTTAACAGCAGTGTATCCATGGCAGGTGTCCTTAGGTCAAAACCACTGCATATGGCACATTGCATACAGGGTCACAGTGCATTACGTCAATCACTGATATTCACATAAAAAGATGCTCCTTTGAGAGTCAAGCACATATTTGGCCTCTCATTCTGCCACCCCCCCCTCCCCTTTACCTGCAGATTAGTGCCACTGATTCAGAAGTTAATATGAATGTGGAAATAAATACAACCCACGTGCTTGCTTCAATGCTGAATCTGGGATTTCGGTAGAAGTGTGACATGCCTAGGCTTTAAAGCCCCAGATCTTGGCTGATGCATATATGGTCAGTAAGAATGGCCCATTTTGTTCTTCTTGGCATAACTTACAGAACTCTGATAGGTGATTTGCTCAAGATAAAAGACCCTAATGACTGAGCATTATTCATGGAAAGCAGCCCAGCCCTTAAGGTACTAGGAGGGAACAATTAGAGGAACAGTAAATAGGTTGAAACCTTGACAACCAGTCTGAAGAGGTCTTACCCTTTCAGCAAGCACAAGGTGGCCTCAAGTTCAAGTATTATCCTATTATGTCCCAATTTTTAAGAAGCTATCCTCGAAATAGGACACAGACATAACTGGTTAATATCATTGGGTTATTTTATATTGATCCAATAAAAAAGGTATTACAACTAGCAAATAAGTCACTTAAAACTCAAATAGGAACAGAGAGGGAATTAATGCTCCTTTATTTGCACAAACAGTACTGTACCCAAGACGTTCCTGTCTTCCTTTGATGATCTGTGCACATAATACAAGAGTTTCTGACTTGCAGATCAGAGATTGTAATATTGGCCCATAATGCCAAAGAGAAAAAATTTTATCGATTCTTCCTGATCTTCTAGCAGCTCTTACTTTCCATGATCAACAGCAATTTCCCAAAATTTATACATAAAATACTATGAACACCAACTGTCTTAGCAGGTGAATTAGGACCATTTATCGAAAAACAGCTGCCAGCAAGACAAATATGCACTATAAAAAGCAGCAAAGTTTTCATGCTTCTCATGGCAAAACTAAGCTGTTTTATGTCAAAAAACAACTGAACATGTTAACTGCCCAACTGGCTCTACCCACTGTAACATGCTGAAAGAAAATCCCCTTTACATTCAAAAGATGGGGGCAAGCACTGTAACATGACTGCATGCCACTCCTCTCTGTGGTCAAATTATGAATGCTCTCTTTGTTTTGGCCCTACAACTGCCTGTAATTCCTGGGCTTCCACATGCCCGATAAGAACCTGCTTCAATCCCAATCGTTTCCACACATGTAGCTGAGGGACTACGGGCCTAACACACTCAGCTCCCAGCAGCCAGGGCATTCCCCTTCAGTTGCTTCTCTCGTTTCCTACACTGCAGCAACAATCTTCTAGCACAGGCACGGACAGCTCGTCAGAGCCTAGTACCAGACTATGGGCGTCACTAAGTGGAGGTGGCGGAGACCTACTCTGCAGTCTGAGCAGCAGAAGTTGGGTCCAGGAACTGGAGCACGATCACCTGGATGGCAGTTGCTGATGGAATACTGGAACCCAGCAGCAGTGTTTTATTTAAAAAAAACAAAAAAACAAGTCATCAAACCTCTAGCACTTGTTCTTTCAAAAAAAAAAAAAAAAAACCTGAAAGTTGGTTATATTCCATGCTGGACACAGAAACAGGGAGGATGAATTTCACAAGCTAGAAGAAACTGCTCCAAAACAATGAACCACTGCGTAAATGAAAACATTAACAAACAGTGAATGAAGGCTGGCTTAAATTTATGCACAACTTTACAAGTCAAGACTCTTATTACGAGGCATCACCGTCCAGATCTAATGCATTTAAATACTCACTCAGCGTGAAAATCCACAATCACTGGCGTTTCACATTTGATGACCCGATCATGAAAATCACCCTCATCCTGGATGTTGAAAGTGACTCTGCACATGGGAGAGGAAGAGAAAGTCCGAACGGAGGGCTGGTGTGCTGCGCAGGCAGCTGATGCTGGCAGGGGGCGGTGACACGGGGCATAGAACCCCCCGAGGAACGGCGAGGGGCGGCAGCACTGAACGGGCACGGAGAGGCCTTTCACGGAGGGAGACAGTAGCCGCTGCAATAAAATTCTCTGGGCCATCTGCAGGAAGAAAGAGAAACTCAGCTAACATCTCAGTATTGGCCACCCCAAGCCCGCAAAGCTTCATGCAGAGATCATTTCTATAACAAAACCCTAGTTATACCCACACCTCCAGTAAATATTAGAGAGAAGAGAAGCTAGAAAGTGCCATGTCCAGATGCAGGAAAGGTGTGAAACACACCAGGAGATCAAACAGATTAAGATAAATTGTACTTCACCTAGGAGCCATCCTTGTGGTTTGGTGGTACTGCTGTGCAACACCACATGGACAGAGCCGGTTTCAATTCCAGAATCCGGATATTGCGCTCCCTGCATTGGCAGAAGCTGGGGATGCTGAGGGGGAGGGAGTCATGCTCATTGCACAATGACTCCTAGTGGCCAGACTGCAGGGCTCTAGGACAGCATTTCCCAAGCCTCTCCTGGAGGCACATCTAACCAGTTGGATGTTCAGGTTGTTATCTGTAATGAACATACATGAGTTACATTTGCATATATTGGAGACCCAGGGTATGCAAATGTCTCACATGCGTATTCATTTTATGAATCCTAAAAACCCAACTAGATAAGTGTGCTGCCAGGAGAGGGTTGGGAAACACCGCCCTAGAGGGAGTCCTGTTGCATGGCCCCTGACTGAGGACCATGGCTGTGATGATTGGGCCAGTCGATTTGGAAGAGGTTATAACCCAGACAAAAGAGATTCAGGTAGCTGTGAATGAAGGATCATGGTGTCAGTTCCTGGCCCTGGTTCTCACTCAGAAGCCCAAAGGAGCAGACGGAAAAAAAGTGCTGAGCCAAAAAATACAAATAAATAATTGTAGGAATAGCTTCTGTCTACAGTAAGGATGAAATAATATACCTAGCACATTTGTTCGTGATCATTAGTTTTAATAGTATGGCTACCATGCTAGGACCACTTGGATGGCGTTCTGAATGCCTGATCAGCCAAATCCTTGCCCTCCAAAGTGAGTCAGGTCATGCTCGTACTTCAGCAGTAATCATGCCAATCTCAAACGTTAAGGTCTGCAGAGCTTTCACATCGGTTTAATGTTTTATTTCCTTCATCCTTTAACACTATTGTGGTGTGAAAGAGCAGCTGCTCTACTATCATTAGGGTCAAGGACCCTGCTCTCCCACAGCTCAGGGCTAGAAAATCCTGCAGGATTACCATCAATTTGATATTGGTTAATGTGAACAAGAAAGAAAACTTTTTTTCTCTGTTTGTCTGTTATTATACATTCAAGTGGACTAACACCAACCACACTACTTTAATCTTGGATAAAGATGGAAAGCTTTTTTTTTTAACAAATTGAAAGCTTCTAAAAATAATTTATATAAAATATGATATGTTTTGACTGGACTAACCTAATACATTTCTTGATTAGTTGTTTTGGAAGACAAAACTCTGTTCATCGGGTCCAAATAAAAGAGGATGTTCCTGAATATACATTATTACATTACAATGGTGATGTGAATAGGAAGGGTGGAAAAGGTTGATGTGGGGCGATAACTGGACTTTTATAACGACTCCCTCTCCTCTGCTCTTACCTCACCCACCCACTCACTGAAGCTTGTAACCCCACCAGTCTCTCTCACAAAATGTACTTCTCATTCCTGTCAGTGTCACCTCCTCTCCTCTCCCCCTTCCCTCTCAGGGACTCCTTGCCTTCACCTCGCTTCTTTTCTTTCTTGTCCTCTCTTCCACTGCTATTAATTATCCATGTCCCCATGTCCACCACCAGATGCCTCCAAGCCACCCCTCCCCACCCAGCAGCTGTGGGATCCTGTCACTGCCCCTGATGAATGCATGCCTCTGCTTACTAACTCACAGCTACGCATCCAGGAACAAAGGTCCCACCGGGGCCCCACTGTTCTGCTCAATAGCGGCTGCATGAAGAGTAGCAGTACCAGCAATCTTAGAGCTGCAAGGAGGAGTATTTTGGACAGCCAGCAGAAAGATCGTGACTGGGAGGGACGGAAGAGCTGGACAGTGAGCAGGCAAATGCAAAGTACTGTGGAGAAGGTGGGAGCACTCAGGAAGAGAGAGCCCTGGCTGCAGCCAGTAGGGACAGAATCATGATGGCACCAGGTCTGAGCTTGTGTCCGTCAGGAAGGCTGCTGCAGGTTCCATCGTCTCACTGGTATACGTCCTCTCGAGAGAGGAGCAAGCAGGAACGTGCCACCAGTGCGCAGCAGGAAACAATCTGCAGAGTCATTGCTGTTGCATCGAAGGCCTGTTTAAGGATGGATTCCAATCGTCTGTCCTGAGTATCCTTCATTGCAGCCCCTCCCTCAACGGGAATCATTCGCTTTGAGACTGCACAGTCCATGGCGTCCACTTTCGGGAAACGCAAGTGCTCCTTGGTCGCTGGTTCTAGGGGGTATAGGGCTTCCAAGACCCGAGCCCCTTTGAAGCTGGCCTCCGGGGCAGCCCACTCCAGGTCAATCAGTTCCTGGATGGCTTCCATCATTGGGAAGTAGCATGAGGCTTTACGAAGGGACACCAGGATGGGATTTTTCTTTGGTTCCGCCATCAGATCCGTGCCTGGAATACCCAGGGTCTTCAGAGTCTGGGAAACAAGGGCTGGTAATTCATCCCTGTGGAAGAAGCAAAGCATGGTTCGGTATGGTTCCAGGCCTGGAGGGATTTCTCCTTCTTCCAGGGAGTCACCATCGTCATCTGAGGTGTCCGGGTCCCTGTCAGGGAAATTCTTGGTTAGGCGAGGCATGCCTCGAGGCATCTGACCAGGGCCGGGAGGATCTTGTGCTTCCAGCAGGGGTTGAACCCGGGGTGCAGCCGGGGCTGATTGCACCTGAACGAAGGCTTGCAGCCCTTGGAAAAATTCTAACTAGGAGAAGGTCCCTGGATCTAAGTTAGTCCCAGGGGGAGTTGGTGTAGGAGCCCCTCTCTTGTGGGGAGGCCATCTCAAGAGATGCATAGATCCGGGGAACTATCATCTGTAGTAGTTTCGGACCCATCCCCCAACAGTGAGGGACCAGGCTTTGGTTCCCCCTGGGCTTCCTCACAATGCTGGCACAGGCAGGACTCCAGTTCAGGCTGCGTGGCTCTTATGTGGTAGGCTGCGCAAAGAGAGTGCCTTCTGGCCTTCTTGGGTGCCGGTGCCTCTAGCTTCAATGCGCGTGTGCAGCTGTAAATGCGGCTGTGTATGTAGTTGTGTGCATGGGGTGCGCTCAGATATGCGCACTCGGTTGTGCCATGGCCAAATTGTGCGCGCGGTTACGTGTGCAACTGTACACACGTCTGTTTTGGACGCACGCAAGTTAGGCGCATCGGCTGCCCGGCCTGCCCCGGGCGTACTGCCGGTCGAGATAGGAAGATGGCGCCGACGCCCCTGCGCATAAGATGACGCCCCCGAGGGTCTCCACATGGACCCCTGCCCCAGATTGGGGCCTAGCCCAACTAGGACTGCTCAACCCGATCAGTGCTCCTTTTACCTCGCCGGGAAGTAATTCAAATCGATACGGCAATCCAAGCCTCAGGAGACCTGATTTAAAGTTTTCTGCTTATCTGGTCTCAGCGCTTACCGATTGAGTGCTGGGACGGTCTCCAGCTGCAGGGGGAAAGGGCTTTAACTTCACCGCCGTGCTCGTTTCTGCACCACTGCCTTTCAGCCACTCTGGCGGCTAAGTCCATGCCGAGAACCGGCTACCGGACCAAGGCACACCTCTGAGGGATATCGGAAATCACCTCAGGAATTCTCAACTGGGGGAGGGACCCTTAGGTTTCACCACAGAAGAGCGAGGCTCGATCTTCTTTAAGGTAATTTTTCTTTCTTCTTTGCTGTATTTGTTAACACTATTCTAGTGTGTGAGATAGTGTCCACATCTGCTAGGAGACAGAGAGATACTGAAGAGCTGAGGTTACTGCAGGGGTATATCTAGAGTGACGTCAGCTTTGAAATCTGACTGTGTCTCCCATCTGCTAGCAGAAGAGCACATAACCCACTGGTCCTGAGACCATCTGGCTACACTCTAAGAAAACGTCACTTTCACTGGCCCAACCTGATATCTCTGCTTTAGTCCTGGAGCCAGCTGCTTCTCCTAAGTCCCACTATTTCTGTGCTTGTTCTGTTGCTACTCTCGGGAGAGAGACCAAAAGTAGGGAGATGGAGAGCGCAAACAGTGGCGATGGGTGCAGAAGATGTCAAAAGAAGGGATGTGGAAGGTCAGCTGGTGGGAGGAGACTAATTGAGGGAGGTGAAAGACTAACAGGTAGTGAGAGGGAAATTGAGGACTGGGAGGTATAAAGAACCAGAGGCAAATGAGTGCTAGGAAATGTGGGGGAAAAAGCCAGAAACAGAGTTAGAGGGCTGAAAAATGTGAGGAAAGGGAGAGCATGAAATGAGAAGAGGGCTGAGGGCCAGCAAAGAAGAGATGGAGGGCTCAGAGGAGCCAAGAGGGGAAAAGACAGGGAAGTGTGAAAGGGTGAGAAATGGGAGGGTGAGAAGTAAATCCAAGAAGAATTAATTGAAAAAAGATGGAGAGAAATGAGAATAAAGAAAAGTCTGAGAGAGGTGAAAGATGATGAAGAAAAAGACAAGCACAGAAGGAAAAAAATGGAAAGGAGAATCAGAAATTAAAGACAAAATGAAGGCAGAGAAGAAACCAAGGGGGAAAAATCCCTTACAATCAAGGTAGAAAAACAGCAAAATAATATTTGCTATACTTTTTGTGAACCAGGCGAGTTCCATAAGACATCTGAAATTCTTGAAAGGGGTACAGTAGTCAGGAAAGGTTGTGAACCACTGCTTTAGGATGCATCCCAATAAGTATATTTTCCCCAACTTATTTATGTAATCAGTCGCCTGGTGCCAGGTTCTAGGCGACTTACAAAAATTTATGTACATAATCAGTATAAAACAAATTTAAAAAAAAATTAAAATCTATACAAGATCAGCAATAACAAACAAGACAAACTGACAAATCAAATGCCTTCATAAAAAAAAGCTTGATTTGCTCCTCCACTTATTCCCCTCCTCTCCAGCCCCTCTTTTACTGAACGGCCACAGAGCGACAGCTCCCTCTAAGCCCAGGCTCATAGCAGTGGCTCATTTCCTTTGGCCCCAGCCTCAGCAGTTCCAGCTCATTTTAGGCCTGGGCTGGTCATTGCAACTCCACCTGGGCTGGTGCCAGCTATAGCAACTACTGCTCCCTTCCAGACCAGGTCAGCCACAGCAGCTTCTCCCAAGCTACAATTCTTTTAGGTACACAGGCAACCTGGCCTCTGGGATTTCTCCACCCTTGGAAATGGTAATAAGTTGGGAGGGAGGTGAGAAGAGATGGACTATGTGAAACCAGCAGCTCATTTAAAGTTCCATGTATAGATTTAAATGATTTTATTATTGCTGTAACAAGGATGCCATTATGAGAATCATACACAAATAGCAAGTAATGCGGAACAGTACTAAAATAGGGGGAAATCCCCAGGTAGTTGCAGAACACCCTCCCTCTTCCCACAAAAGCTCCATTTAAGTTTAGCCTTGACATTCATCAGGCTGTGAGACTACAGGGGCTGTGTTTGCTCGTGATAGAACTATTCAGGAGTTTATCTATTTTCCTTAGATTAAATAGTTACAGGCTACTACTGAAACGCTGAGGGCATCCCTGTGATTTTTGCCTGATCTAAATTATAGCTAAAACATACGCATATATGCATATATACACATTATATTCATTCGTTTTTGTGCACAAAAAAATATAGCTATTGAGAACCCTAAGCCACCTGCGAGTGTTTGATAAAGATATACAATAACCCCTTTAATGTATGTTTTGTGATTAGGCGTACTCTGGACAACACTTCTTTTGGTTGTGACTGTTTCTGCCCCCAATTCGCTTTCACTGGGAGGCTACGCCATGTATCCACCACTTTCTGTGAAAAAATCTCTTTGTTGCTCCTGAGTTAACCACCTTGTAGCCTCAAACCAGTAACCCTTGCGGTAGAATTTCCCACTGAGAAAACATTTACTTCTGGTGCATTATCACTGAAGTTCTGAATGTCTCTAATCACCTCACTCTAAGGCAGTGCTTCCCTATGCCCTAGAGGCATAGCTAGCCGGTTGGGTTTTCAGGATTGCCACAATGAATATGCATGAGATTGCATACACTGAGCCTCCAGCATATGTAAATCTCTCATGCACATTCATTACAGACATCCTGTAAACAAGACCAGTTTCCTAAGCAGTGTGCCATAGCACAGTTGTGTGCCTTCAGACCTGATCAGATGTGCCATGGAAAAGTCACCACTGCCTGATCCAAACCAGCACTTGGGCTCTGCTCTCAGCACCTCACAGCAACAAGTGTCACTAGCAGCGGCCCCGACTTTTACAGTCTGTGGAACTGATGAGCATGGGGGTAACCAGCACAGTGCAGTGGTTACTACCCTTAATAGAAGCATGGGATTATTACCCTTAACCAATAAGCATTGATGCAACTGCAACTTTGCTCTCTGCTTCGAAGGAGGGAGTGGGGCTGAAAGGAAAGAGAAATTTGGATTCAGCGACACCCAAACACAAGCTATGACTTTTACAGTCTGGGAGTACTGATGCTCAGACATTAAGAAAAAAACACAAAACAAAACACCGGACTGCTTCTATGGCAAAGTCCATAAGCAAAGCACGACAAGCAAAACTGACTGATACATGGGGGTAACCCGCACAGAACAGCAGATACTACCATGGGAAGCTTGCTGGGCAGACTGGATGGACCATCAGTCCTTTAGTCCTTTTCTATGTTTATGTTTCTATGTTAAACATGCAGGAGCTGCTTTCTGAGACCATGTGTAATCATGCATGCCTCCTTTCTAGCTACAGCACGAGACAGAGTAAACAATCGGTAGCATGCAGAGTATGAATAACAGGGCCCCATTTCGTGCAGCGCATATGGTACACACAGAGCTTGGACTGGGAAGGGGGCAGCTGCCCCAGATGTGAAGCCCAAAGGGGCTTCATCAGCAAGGCTGCTTTTATCTATGGGCATAAGTACACAAAGCTGAGCCCCAATGTCTATTTGTCAGTGCCCAAAATCTCAGACAGCAGAGATCAGCCAGAATGCAAGGACCTGGATAGGAATGGATGTGAATTTGGAGGAGATAGAGCAGAGTGTAAAGCAAAGAAAAACCCTCCCTAATCCAGCCCCTTCTACTCTCTTTTTCCCCTCCCCTCCTATCTGTAAGGAACAGAAAGGGGCGGGGGGGGACTGGAGAGGATAGCAGAACAATTTATCTGTGATCCCTTATTCTCTATTTGGTGAGGTTCTGTGTGTGATGGAGGTGAAATATTCTGCTTGCATGTAGGTATCTGCCATAGTCCAGCTTGTTCTTTTTTCTCAATAGAAAGTGTATCAGTGTGCTAGGCCCAGGTGGAATATTTTCAGCGTTGCCTTTTCATGCAGGATTGTTGTTAATTAATTTGTGATCCCTTATTCTCAATTTGGTGAGGTTCTGTGTGTGATGGAGGTGAAATATTCTGCTTGCATGTAGGTATCTGCCATACTCCAGCTTGTTCTGCTTTCTCACTAGAAAGTGTATTGGTGTGCTAGGCCCAGGTGGAATATTTTCAGCGTTGCCTTTTCATTTATTTAGAAACTTTTATATACCGGTATTAGTGGGGACATCATACCGGTTTACATTCAAACAAAAAGGTTTGAAAGTACATGTTAACAAGGGAAGATGAACTAGGAGGGGGGTTAACCAAGGACAGCGTGGAAGATATAGACTAACAAAACAAGAGAAAATTAACAACATTATTTATTCCTTAATATTAGGAGTGAATGGTCACCAAGCGGTGTATGGGATGATGAGATGGAGGGATGGAGGGCTCTACTCTGGATAGGCTTGTTTGAACAGTAGTGTTTTTAGTTTCTTTTTGAATTTGATCACACATGGTTCAAGGCGCATATGATAGGGCAGGGAGTTCCAGAGAGCGGGGCCAGCAATAGAGAGGGCACGGTCGTGTGGAGGAGAGATGGGCGGTTTTCAGTGAGGGTACAAGTAGGGTGCCTTTGTTGGCAGATCTGGTAGGTCGAGAAGATTGGGGGGTATTGAAGGGAAGGTCAAGCCAATTGGAATTGTGGACGTGAATGGATTTGTGTACTATGGTCAGGATTTTGTAGTGAATATGGGAGAGAATGGGGAGCCAATGTAGATCTCTGAGGACGGGGGTAATATGTTCATGTTTACGTGTGTTTGTGATGAGTCTTGCTGTAGCATTTTGTAACATTTGGAGGGGTTTTATCGTGGAGAGGGGGAGCCCTAAGAGGAGTGCATTACAGTAATCTAATTTGGAGGATATGGTGGCTTGGATCACTGTACGGAAATCCTGGGTGTATAGTAGGGGGTCTGAGTTTTTTAAGTACGTTGAGTTTGAAGAAACCTGCTTTGAGAATGGAGTTGATGTAAGGCTTCATATTTAGTTGATGATCAAGGAGGACATCTAGGTCCCTAATGAATGGTTGTGCTGTGAGGAGGTTAAGCTTTAGGTCATGAAGCGGTGGGGGGAGGGGAAGGAATGAGAGGAGATGAGTAGAAGTTCGGTTTTATTAGTGTTAAGTGCAAGGTGGAGGTTGGTAAGCAGGGAGTTGATGGCTGCCAGGCAATTTTCCCAGTGCTCTAGGGCATCTGAGATGGAGTTGTGGATGGGAATGATGATCTGGACATCATCAGCATAAAGATAAAACTTGAGTTTAAGGTCTGAGAGGAGCTGGCAGAGGGGTAAGGTAGACATTGAAAAGGGTTGAAGAGAGTGAAGAACCTTGCGGGACTCCTTATTGTAGGGGGTGTGGGGCGGATAGGTTGTTTCCTATTTTAACAGAGAATTTTCTGTTCGTGAGGTAAGATTTGAACCATGCAAGGGCTAGCCCTGAGATGCCGATGCTTTCTAGACGTGTCAGGAGGTGGTGATGGCTGATAGTGTCGAATGCTGCCGAGATATCGAGGAGGGCAAGGAGGTAGCTATGGCCTTGGCCCAAGCCTCTGAGGAGATGGTCGGATAAGGAGAGGAGTAGTGATTCAGTATTAAAGTGTTTCCGGAAGCAGAATTGAGAAACATGGAGGATCGCATGATTTTCGAGATAGTCCATGAGTTGTGAATTAACAACTTTCTCCATCAGCTTGGCAATAAATGGGAGGTTGGAGATTGGGCGGAAATTGGAGGGGTCTTTTGGGTCTAAGGAGGGTTTGACTACCGCATGCTTGAGTGAGTCACGGACCATCCCATGGGTGAGGGAGCAGTTGATGATATCAGCTATGGCTCTGGCTATGGCGTTGGGTATGGCTATTAGGGCTTTAGTGGGGATGGTGTCGTTGGGATGCAAGGCAGGTTTAAGTTTTCCAATGATATTTGCTACTTCTTTGGAGGAGGTGAAGTCGAGGGCAGCCATTGCAGGTTGGGAGGGTGTGGGGACAGTGAGTGGGTCAGGAGGGGGACAGTTATTGGAGGGGAGAAATCTCGAAAGGAGGTTAAAGATCTTACTTTGGAAATAGTTGGCCAGTTCCTCACATTTGGATGCTGCCTCAGAGTCTGGTATGGTGGGGGAGATGGAAGTGGTGAGACTTGCGACATAGGAGAAAAGCACTTTGGGGTTGAATCTGTAGTCATGGATTTTTTTTGTGTAGAAGTCTCGCTTGTGTTTGAGGGTGGAGAGTCTGTAATTGTGTAGGGCTGTTTTGTAGCTGGAGGAATGTTGCGGGGTAGGGTCTTTGTGCCATTTTCTCTCCTTTTGCCTGAGATTGTTTTTTAGGGTTTTTAACTCTGGGGCGTACCAGGGCTTTGAGGGTTTTGAGGAGGCATTTATGACTCGATTGGAGATTGGGCAAAGCTTGTTGGCAATGTCTCCTGTAAGGCTATTCCAGGATGCTAATGCTGTGTTGGGATCTGAGCAGACTAGACTAGGTAGGGAAGTAGATAGTGCGTCTGCTAGTTCGTTGCTAGGGCAGGAATTTCTGGATATTATGGTAGTGCTTAGGGTGTTGTTGCTAGGGGGGGGGGGACTTTGGTGGAGAGCAGGACTTCTATTAGGCAATGGTCGGACCATGGAACTGGGGTGCATGTGGGTGTGTTGGTGGTGTGGATGTCGGAGTTGATAAACATCAGGTCCAACGTGTGGCCGGCTTTGTGTGTGGGAGATGCTATGATTTGCCGGAAACCTATGGCAAGGAGGGATTGAATGAGGGATTCGCATGATGCAGAGGGGGGAAGTGAATCTATATGGAGATTAAAATCTCCTAGGATAATGGAGGGGATGTCGGTTTTTATCCATTCAACAATGAATTCCATTAGGGGAGATGGGTTAGACTCGAGGAAGGTAGGGGGAGCATAAACTAGACAGATTTGCAATGCAGCTGACCTAAAGAGGCCTATTTCAAGCTTGGGTGGGGTGGATATGCGGATGGGTTTAAGGTTTAGGCATTTCTTAGCAGCCAAAAAGAGTCCTCCTCCTCTTTTTTTGGGTCGGTGGATAGAGAAGATGTCATAGGAGGTCGTAGGGAGTTGGTTAATGAGGACAGTGTCTGAGTCTTTGAACCATGTTTCAGTAACAGCACAGATGTCTGGTTTGCAATCAGTAAGAAGGTCATTAAGGATGGGTGTCTTTTCGGATAGGGATTGTGCGTTGAAGAATATTATGGAGAGGGTAGTGAGACCTAGGAGTTGTGTCAGGGGAGTGGTACTTATGGGGATTAGGGATTTGCGGAGGGGGGGTGTGATGGTGGAGGAGGGGGGGGATAGTCTGGAGAGAGGAAAGTGGATACGAGGGATTGGGTAAGAAGCCATTTGGGATAGCTGGTAATAAGAGGGTGGTATGCAGAGGGGGGGTGTTTCTAAGGGGGCAACAGGGGTGGGATATGGGGAGTATAGGGAGAGGGCTGTGGATAGGATGCAGTAAAGTATAGCAAATAACATACAGGAACTTATAGCAAGTATAGCATCAAGGTGCAGTAAATACAGTCAGGGCTTTTTGTATTGCAAGCTGAGTAGCGAGAGTCTGGATTGAGCACTGATAGTATTACAGTTCGTGAGGGGGAAGATCCCGTTGGTGGGATATCCTGTCGCTGCGGGTTCTAAGTTGTATTTGAGTTAGAAAGTTAGAAAATGGTGCTCATTAAGGGGCGCACCAAGAGCATGCCCCTTAGGTCGCACTCCTTCGTGCGTGCGGCGCCGTGGAGAGTAGGCCGACTTTAAAGGCCTTTTTCCTTCCCCCCTCCCAGGTGCTGATGTCAGCGCAGCTCCTGACCTGGGATTGGCTCAGAGGGGCTGTGAGGGCGGGAGCTCAGGGAGGGATTGTTGTTGTTTAATATCTTAATTAAATTTGTGATCCCTTATTCTCTATTTGGTGAGGTTCTTTGTGTGATGGAGGTGAAATATTCTGCTTGCATGTAGGTATCTGCCATACTCCAGCTTGTTCTGCTTTCTCACTAGAAAGTGTATCGGTGTGCTAGGCCCAGGTGGAATATTTTCAGCGTTGCCTTTTCAGCCAGGATTGTTGTTGTTTGAGTTCTGGCGGTTAAGGCTGTGTTGGTGTGGCAGGCTTGCTATATAGGTTCCAAGTGACTTTTTGCTGGGTTTGTGTTACTTCACAAACTACTTGGGAATTGAGGGACTTTGTCACTGCAACTGAAATAACAACATGATTTGAATGTTTTTCCTATGGTGAGCAGTAAAGGGAAAAAATTCAAATTCAGCCCAGCCACCTATTTCAGAGATTACCTTCAACCAATATTCAGACCGATACAGAAAACCGCACGGGAGAGCCAGCAAGCGCCCGCTCTCCTGATGCACGCACAAGCCACTCTCCTGGGTGTGCGATTCAGGAAGCCCAGGTATGCTAATTAGGGCCTGTGGTAAAAAGAGACGCTAGGGACACTAGCGCATCCCTAGCGCCTCTTTTTTGACAGAAGCAGCGGCTGTCAGCGGGTTTGACAGCCAACGCTCAATTTTACCGGCGTGGGTTTAGAAAACGGATGCCAGCTAAATTGAGTGTCCGTCTTCCAACCCGCGGGCAGATTTAAAATGTTTTTTTTTTTAATTTAAAATTTTTTTTTAACTTTTGGGGCCTCCGACTTAATATCGCTATGAAATTAAGTCAGAGGGTGTACCGAAAAGCAGTTTTTTCTGCTTTTCTGTACACTTTCCTGGTGCCGGCCGAAATTAATGCCTGCCTTTGGCAGGAGTTAATTTCTGAGAGTAAAATGTGCAGCTTTGCTGCACATTTTACTTTCTGGATCGCGTGAGAAAGACTAATAGGCCCATCAACATGCATTTGCATGTTGCGGGTGCTATTAGTTTTGGGGGAATTGGCCACCACAGTAAGGGGTAATAATAGCGCGTCAAAAACGCGGGCTAACAGTGCGCTCCACCGGAGAGCACTTTATTGTATCAGCCCGATTGTATGAATATCTTTCAGAGGGCCATATTCAAATGCATTTGAAGTTACCTGGCTAAATGAAAATGTGACAGACCAAAAGAAATCAATATGCCACTGCAACAGCGATAATTAATATAATACAACAAATCAAGAGCGTGAGCTCGTCGCTGGAATGTTGAGAACTCTTCTAATTATTTTTATTGAAGTTTATTGTTAAGTTCAGTGTTGCTTGAAATAAATTCTTTGTGACACCTACTCTACATGGATGTGTGTTTATATTTTTACTTTCTATAGTGAATTAATAAATTTATAAATGTAAATATAAAGGAATTGGAGGGAAGTTTCATATAAATTCGTAGGTGTCTCCGCACCACGAGTATGTGGTATTATAATCATTAACGATCCCCCGCCTCCAATGTGCGTCTCTTCCGGAGACGGAGTCAGAGCAACTCCGTCCTTGAGCCAAGACAGTTGGAGCATTTCTTAATGGAGTTCATCCAGACTCTGTAAAAAGTTGGTTACCACAACAACGTTTCTATGCCCCTGAAGAAAGACAATTCGTCTGAAACACGGATCGGCTGTGTCGGGACCATCGTTCAAATTTCGACAACATAACCAACTGACATCTTAAAGGGAAGTCTGAATTTTACTCGTTTAAAGTTTATAATCTTGCTTCATATACACAACAGAATACTTGGCATCAAATACCGTCAAGGTATATAAATTTAAATTATTAGGTGCTCATTACACGGAAGAGGTTCACAGAGGTGAAGTAATCTCTAAAAAAAATGTTTTAAAAAAAACGCACATTGGAGGCGGGGGATCGTTAATGATTATAATACCACATACTCGTGGTGCGGAGACACCTACGAATTTATATGAAACTTCCCTCCAATTCCTTTATATTTACATTTATAAATTTATTAATTCACTATAGAAAGTAAAAATATAAACACACATCCATGTAGAGTAGGTGTCACAAAGAATTTATTTCAAGCAACACTGAACTTAACAATAAACTTCAATAAAAATAATTAGAAGAGTTCTCAACATTCCAGCGACGAGCTCACGCTCTTGATTTGTTGTATTAAATGAAAATGTGGCCATTTATCCAGGTAAATTCTAGCTGGATAACTATTCATCCAGCAAGAATTTCGTCAAATAAGTGAGGTGTGTTCCAGGGGCAGTCCAGAAGCATTCTGGGAAGGAGCTGACTTAGCTGGATTAGTTATCTGGCTAACTCCCAATATCCAGCTAATTTTAAGACAGCCAGGTATATTCAGTGAATATACAGCACTACTTAAGGAAGGTTGTTTATTCAGATAACTACCAGAGCTGCACAGCAACTGAATATGGACCTCTTAATTGATAAATTTAGGTGCTGCTTGGGATTTTTGTTTTTGCAGTCTATTTCCAAAAATCACAGAGCACATATTCATCAGACACTAACAATTTCTGAAATATATATTTTGCAAAATAAAGTTTATTTAAAAATATGTCGTTATGTGATTTTATAGAATTGCTCTGGGAAGAATTATAGTGGGAACATAATGATAATTGAGTTTATAAACATTCAGGGAGAGCCTATGAGCCTCAAAATGAATTGAGGAGAGTGTGCAAGGCTGAAGGAACTAAGGAAGTTGCTCCCAAATCTGTACTGGGGGACCCCAGACACTCAAGTTTTCAGGATACTGCAATGAATAAGCTTGTGTAGGAGAAAGCTAGGTGCTGGCTCATAGCTAACTGGCCCCCGTGTTGATTTTATATTTCTTCAGCTATTGCTACTGCCACAGCAGAAAGATCTATAGCAGGGATGGCGAACTCCAGCCCTCGAGTGCCACAAATAGGCCAGGTTTTCAGGATATCCGCAATGAATATGCATGTGAAAGATTTGCATGCACTGCCTCCATTGCATGCAAATCTATCATGCATATTCATTTGGATATCCTGAAAACCTGGCCTGTTTGTGGCACTCAAGGACTGGAGTTCACCATCCCTGATCTACAGCATTGCAGCCTGAGAAGCACAGGAGCAGTAGAGAAAGAGGACGACGGAAAGGGGCTGCCGCTTGGCAGAAGTAAAAAGTGGAGCAAAAGAAGGTCCTGCTCTGTACAACAGATTGGGGGGAAAAGAGAGAAGGGGGGCTGCTGGGCAGGGTTGGATGAAGGAGAAGGGACTCCCTTGCCTGTTTAGTACGCATCTGTACTTCATCCCATTATGTACTGCTCTCTTGGATAAAGGGAATTCAAGAAGCTGCATGTTGAAAGATTGAACTGTGATCATTTGCTCAAGAAAAGAAAATATGATAATGGGGGAATTTAATTTTGCTATTCAGACTGATGGGCCCTTTAGGGATCTTACAGGTGATCATTTAACCCCAGAAGCAATAAACACAAAGGGGTGGTTGGCTGGCACTGAGGTAGGGAACCCTGTCTGTCAGGGTAGGCTGGGGGTGGGGTGGAGAATCTGGGTTCAGATCTCCTGTCTGTTGAGGTTGGTTTGGCAAGAGCACACTGTAGAAGTGGCAAGTTCAGGCATGGTAAGGGAGGGAAGATGCTGTCCCTGAATACCACTGAGTAGGGCGTCTTGGAGAAGATGATCGATTGGGGAGAATTGCTTGAGCCATCTGGCATGCCATCTGGGGAGGGACGAGTGTCAGACTGAGGGGAAAAGATAAAGGGGCCAATGCAATTATGTGCGCTGAAAGCAGGCGCTGACTTTTCAGCGCCCACTTTTTTAATGCACGCATGGCGCTATGCAATATGGAAATTAGGGGGTCGCGCTAGGGTCGCTTGCACGACCTTAGCGCCTCCTTCCTAACACAACCCGCCACTGCTGCCTGTTATGAAGACCGACACCAGTAAACTCAGCGTCGGTATTCATAACCTGCCTGTCTGTCATTAACCTGCACATTTATCTTTTTGTATTCGGAGTGAATGAGTAATAGGCTCATTCACATGCATTTGCATGTGATGAGCGCTCTCTCATTCACTCCGCGTTAGATGCGCGTTAAATAGGCGCTAATCCCCCTATTGCATTAGGGGGTGGATTAGCACCTATTTATCCCGTGTCCAACTGCGGGTTATACAGTGCACTTGGCTGAGCACACTATATTGCATCGGCCCCAAAGAATAGGAACAAGGAGTATCCTCTAAGGCAGCGCTTCTCAACCGGTGTGTGTGACACCCCAGTGTGTCACCAAACACCGGCAGGTGTGTCGCGTCTCCAGGTGTCCCACTGCCCCGTTGTACTTTCCTTCTCCCTTTTTCCAGCCCCCGTGGGCCAATTGAAAGCCTCCTTTCTTCCAACCCCCACTGCCCAATGGGAAGCCTCCTTCATTCTGCCTTCCCCCGTGCAAGCCAATCGGAAGCCTCCTCCCTTCTACTTGCCAGTGGGAGTAGGAAGAAGGGAGGAAGCCTTTGATTGGCCGGTGAGGCAGGCATGGCATAGCCCGAGAGTGGGGTGGGAGGAATGGCAATGTAGAACCCCGATGAAGCAAGGCCGCTACGGGAGCCCATCCCCGTAGCGGTGAAGAGGAAAACCCGACCCCGACGGTGCAAGGCCGCTACGGGAGCCCATTCCCGTAGCGGTGAAGAGGAAAACCCGACCCGGATGGTGCAAGGCCGCTACGGGAGCCCATCCCCCTAGAGGCGAAGAGGAAACCTGACCCCCGACTGAGGCACCAATTCCTGTGGCGCCGAAAAAAGGCCCGCCGGATTAAAGCCGCGGCGGAACTGGAGCCCATCCCTGCAGTGAAGGAAGAAGTTGTTTTTGGTGAGAGCTGGTGTGTCTGTGTGTGAATGGATGCATGGGTGAGAGCTTGGGTCTAAGGGTGTGAATGGGTGCCTAAGTGAGAGCTTATGTCTGTGGGTGTGATGGATGCATGGGTGAGAGCTAGTGTGTGTGTGGGTGTGAATGGAAGCCTGGATGAGAGTTGGTGTGAATGGGTGCCTGGGTGAGAGCTTGTGTCTGTGGGTGTGAATGGATGAGAGCTTGTGTGGGTGTGAATGGAAGCCTGGATGAGAGCTGATGTGAATGGTTGCTTGGGTGAGAGCTTGTGTGTGAATGGAAGCCTGGGTGAGAGCTTGTGTGTGTGGGTATGAATGGAAGCCTGGGTGAGAGCTTGTGCTGTGGGTATGAATGGAAGCCTGGGTGAGAGCTTGTGTGTGTGGGTGTGAATGGGTGAGAGCTTGTGTGAATGGGTGAGAGCCTTGTGTGTGGGGGTGTGAATGGGTGAGAGCATGTGTGTGGGGGTGTGAATGGGTGCTTGGGTGAGAGCTCGTGTGTGTGGGGGTGTGAGAGCTTTTGTGTGTGATTGAGAGAGCAAGACTGGTCAGGAAGGTGATGTGTTTCTGTGTGAGAGAGCGAGACTGGTCGTGAGGTCTAATTGGAGGTGTGTGTTGTGAGTGACTGGTTGTAGGCGCTAAGGAAGAGGACTGTGAGGACAGAGCTTCAGCAGCCCTTGCTGCTTCTGGTGAGTGCTATTGGCCTGGAAGGGAAAGGAGTAGGAGAGTTACTGGAGAGGGTAAGTAAAGGTGATGTTTTAAGTGCATTTTTCTTGATTGACTGCCATTTTAATTATTGGGTATTATGCCATGTCTACTGTTTTGAAATATTTATTGATATTTGGACATGTTTTAATAATTTTTATGAGTTTTTAATTGTTGGATATTATTCTGTTCAGCAGCTGTTTTGTAACATTTTTGGTATAACTTTACAATTATTTCTGTGTGGGGCTCTGTAGCAGCTTGGCTTATTCTGTTTTCCCAATAGGAAATGTATTAGTGTTTAGGGCCTGGTTTAATAGTTGTGTTTCCTAGATAGGGTTGTTACTGTTTGCGTGTTCATTAATACAGGTGTAACTTTGTGCGGGTTAGTTTGTGTGCATCATTGCAGATCCTGGAATTATGTTCGCACTGCATGCAGAGTGGCTTTTTTGGTTTTCCATTCCAGTTTCTGTCTCCATATTTATAAATTTGTGTTTTTTCTGTACTTGGGGAAGGTCAGTTCTGGGTGTGTGACCGAGGTGAGGTATTTTACTAGCATGTAGGCTAGTAAAATATTACTTATTTGTTGTGTTTTCTCAATAGGATATGGATTAGTGGTAAATTACTGTCTTTTCATAAGGAAGGCTATTGTGCCTGGTAGTAAAGGGAGTTTGTTTTGCTTTTACTGAGATGTCATCAGAACCAGAATATCTTTTTTGTATGGTGAGTTGTACGGGTAATGCCCTAGATCTTCTCTGCTCTCATTGCTGGGGGTTGAGGGGATTCCTGTGGATGCAGAGTGCATGTTTACATTTAGCCCCGTGAGGGTCACATGTTCAGTGTGTCACGCATGTGAGAACCATTTGTCAGGTGTGTCCGGCCAAAAAAAGGTTGAGAACCACTGCTCTAAGGCAAGTGAAAAGATATCTCTAGCTTCAGAGGTTTTAGGCCAGAGTGGTAAAATAATCGATGGTCATAACTACAGTATGCACACCCAAAGAAAACCGGACACATTTTTAGAGGAAAGGTAACAATATTAAGGAAAAAGTTCTGATCCAGAAACTCTTGAGTCAGGGAAGCCCTTTGTTCTCCCCGCACAGTGGGGGTTGTTTTTTTTTCACTTTCCCTGATTTTACTCACTTGAATCCAGCGCACCCCGTGCGCACCTAATCGTGCGAGCTATAAGCATTCCCGAAACACTCGCAAAGGCTCATCTATTGTGATGGGTGGCGGCAGGTCTCTCTCCCAGGTAACTGTTCTGCAAAAGCACTTCAGATAGCGCTACATACAATTACCACTGCAGTCATTATAATGGTTAACCATAAGGAACAGCAAGCTCAACACAACTAAAGTCATACTGTCAGCACTCTCAAGGAGCAGAAATCTTCAGTGCAGAGATCTTTACACCTATCATTTCCCAAGCTTGCTAATAATTTGGAAGTTTTCTTAAAAAAATAAAAAAATTCTCAGCTAGTTGAGAAAAAAAAAAGAAGAACGAACGGGCTGCTGAATTTTTATTTTTTTTTTTTTTTTAAGTTTATGACATGGGGACCCCTAGCCCCATAACAGTGCACGCGCGTATGGCCTCTAACATTCGGCCGGCCGCTGGGGAAAGCACGTGACGCCGGCGCCTGCTCGTTCTCTCGCCGCGCGCACCCTCACGCTGCTCTGAGGGTTCGCGCCGGGACGAGTCTGACCACGGCAGGACGCTATGGCGACTGCGAGTAACCTGCCGCGGGAGACAGTCCCGCGCACGCGCCACAGACTGACCATACGATACAGAACACGCGTGACCCGATGAAGGGCGAAGCGCATATAGTACATCGCTACGTTTACCTCGCACCTTGAATGGGAGCAGGGAAGGACGGCCACCGACACTTTCGGCACAGCTGCCACCAAGCCACAAATTCAAGGGCACAGCGCTGCTTATTCGCTCACTTCCAGAAGAAGACGCGTCATTTCCTCCTCGGGCACCACGCGTGGGACATAGAAAGGGGCGTGGCTTGACCGGTTGCAGTCACCTTCCACCTGCTTCCTGTAGCCAATCAGCTGAGCCTGAGCGATCTCCCCCACCCACCCCCGCCCTGGCTCCTGCAGCCAGTGCTAGGCTGGAGAAGCAGAGGTGAAGCTTACTAGAGCAGAGCAAAGCAAAGCAGGGGCAGCCGAAGCATTTTTGGTTGGGGGAAGAACTCTGAACTACCTCCCACAGCCTGACATTATCAATAAAGGCCAAGCTCAAAATGTCTCTTTTGACATGCTGACACGTGAGACATTGAGCCAGCCTTTGATGATGATGATGATGTCAGGCTGTGGGAGGTAGTTCAGAGTGTTGCCAGCTCAGAGCAGGAGCAGAGCTTAACTTTCAGGCCGATTCAGTATGTATGTATTTATTTATTTATTTAACAGCTTTTCTATACCGACATTAAAGTACACATCAAATCTGTTTACATATTAACAAAAGGTAGAAAGTACAAATAACAGGGGGTAGGGGGGGGGGGGGGCGGATAACCAAAAAGGGGGCTCGATAACAACGAGCCTCATAAATTAAAAAGGAGAGAGGCGAGAAAGAAAGTAACATGGTTAGCTAAAAATACAACTAAACAAGTGTTACAAGATTAATTATTTTACCAAAGTGCAAGTGGAAGACGGGAGGGGGATGACGGGACGCTCGGCTGAGTGCACTGTTTAGCACCTGTTTGGCTGTGCGTTTTCGACACACATCTATTACCGCTTATACTGTAAGGGGTAATAGTGCCTTGAAAACGTGCAGCCAAACTCGCAAAAACTAATAGTGCACATCACTTGTTGATGAGCCTATTAGTTAGTCGCCTGGGATACTGAAAGTAAAATGTGCGGCCAAGCAGCACATTTTACTCTCAGAAATTAACACCAGTCTAGAGGCAGGCATTAATCATAGACAGCACCAGGAAAGTGTACAGAAAAGTAGTATTAAGTCAGAGGTCCCCAAAATAAAAAAATCCAAAAACTTCAACAAAAAAAAAGTCTGCCGGTCCAAAAACGGACACTCAATTTTGCTGGCGTCTGTTTTCCGAGCCTGTGGGGGACGAGTCTGGCCGTTTTCCCTAGCGCCTCTTTATTAGTGCGGGCCCTAATTTAAATAGAGAATCGTGCACCCAGGAGAGGTGCCTGGGCACGTGTCAGGAGAGCGGGCGCTCAACACGGAGCGCCGGCTCTCCCGCACTTCATATTGAATGGGCCTGTTTATCGGTAACTGATGCCGGCAGTTAGGAACAGCTCATGGCAATCTGCTGCTTGAGGTAAAGGATAGGATAGGATGAGATGTCCACCTCCGCCGCCACTCCTGCTAAGGTACCTAAAAGGAATACACTCTCCAAGTGACAGCCCACATCAACTCACCATACAAAAGAAAATTCAAATTCTGGTGTCACCTCAGTAACAGCCACACAAACATCTTTCACTGACAGAAACTTTTGGAAGTAACACCTGGGAACTTTTGAATTTTCAGTCACCCTGAGATGGTAGTAGATGAATGGAGAGGAGGTGGAGGGGAGCAGGCACATATAAACTTTCTTCTCAGATACACACACAAAACCCTTATACCCTCTCTGTTTCTTACTCCCCTCTGCCACTTCATTCCCCTTTTCCTCTTGCTCACTCATCCCCTCTTCCTTTCCCTCTCAGTCACTCACCCCTCCCCTCAGGGGCAGCCCAAGGCAATATGCTGCCTGAGGTGAGGGATGAGATTGCGGCCCCTTTGCCCCGCCCTGTCCCTCCCTCCCTTCAGCCTCTGCCAGCCTGGACTCCGGTGGTGATCCTCCTCTTTTCAGCCACCACTGGCCCGGCCTTGGCCTCCGGTGGCAGCTCGCGGCAGCGATCCTCCTCCCTTCAGCCGCCAGCAGCGCTTCTCCTTTCGTCTGCCTCCGCAGGACTGGGTCAGCAGCCACGGTAGGGGCAGGCAGTATGAGGCGGACGCCACCGCGGCATTCCGAGAGGGGCATTTTTTGCCACCTCAAAATTCTGCCACCTGAAGCAGCTGCCTCACCCTGCCTCATTAGAGAACCGCCCCTGCCTCCCCTTCCCTCTCAGTCACTCACCCCTCTCTGCCACTCATGCCATATCTTCCTTCTCAGTCACTCATCCCCCTTCCCTTCCTTCTCGGTCATACAAGCCCTCTCTCCCCCTCACCTTTGCAGGGGGTCTCTTCTTACTGGGGAGAGGGATGGGAACCCCTCTAGCGCATCTCCACAGGGCGCTGCGGTGCAAGGCCAGTGCAAGCTCTTTTGTTGCCCTTTATGAACAATTACTGTGCGTGCCCCTCCTATTTCTGTTTTTTTTAAGGCTATAATTTGTATTCTTTTTCTAATCAGAGTCAGTGCAAGGGTGTTAGGCATCCTAAGTGAATCTTACAGCTTTGTGCCCAGCCCTCTCCAAACATAATTTAAAATTATGCATGAAATGACCCTGTTTTCCTCCTTTGCTCTGTGGGCAGGTCCTGGATGGGAGGGGAATAAAAATATGAGCCCATCTGGAATCAGGAGGCCCCCTACCTTTCCAGGAGAAGACAGCTCCTGACCTGATCCAATGAACTGTAAGTACACTGCAAAGGTAGGCAGTCCGTGTGCTATTTTGGTGTTTATGGTAATAGAAGTTAAAATTGCATGAAGAAAGCTGGAGCCAGCATGTTTCCTGACTTCAAAGAGTAAAGTTATGCTTGGTCATTCTCACAATGCATTTATAATACAAGATTTTACATGAAAAAGGACATTCAAAGTACAGTCTATTAAAGTAAAAATATAACAACAGCATGTACATTTACATGCACTGCTGTGGTGTCAACCAGAAAACCCTGCATAAAAGTCAAAAAGACATCTGGAACACATATAGTATTAGGACTATTGTAACACATTTTAGGTGTGGGCTTAGTCCTCAAAAAGGCATGAGCAAACTAAATTACAATGACAATATAATAAATTTCCTTTTCCAAAACAGCACTAACTGCCAGCACTCAGTTACAACCCTACCTATGAAAGGGCAGCACTGCAAATATTAGAGCAGGCCCCTAAAGCACCAATGCACTTCCTATTACAAAAACAAACAAGCCAAGCTGCTGTAGATCCCTACATAGAAATGACATGTTTGCATGATACTTAACTTCACTCACACATACAAAACACAGACAGACCCTCACCAAATACAGAATAAAGTGACCATAAAGTATAAATGGAAAAATGCAGACAAAAACTGAACTGGAAATTGCAACAGTCAGACTGTATGTAATACACCAAGGGAAAAACAGAAACATCACTATTCCGCAGGAAACATCAAGCAATAAAATCAAGAAATATAAAGCATCAATTATAATGGTAAAACCATACTAAATAAAAATAATTAATATTTCAAGACAGCTGATGAACAGAATAACATCCAATAATTAAAAACTCACATAATATTTTTTCTAAATTTCTCAAACACCAATAAAATATTTCAAAACATCATACAGATCATATAACACCTGATTAATTAAAATCAATAAGAATAAAAAAAACACTCATGCTCCATTCTTGGGACTTTTTAACAACTGGTGACCCTGAGATTGAGAAAGGGCTTTTTTTAGACTACGTGTTTTAGCTGGCCTAAAAAAGCTTTTGCATGCTACAGAATTTTGTACTGTGATACAAGCCTCTATTTTTCCAATCATTGATTATTGCAACGGCCTGTATGTGGGCCTTTCTTGTTCAACATTGCAACCACTACAACTGTTCTTAAGAACATGCCATACTGAGTCAGACCAAGGGTCCATCAAGCCCAGCATCCTGTTTCCAACAGTGGCCAATCCAGTAGCCAATCCAGGCCATAAGAACCTGGCAAGTACCCAAAAATGAAGGTTATCCCATGCTACTGTTGCTAGTAATAGCAGTGGCTATTTTCTAAGGGGCAGATTTTAAAAGCCTACACGCTGGGCCTATTTTCAAAAGGCCCGGTGGCGCACATAAAGCCTCTGGCAGACGTAACTTCTGAGATAAAGGTACGGGGGTATTTGGTTTTCAGGCTGGGGGCAGGGGGCGGAAGGAAAGTTCCCTCCGAGGCCGCTCTGATTTCAGAGCGGCCTCGGAGGGAACAGGGAAAGCCATCAGGGTTCCCCAAGGGCTCGGTGCGCACAAGGTGCACTATTGTGCACCCCCTTGCACGCGCTGACCCCGGATTTTATAACATGCACGCGGCTGCGCCACTTGTTATAAAATCGGGCGTAGGTATTAAAATCCAGCCCTAAGACAATTAATAGCAGGTAATGGACTTCTCCAAGAACTTATCCAATCCTTTTTTAAACACAGCTACACTAACTGCACTAACCACATCCTCTGGCAACAAATTCCAGCGTTTAATTGTGCTTTGAGTGAAAAAGAACTTTCTCCAATTAGTTTTAAATGTGCCACATGCTAACTTCATGGAGTGCCCCCTAGTCTTTCTGTTATCCGAAAGAGTAAATAACCGATTCACATTTACTTGTTCTAGACCTCTCATGATTTTAAACACCTCTATCATATCCCCCCTCAGCCGTCTCTCTGTACTTTCTGCATCGCAATTATATCTTTTTTGAGATGCGGTGACCAGAATTGTACACAGTATTCAAGGTGCAGTCTCACCATGGAGCAATATACAGGCATTATAACATTTTTTGTTTTATTCACCATTCCCTTTCCAATAATTCCCAACATTCTGTTTGCTTTTTTGACTGCTGCAGCACACTGAACAGACGATTTCAATGTTATCCACTATGATGCCTAGATCTCTTTCATGGGTGCTAGCTCCTAATATGGAACCTAACTCATCTGCCTGTTTGATTGCAGGCATAAAACGCTATGACCACATCACTCCTGTTTTGATTGATTTACATTGGCTCTCTATCAATGAGTGAATCAAATATAAAATAGGCATGACTATTTTTAAACTAATTAACAATTATTCCAGCCTATGGTCTAATGCCATTGTAAAGACATATCAACCATTCAGAAATTCGCGGTGTTCACAGATGGGTCTCTTGGACATTCCATCACCAAAATTTGCACGATTATATATTTCTCGAGAATGTGCCTTCTCTGTTGCCTGCCCAGTCCTTTGGAACTCTTTTTCGATGGAACTCCGTTTATGTGATTCCATTAAAACATTCAGAGATCTCTTGAAGACCTTTTTATTTAAGCTTGCTTATATATAATTTTATTCAGTTTTATTTTATTTATTGTTTTATTTTTACTGTTTTGTTAATTTTATGTATGTTTCATTATATATTGCTTAGACCTAGTCTAATGTTAGGCAATTAACAAATTTTAATAAATATAAATGTCATGAATTAGTGGGAGGGAAAGGAAGGTGCACAAACTTTCTCCTCTCTCATATACACACACGCATTCATTCTCATGCTCACACAGACATAACAAATTCTCTTTCAAAAATCACACACACTCACAGACACAAACATACACACTGGCTCCCTCCCCTTCTCTCTCAGGCACACACAGCCATATGCTGTCTCCCTCTCTCAGGCACACACTTACATACTGGCTCCCTCTCTCAGGCACGCACATACATACACACTGGCTCCCTCTCAGGCACGCACACATACACACACACACACACACAAATGCTGGCTCCTTCTCTCTCAGGCTCACACACATATTCGCACACGGGCTTCCCAGAAATTGTTCCCCAGTCCCCAGCAGTCTTGTTCCCCCTCCCATACCTTCTCACCCACAATCCCCTCACTCACCACAAGAGGCAAGTGCATCATTTCCTCTCTGCCGGTGCTGTCGCAATCCCTTCACTGACCCTCCATGCTTCAAATATTCAGAGAATCGTGGCCTTGCAACATGGGCTGCTTCTAGCTCCTCGGCTGTTAGCATCTGATGATGTCATTCAAACACCAGCAGTTAGGAGGCAGGGACAACCTGTGCTGCAAGGCCACGATCCTTTGATTCTTCAGGCACAGGGAGGGTGTAGCAACATTGCAGGGATGAGCAGCAGAAAGGGAATAATGTGCCCACTCACTCACCCAGGCACCCATTCTACTACACACACACAAAGCTACCACTCATGTACCTGGGCACCCATTCTACCACACACACACAAAGCTGCCACTCACCCACCCAGGCACCCATTCGACCACACACACATACAAAGCTGCCATTCAGGCACCCATTCTACTACACACACAAAGTTGCCACTCACACACATTCACACACACAAAGCTACCACTCACATACCCACACAAGCAAGTTTCCTCTCTCATGTGGAGCCTCTTATCATTGTTTGTCCCAATAAGCCTGGCCTCCGCTGGCCTCTGGCAGTTGCATGCAGAGTCACTCTGCTTTTCAGGCCCCGCAGGGTCTCTCTGCTCTTCATCCGCTGCCCGCCTGGCCTCTGGCGGGGGCAGCACGCAACGTCACTCCGCTTTTCAATCTCCACAAGGGTCTCCCCGCTCTTCAGCTGCTGCCGGCCTGGCCTCCGGCAGCAGCACGCAGCGTCACTCCACTTTTCAGGCCCCGCCGGGTCTGGTCTCCAGTGGCGGCACGCAGGGTCTATCCGCTCTTCAACTGCCACCGGCCTGGCCTCCGGTGACGGCCTGCAGCATTACTCTGCTATGAACTGCATTGGCCCACCGGGGGATGATCGATCCTCTGATAGGCCATTCCACCCCCGAGGAGAAGAGAAGCACACCTGGGGCAAGGGGACACCTGAGCGCCGCAATCCACCTGCCGGTGCTTGGCGACACACCGGTTGAGAATCGCCGCCCTAGTCCATATGATCCCAGGGCTTCCTGGTAACCTGGAAATGTGCCTGGGTTACACATAGGACTCATACAGACACAGTTAAAGCTTACAAAATGAAAATTACAGACTATGTATAAAAAATGTCATATTCATAGAGGCACTTATATTGAAAACAATGCTGCACAAAGAACAAAATTTTGATTTTGGGAAACAGTATTAAACGTCATTGAAAAAGTTATACATCAGAAACCAAGTGGTGAATTTTTAATGATGGATTCTGTATTGTGCTTAAATAACGCTTCAAAACACATGATTAAATTCATTTGAATTCTGCATTTATTAACAAAAGAAAATATTGTATATAACCCAAGAGTCCTTCACAGTGTGAGTGGGATCAGAAGCTTGCTGACTGGATGAAAATTGAAAGGTTGGATGCACTTCTCACAAATTAGGTGGTGCAGAGAGACCACAAAAATCTTTGAAACGCCACCTTTGCTGTATTACCTACCTCCTTTTCAAAATTCTTTGGTACTGGGCAGATATTTCTCAAAATAGTGCATAACTACATATTCAATTAAATAAACGGCCAGCATCTTTTTATTTTTTCTTAAATCTTGAATGAGTATTCTTACCCACTCCTCTCGTGCCCCAGACTCTTAGTAATACTCCAGATCAATTAGAAGGTTGTTTTGCATTGAACGATGACTTTGAATACTGAATAGTGATGGTGAATGTGACATATGAAAGGTAGTATGACAGGGCTGTATTGTCTGATTATGTGTAGGGCTGGGATTTTTTTTTTTGGGGGGGGGGGGAAATTCCCCCCCCCCATTTATAAAATGTATTTTGGGATGTTTATACAATACAGTTCTTTGTTAGATTGTCATAGCAGATGCGAATACTTTGTTATGTTATTTATAATTTTTGGACTGATAGATTAACATGATGCTATATTTCCCATTATATATGAGATGGTAGTACTGTATACTTCCTATATGATCAATACATATATCTTATACTTCCTATATGATTACAGCTGTAAAAAAAAAAAAAAAAAAGACAATATTTCAAAAGTACTGCACTGTTCTTGCTCCCCTGACCTGCTGTAAACAAATACTGGATTTGTATTGCAGGTTGCTAATACATGCTGTAAATGTATACCCCACGTTCTTCTTTAAATAAAAGGTTATTAGAAAAGATCTCCAAATACAGGATCCCTTATCATGGCAAGCAGCTCTCTAATAACTGTTCTTACTGAAAGCGGATGTTTGGGGAAGGCACCCTCCCGACTAGCTCAGCGAAAGCAAAAATGCTTTGTTTCCGACCCAGGAGCAGCAGGCTGCCCAGCTGAATGTGCATGCAAGCGAGGGTGCCCCGTGTCGCAGGACAAGCAGCAGAAACCACTCCTGAAATGACTGGGCCTCACCAATGAGGAAGAGGAGGAAGGGTACAGTACCAAGCTCGTATCACGGGGGGGGGGGGGGGGGGGGGGGGGGGGAGGGATCTTTGGGGGGGCTCCTGTTGGGCTGATGCCCTAGGGAGCGACACAATGGCACTATTACAGCCCACTACACGGAAAGACAAGCTCCTCCGAGAGGAAAGGCCAGTCTCAGGCTTCCTCTATGTCTGAGGAGGATGGGGGGGGGGGGGGGTTGGTTTAGAAGTCAGCAGTACTGGGTTCTACTTCTGAGCCAGTTGCTGATTCTCTGTAGCACTCTGACAACCTGCTGTGCCTCTCTCTAGCCATATGGAATGCAGGGATAACAGTAACAGCATTCCTATCCTCTCCCTTTGGAAGGTTTTATTACGTCCAGTCACTAGAAAAAGAATGTCAGGATGTCAACCAGGAGGCAACAGCATATATCTACTTCTAAAGTGCTCCTATTTTTAAATTTACGGAGATCTTACCTGAATGAAAAGCAGGTTACCTGAATGAAAAGCATTCATATGACCTCAAATTATTATACGGTGCACCAAGATCAGAGGCCAGCAGTCAGTAAAAAAAATCCAAACCCCCCCCCCCACTGAGCAATAGAAAAGTTGCCTATGTACAGATACCATACAGGAGTGCTGGTTTGATTCTTAAGCCCACCTGTTCCTCGGGTCTGCTGGGGCTGTTATGAAGGCAGCAGGCTGTGGATGGTGGTGCAAAGGGTATTACAGCTTCTACTGAACAAATTCAGAATGCATGTTTTCTGGAGGGGAAACAAGATTTGTGGTCCATGGCAGAAGACTGTTGTGGTCATGCCTGGGCTAGAAGGAATGGATAATTGCAAAATAAGGCTTCTGGCAGTGTAGCATAATAAAGGCCCTTTCCAAATGAACTGGAAACCCCAAAGAAAGAAAAAAAATTGCCTGGCCAAAGCAACAATATCCCACCCACATCTCTAGGAAAGGCTTGAGGACTGACATGTTTTGCATGGGAATGTGTGCTAAATGAAGCCCAATCAGTGGATTATGCTGGATAATGTCCCTAAGGTATCACTGTTTGCAAAACGTCTGAATGTCCTGCAGCTTGTCAGGTCAGGCTGTCGTGCTTGCTGCAGTCATCTGTTAAAAACCATGTTGCACGTGTGGCATTGTTGAATGTGTCTGTACTGAACCAAACTCCACCCTTTGTGCTGGCATGCATGCAGCTCCATGCAGAGAGAGCTCAGCGTGAAACTCGTCTTAGGAGGCACCGGCGTACAGACTCCAACCTCTGCAGACCCATCAGTGTGATGCAGTGCTCAGCGACAGACAAAAGTACAGCTCGTGAGAGCCAATTAAAAACAGAAATTAGAGTTCTTCCTTCAGCTGGACAGAAAACAGCTGGTCGCCTGCCCTACCAGCCATGTGACCCCCAGGCAGGTCATGTGACCCACGATCTGCTTGCTCTTCTGCGGGTTCCAGCGTCGCATAGTCCTCCAGGAGGCCAGCGTCCACGGCATGGTGTCGCAGCTGCTGGTTGCCCACAAGCCCTTGCATTCGCAGGTACCCCTGCTGGCAAAAGGGTGGAGATTTCCGATTCGTCAGAGCAAACAAAAAACAGGACTCTGAGGAGGAGGGAAACAAAAGAAGGAGTTATTTTTTTCTTTGGGTGCGTAGCAGGAAGTATGTCTCAGTAAACATATCAGAGGGAGCAGCGGCAGCAGAAAAGAGAGAAGCAGGTCCTTTGTGCACTTAGGGCCCTATTCACTAAACATTTTCCCCCCAGAGACAACATGGGAGAAAACCTTTATTAATTAACCCCCTTACAGGCCGATGCAACAAGCTGAGTAGCTGAGTATTAAACCTTGTGCTGGTTTCCAGTGCACATTTTTGACCCTCAGGTTAAATTTTTTTTTTAAATTCCCGATGCAGTAGATAATGTTATGCTCATGTGACAAAGTCAATGTCAAGACAGCCAGATGCGCAGACCGAGATCGCACACCGAGCTAAGAGTTTTCACCGTGGAAGCACATTGACCACAACAAACAGAGTATTACCAGCCGAGATTCACATACAAATCCCATGCCTATAAGTGATTCCCTGATGAAGAACTCACATTCGAAACACTACAGTGTTGGGACTGATACACTTGCTGCATGAAGATTCCTGATCATAATCTTGGCACCAAAATAGTGAGCATAATACGATAGTCTGGTATAACAAACTTTTTGTATACCAGTACTTCTATCCACAGTAGTGGATTCATACCGGACTCAAATGATAGCTTTATAAATAATAAGCAAAGCATCATTACGTCTGGGGGCAACCAATGATTATAAACCAGTCTGACATCCACAGTATTGGGGTTGGAGTTGCAGTAGCCACATAGGCATTAAAATAGCCTATCGTGGGCACCATATGAGGTTTCCCTGGATGTTTCCATACAATCCTCACTTGCACTTGGGCTAGACCTCTTATATATACTGATATTTCATAAGTGTCTAGCATTATTGGATTCCCTATTTTTGTATATCTATGAATAAATCATAACTGGTTTTTCTCTCTTATAAGGCATTAAATTAACTTTTCGCATTACACAGAAATGCTTCTGCAAAAAACTGTCTCTTTCTACCTAACGTAGGATGATAATTATCTAGGTTTAGGAAGAAAGTGAAGGCTCTTCTTTTTGCTAAGGTATATGTGGATTCCTCGGGTTTTTTTAATGGTGGGGGCTGTGATAATGCTATATACATTTTTATTTTTTAGGCTGTTTTTATTGATGGTATTATGAGTATTATGATATGACATTATTTTATTATATTGCTTTATGTTTAAATAATTATGTATGTAAAGTTTTAAACTGCCTTAAATATGTAGAAATGGTATAACATAAAAATGGAATAAACAAACTTATGTACTTATGTTCATGACCGCCATTTTCTGTTTTATGAGTTATGGTTCATGTATTAGATGTTATTTATTATGACTGCTTATGTTTTTAATTTTCATTGCTTACCACCACAAGCATTTTTGTGAAGGTATCTGTTTATACAGTAAATCAGAGAAAATAAAATTAATAAATAATAAAACTGGAGTTGAATTTTGGGTCTCTTGCTGTGATCAAGCATAGGGTGGTCATCCCAGGAGCTTGTTATACTCTGGTTCGACAAAGATATGGGAATAATGGCAAGGGCTGAATGTTAGAGGAACTGGAACTCTCTCCTATTATTTTTCATTGTCTCAAACTGGCTGACTTCTGAAAAATAGTTCAGGGCCATATTCAGGAAATCAAAGGACTGGTTGTGCTCTGCGGGTGCCCAGGTTTATGCTTTTTGGGTTAATACTGTTGAATGTCACCTGGACTACATATGAAGATTTGCTTCAAAAGTTAGTTCCTATAGGTAGGCAAGCTTTGGGTCCTTAGGAGAAATTAGAGCCCTTCTACCCCTGCCATTCTATGACTGGCTTTAAGCTTGAGGGAGAGAATGGAGATGCACACGCTGACAGCTGATCTGAAGCAAAATGATAACTACCAGCTTGCTCATGGATATGGGATTTTTCTTGCTTTCTTTTGCTTCCGTATCCCTTAAGGAGTGGAAGTGGGAGTGGGAGTAAGTCATGGCTCAAGAAAGAAAGTGGAATATATTGTGTTATTATAACCTATCCGACCATACTGAAGGTTTGCCATTGCCATTATATTGTTTGTAATAGCCACCATGTACACAAAACAAAGTTAATACAAGCCCGCCCCTACACAAAATGGATGCCAGCTACCTTTACATCTCCATGTTACCCTGGCATCTTCCCTGTATCTGGCCCATATTCCTTTTGACCCCTTTAAACAGCAGCTTCAAATTCCACACACGTGACTTTCACCATGACAGTCCTGCAGCCCCCCCACCTGCCCTTTCCTCCCATGCACCTTACCAGCAAAGAAGGCACGAAGATCAGTGTCCAGGCAGTTCTCCAAGAAGCGCCTCAGAGGCAGAATGTGAGCGTTGGGGGCAGTCCAGTCTGTGTGGAAGTCTTCCACCATATGGTGGATGGCGTCAGGGCGCGGGAGGGGCCAGCCCTTGGGGCGGAGCTTCATCATCTGTTCTGTTGGCAGACAGAGAGAGGTGAGGAAGTGGGTTTATCTATTCAAACTGCTGGCATACGGTGCAACTCTCTACATTTATTGAAGTCATACTGTCATCCTGAGATGAACTGTAACATGCAGGTTCCCATATTCCAATCAGTGTACAAATGGTAGAGGAGGTCTGTCACAGAGAAGCCAGTGCAGGTTCTGGTGATGTCCATGTGCCATCTGGACACAGAGGCAGAGATGACTATGACATGTAAGGCCTATCCAGTCTGGTTTCATTTCACCAAAAAGTGCCGAAGACCCTAGTTGACCTCTGGCTTTTCCCTTCATTACTCTGCAACTAGGGATCTTCAGTTCTTATCCCAGACTTTCCTAAATTCTGTTATAATTCTCATCTCTACTACCATTCCATGTTTCTACCATCCTTTCTGTAAGGAAATATGTTCAGACACTGCTCCCGAGCCTGCTTCCTGGAGGCCTCATACCATGTCCTCTCATTCTAGATCATTCTTTCCTCTGAAAAAGGTTTGCTTTTTGCACCTTCTTTAGGTCTTTGAGGTATTTGAATGTCTCTATCATATATCCCCTCTGTCTCTCCTCTCCTGTAGGGAATATGTATGTTAAGTTCCTTCAGTCTCATGTTATATGGTCTCTGGTGCAGAACGTGCACCATTTTGGTAGGGCCTCTCCCTGGACAGCTCTAACTTGTCTATATTGTTTCAGAGGAATGGCTTCCAAAGCTGAACACAATATCCTAGGTGAGGTCTCACCTTCCCCTTCCCCTTGTACAGAGATATCATTTGCTTTTTCCTATGGGTTATGCCTCTCCATTGCACCCTAACATCACTCTAGCTCTGGCCATTGCCTCGCTTAGATTCCTCGGCCACTTGACCTACACATTAAAAGGGAATATGGGATAAAAATATGCAAGCTGCCCATTATGGATCCCTGATGGGTGCCAAATAGGAAGGAATAAGAAAAGAAACTTGTAAAGTGGAGAGAAGAAAAAAGCTCTGTCAAGAATGATAAACAGAGGAAAAAAAATTAAGTTTTTCCCTTTTTTGGCCTAGCATCTTGCTCCTGCTTTTTTGGGCTTCTAACTCAGTGGGAACTAGACCCTTCTGGGGCTGCAACACCAGGAACCTTCATTCACATTGGGTCCCATCTATTTTCTGTAGCCTCCTTCTGTATAGCCCAGCTACTGAATGGAAGTTGATATGCGTGCACTGAGGCCAATCACTGGGTGTTGCCATTATGTGATGACTGGGATTCCCAACCCCAGGGCCTGTGAAAGCTCCCTCCATAGCATCTGCAGCCTTCCCCAAGGAGCAGGAGTCAGGCTCAAGAACTGAGCCCAGACCTGCCAGAAACAAATTGCTGTACCTGAGACATTGCAGGGCGTGGGTTTCTGAGGTGCCAAGAGCAAAGCATACTTAGTACAAGTGATAACCCTCATCCTGCACAAAATGCTAAATGTGACTAACAATATTTTTTTAATTCTTTAATCTGAGCCCTGAAAGTCACCTGCACGGCCTGAAATACAGCCATGTGTGAAAGGGCTAATCACATCAGCTCACCCACTGCAGCCAACCAGTCCTCTTTGGCTATGATGTCATGAATATCACCACACACGCTACCTAAACCAATCAGGTCCCAGCAAGCATGATGTAATATCAGTGACACACTGTACAGTAAAAAAAAATAAACAAACAGCTGAAAGAATGTAAAAGGCAGTGAGGTAGCAGTGACATACTAAACTGATACTGCTGGATCACTTCTTTCATGAGCACTTTTGAAATATTGCTCAGTATCCAGGGACAACAGTTCAAATTTATTTTATGTACACTATAACCTCGTAGCTTGCCTTTCATTTTGGCAAAATTACCTTCATCTATATCTCGATCGAATGTCTGTACACAAAAGCAAATAAATAAATAAATAAATAAATGCCAAAATATTAAAAATTAAAATTAACTAGTTGCTTTTAAAAAAGTTACCTTCAGCTAATTACAACCACAATATGTAATTCTGACCAGCCAGTTTGGCCATTTACACTCTCTCTGCCAGGCCGCTGCAGACATTTGTCTTGTTGGTTTGTTTTGGACCCGGCAGTTTCTTCCTCCTCCTCCTCGGACAGAACCGAAGCTGGGATCCTGGCTCCAGGAGCCTCATTCACAACTACCCATGGATTTTCTCCCATTTTATATCTCCTCCCAGTTTACCTCAGTCAAGTCATATCAGCCACAGTTCTGGGCCTGCTGGGGGATGGGGGCTCCTTCCAGAATCCTGCAATCACAGGTCCTGAAATCCAGCCACCAGAGATCACCATTGTGCGATGACCCAGACTCCCTCTTCCTCTGGAGGTTGTGAGTGCTGTCTCCGCAGCATGCCTGGCCCCTGACCGGCCTGGGGGAGCGGGAAGACCTGTGCTGGGAATTGAGCCCAGTAGCTTCCGCACGGCGGCGCGCAGCAGCATCACTGAGCCGGCCAAGTTGTTTTACCTTGAGGCGGGGGAGGGGGGGGAGGGGGGAGGCAGGAAATTGCCCCACTGTACTAACCTGTTGGCAGGTGTCTGTAGAAGTAGATGATGGGATGCAGGAAGTTGGACTGCCAGGCATGCTGGGCTTCCCCGACCGCCCGGTTGTTGTAAAAGACATCTTTCTCAGGTCCTGAAAAGTTCTTGCCATATTCCAGGGTAACGACAAACAGCCCGTCCTGCACTTCCTTCCCTGTGTGCTTCTCCAGCTCCGGCAGGATTCTGATCGGATACTCCTCTAAATACTCGAATGCCCTGGAATCTCTGCAGCGTGCATAAGGAGGAGGTCAGAGAGGGTTAAAAACAAGATCTTCTGTCTCTTCAGCTCTGAAATCAAAATGTACCCTGAGAGGCAGCACTTGACCTTCATTTTTAAATCTACCCCCCTTTTGTTTTCTTAGCTCCCTCACCTCCCTCAGCAATTCCTGCTCTCCCATTTCATGTTTCTGACACATTCTGTGTGGCTTCGATGACTCTGAGAAGAAAATTATTCCTTACCTGCTAATTTTCGTTCCTGTAGTACCACAGATCAGTCCAGAGAGTGGGTTATGTCCCCCTTCCAGCAGGTAGAGTCAGAGCAAAACTCAAAGGCTGGCCTCTTATAAGCTGGAGCACCCTCTTTGTCTCTTCAGTGTTAAGAATATCAAAGCAAGAGAAAACGTTTGGATGGATCAAGGAATCGGTATAAAATACTCAACTCATGAACCGTAACAAAATTTTGGAAGAAACATGCCAACAGGCAAAAAACTTGCAACATGAACCAACTGGTAAGAACAGTAATAACAGCAGGGAGCATATTTATTTTATTTATGCTCTCTGCTGTAACAGATGCTGGTAAGGATGCTGGTAAGGAGAGCCGCTGGTAAGGATGCTGGTAAGGAGAGCCGCTTTCCCAAACCCATGAATCTGAGGGTGGGAGTCTGGACTGATCCGTGGTACTACAGGAACGAAAATTAGCAGGTAAGGAATAATTTTCTTTTCCCTGTATGTACCCGGATCAGTCCAGACAGAGGGATGAACCAAAGCTTCCCTACGTAGGATGGGCCCTGGATAGCCTGGCTCGACTCACCTGGGCTCCAAAGGAGCCAAACCCAGGAGGTTGCAGATTCAAGCATAGTGTCATGCAAAGGTATGCAACAATTTCCATGCAGCAGCTCTACATATCTCCTGCGGTGAGACAGATCGACTCTCAGCCCAGGAGGTTCTTGAGCACAGAGTAAATGAGCCTTGATGCCCTCTGGAGGGCGACAGCAGAGACCAATATATGCTGAAGCAATGGAATCCTTCAACCAGCGCGCAATCGTGGTTTTGGATGCCTGATGGCCGCGCCTGGGACTGCTCCAGAGAACAAACAGGTGGTCCGATAAGCAAAACTCATTGGTGACCTCCAGATAACGAATAAGAACCCGTTTAACATCCAGTCTCCGAAGGTCCAGCCGATCCTCGGCGGCGAAGGAAGTTCCACCGACTGATTCAGATGAAAAGGCAAAACCACCTTAGGCAAGGAGGGCACTGTGGACAGGGACATCCCGGAGGCCGTAAAACTGAGAAAAGGTTCTCTGCAGGATAGAGCCTGTAACTCTGAGATTTGGCGCGCAGAACAAATGGACACAAGGAAGGCTGCTTTGAGGGTGAGATCCTTGAGAGATGTGCTCCGCAAAGGATCAAATGGCGGGCCGGTGAGCACCCGAAGGACCAAGTTGAGACTCCATGAAGGACAAAGGAGGTGAATCGGTGGCCTGACATGCTTTACTCCTTTCAAAAATCGGACAATATCTGGAAGTGCAGAAAGAGGTGCTGTCTCCTGATGACGAACCAGAGCCCCAAGTGCTGCGACCTGAATCCGCAGGGAATTGTATGCCAAGCCCTTGTCCAGGCCATGGTGTAGGAAAGTCAAAACATGTGCAATGGAAGCCCGGCGTGGAGAGATGTCCATGGAAGTGCGCGAAGCCTCAAACACTTTCCAGATCCGGATAAAGGAAATGGAGGTGGATGTCTTACGTGCCTTGAGGAGTGTGGAGATGACTGCTTCTGGATAGCCACGTCTCCTCAACCTCTGCCATTCAAAAGCCATGCCGCAAGACAAAAGCGATCTGCCCGGTCTAAAAATACTGGCCCTTGGCGCAGAAGGTTCGGTAGGTGTCCGAGGCAGAGAGGACTGTCAACCACTAGGTTGACGAGGTCTGCAAACCATGGTCTTCAAGGCCATTCTGGGGCCACCAGAATGACAGGCCCCTGATGAAACTCTATTCTGCGCAGCACCTTGCCCACCAGGGACCATGGCGGGAATACATAGAGGAGGAGATTTTGCGGCCAGGGAAGGACGAGAGAATCCACGCCCTCTGCGCCGTGTTCTCGGCGGCGGCTGAAGAAGCGGGGAGCCTTCACATTCCGGAGCGTTGCCATCAAGTCCAGGTGTGGGGCTCCCCATCTGCTGAAGAGGAGCGACACCGCTTCCTCGGACAGCTCCCACTCCCCTGGATCTATGCGTTGTCGGCTTAGGAAGTCTGCCTGAACGTTGTCGACCCCGGCTATGTGGGATGTGGCGAGGCGAGTAAGGTGGAGCTCCGTCCACGCCATCAGCTTGTCCGCTTCCCGCGTGACATGTTGGCTCCTCGTCCCTCCTTGGTGATTGATGTATGCCACCTTGTTGCATTGCCGGAGAGGATCCGCACCGCTTGATGATGAACCAAAAGGGAGGAATTGCTGCAGGGCAAGACGGACCGCTCTGGTCTTCAGTCAGTTGATTGGCCATGAGGGCTGGAGTGACATCCAAAGTCCCTAAGCCGACTGCCGCTGGCACACTGCTCCACAGCTGGAGAGGCTCGCATCCGTTGTGACGATCACCCACTGTGGGACTTCCAGATCCACTCCCTTCAGCAAGTGGTCGAGGCTGAGCCACCTGCCCAGGCTGTGGCTGGCTATGTCGGGCAGTGGAAGTAGGGCTTGAAAATCCTGAGATACCGGCTTCCAGCGGGAGAGTAACGCCCTCTGTAGGGGGCGCTTATGCGCAAAAGCCCACGGCACTAAATTTATAGTAGAAGCCATAGTGCCTAGGACTTGGAGGTAATCCCACGCGGTGGGAAGCTGGAGGCTCCAGAAGTGCTGGACCTGCATTAGAAGAGACTGAGCCCATTCCTGGCGCAGGAAGACTTTCCCGGCATTAGTATCAAAGCGTGCTCCTAAGAAGTCTAGGGTCTGACAAGGAGTAAGGTTGCTTTTGGGGAAATTGACGACCCAGCCGAGGGAGCGGAGAAGGTGCAAGACTCGTTCCACCGCTTGAAGACACAGTTCTTTTGACTTCGCCCAAATGAGCCAGTCGTCCAGGTAGGGATGGACTAAGATTCCTTCCCAACATAGGCCCACGAAGCAGCCCCAACATAAGCCCACGAAGCAGCCCTGCGAGGACCAGCCAATAGGAGCAGCCGCTCCTATCAGCAAATCCTGAGAGGCTCCGGAGGCCTTTAAAATTAAAATCAGCCCGGCGCCGCACGCCGAAGGAGCGCAACAAAGGGGCAGGCCCCTTTGTGCACTCCTTCGTGCAGCCCCAAAGTGTAGCCCTACAGATTAACTTAGACCAAAGAATTTTGTCCGGAGACCGGCCACGCAAGCTCATTCTAATCCTCTAAGGATGCTAGGATACTCAATACCCATATTATATCACAGTACCTCCCTCAAGATGAAGCCACCGATGCGATACCAACTCATATCCCGTAGAAATCTCACGCCGGTGATGATCTCCCCTCTTACTCAACTCCTTGGGCTTGCCCTATTCACTCTAACACTATTCAATGCCCAATCAATCACCAAAAAAACCCACATTCTACACGACTACTTGCTTGACGCCAAACCAGACATCTGTGCTATCACAGAGACCTGGATGAAGCTCACAGACACAGTCTTAACAAATCAACTTCCTACCCAGATATACGATGTCTTCTCCATCCCCAGACAAAAGAAAAAAGGGGGAGGTCTCCTCCTGGCTGCCAAAAAAGATCTTAATCTCACCCTACAACCTATCAATACAATACCTAAACTAGAGGTAGGCTTGTTCAAATCCAAATCTCTCCAAATCCTCCTCACATATGCCCCCCCCTGGATTATTAGACTTAGATGCCTCTCCTATAGTGGAAATCATAGCAAAATACTTAAACCTGGACTCACCAGCCATTATACTTGGGGACTTTAATCTACACATTGACGCCAATTCTCGATCATCTAACTGCGAAGCCCTCTTATCCGCCCTCTCGGACATGGGCTTCAAACAACTCATCAACCAACCCACACATAAAGGAGGTCATACCCTTGACCTTATCTTCACAAACTCCAGCCTTACTCCACTCTCACCCCCTCTATGCCTTCCTATTCCATGGTCAGACCATTTCATGATCACCTCCACCCTCAGATCGATGACAAGATCTTCTGCATCCCCTCAGCTCACCACACTGCACTACAGGAAACCGTGTCCATCAGAAGCTCTCGGCAACTCTCTGACAAAAGAACTCTCTAACCTGGATCTATCAAACCCCAATGCAGCTATTCTCTCGGCAAAATATCACAGAAACTATAGCCAACAACTTATGCCCACTGTCGACAAAAAATATAAACCCTTCTCAAAAAAACAAGCAGCCATGGTTCTCAATGGAGCTCCGCGCACAAAAACAAAGCCTGAGACGGAAAGAAAAGGAATGGAGGAAGAACCCCAACCCTCACTCTCTAACCATATATAAAGCCGTTCTCCACCACTACAGAACTGCAACGCTAAAACAAAAAGAGATTTCTACGCCCACCGTATCCATGATATGATCTTCGATGCAAGGTCTCTTTTCTCGTACGTATCGGAACTCACCAAAACTGCTCCCCCAACAATCCCTGACGACCTAGCCCAATCGAAAGCCAATGATCTGGCCTTATTCTTCCAGAACAAAATCTCCAATACCCTGGCCAGATTACCTACCAGCCCTAACACGTTGTCTCTGGATCCCCCCCACCCCCCGAACCCAGATGCAGGTTTGGAATCCTTCGATCCCACTTACACTATAGAGGTGGAAAACCTGATAAAAAGAATGAAACCCTCCACTCACCCTCTAGACCAAATCCCATCCAAACTTCTGATTCTCATACTGGAATCCATCTCTAAACATCTAGCAGATATTATCAACTGCTCCCTCTCACAAGGAATCTTCCCGGATGTTCTCAAATTGGCCACCCTTAAACCTATACTCAAAAAAACCGAACCTGGACCCGGATGACCCCAACAACACTAGCCACCACTGGAGACTGCTTCTGGCTGGATCCAGGAGAGGCAATTGAAGGTGAAAACTCCTCGGACTTGGGATCCTATAGTCCCTTTTACACCTCCATGCAGACCGATCCACTTGTGCCTAAAAAAAACACTGGTTCAGGACGGCTCTCTCTACGGCGCCTTTGCATGCATCCAGAGAGGGAGTCGGAGGATGGTGACTTTACATTTGTTGAGACTGTGTTGTAAACGCTCACAGAGCACTGTGTAAAAACCAAACAAGCTGGAAAAAAAGAGATACCTAAAGCATAATATAAAGACGGAGCATCCTGTGGTCTTGTGGGTTAAATGCCAGTTCCCACCTACTCCCTGCTCTTCTGGCACATCTATCGGGGGATCCCTCCTAGCACTGAAATTTGTGAGGAGTGCTGGAACCTCAGTGAGAGACTTCCCCTACTTTTTAGCAGCCAAATCTATCCATGAAGAGGGCCCCTGATACATGTATATGGATGAGCAGGCACAGTGACAACAGATGCTTTGCACTGATGAAGTGCATCTAAAAGGGATAAAGAATTCTTCTACTAAAGAAATCTTTAAATTTTTGCCATGCCTGCAGCTGCCCATTACTTTGACATCTGCTGTCTGTCCTGGGTTTTTAAGCATATTCCACAGCCAGGGAGGAGTGGAAAACATGAGGAGAGATCTAGTGAAGCTCGAGGAATGGTCTAGAGTAAGGCAGCTAAGATTTAATGCTAAAAAAATGCAGAGTAATGCATTTAGGCTGCAAAAACCCCAAGGGAGAGGTATATTACAAGGGGTGAAATTCTTCTAAGCATGAAAGAAGAGCGGGATCTGGCGGGGATTGTATCTGATGATCTTAAGGTGGATAAAGCGATGGCAAATGACAGAAAGGTGCTTGGCTGCATAGGGAGAGGAATGGTCAGACAACAAAAAAGAAGGCGATATTGCTCCTGTATAAGTCCCTGGTGAGACCTCATTCGAAAAACTGTGCACAGTTCTGGAGACTGACTATAAAATCAGTTGGAGTCGGTCCATAAAATGGGTACTAAAATGATCAATGATCTTTGTTCTAAAGCATATGGGGCTAGACAAAGATTTAAACATGTACACCCTAGAGGAAAGGCGAGAGAGGGGAGATATGATAGAGACATTTAAATATCTCAGGTTTCCATGCACAGGTGAGCCTCTTTCAATGGAAAGGAGGCTCTAGATTGAAGGGCTCATAGGATGAGGTTGAAAGGCGGTAGACTCAGGAGTACAGAGACTGTAGTGGATGCATGGAACAGCCTCCTTGTAGCGGTGGTAGGCACAAGGAAGGTATTCTAATTCAAGAAAGCATGCGATAAACACAGAAGATCTCTGAGGGAATGGTAGGGATTGTAAATCTGGTTAGTTGGTGTGGCCGCAATGGTCTTCTTCTGCCTTCACGCTTTTAAAAGTTTGTTTCCAGAGGAAACAAACAATCTAACACATTAAAAGTTCTTCTGTACAGCTTCAGTGTATCCTCTCTATTATTGGAATACATAAATCAGAAAATAACCCCATTATTTTTCATTTAGGCGACAAAAATCAATATATTTGATTCATCCTTAGGGCCTAGGGCACTCACTCTCTCAGCAGGACAATATCAGCCAGCACGCCGAACATCTGGTAGAGCCCCGAAGCCTCATTCACTCGCTTCACTATGGTGTTAGCAAGCTGGGAAATGGGGAGAGCTACTGATGGCCAGGGGACGCCGTGATACCGCTGCTCCAACAAGTGGTGGACAGCACGAGCTGGTAAACAAGAAGAAAAAAAAAAATCTTACTTATACTCACGAGGCAACTTGGCTGAAGCAGTCCTTTATTAGATACAGATGGGAGAAACTGATGCGTTTCTACTGCCGCGCTGAAACTACAACCCAAAAAACAGCAGCATCAGGCTTCCAGGATGTTTGCAGTACTCTGAAAGGATCAGCCGAGGTTATGACGCTAACTTTACTGAGCACAATGGGGGATGGGTGTAGAGGGCAGTGGAGGGAGTAAGGGCGAGAGGTTGGGTGGAAGCGATTGGTGGGGAGGCGGTTGAAGTGGAATTTATGTGCTCATCTGCTCAAAGAGGTAGAAAACCAGAGAGGAAGAGAACTTGGCAGACTGGGTGGGTCATTTGGTTTATATGGGCTGCCGCTCATTGCCTAAGCTCGAAGAAATCATTTGGCAAAAAATGTTCTGCTGTTGAGGTGTGTCATGACATGCACTTCCGACTGAAAGATGGAGAATGGCTGCCAGAAAAGAGACTGGAACAAAACAATCTTTTTTTGCTTGGGCCATGTTTGGACAATTTAACTTTTTTGGGTGGGGGGACGCAAAAATGTTAGAACACGACACATCTTCCCACAATTAAAAAAATCTTACTTATACTCACGAGGCAACTTGGCTGAAGCAGTCCTTTATTAGATACAGATGGGAGAAACTGATGCGTTTCTACTGCCGCGCTGAAACTACAACCCAAAAAACAGCAGCATCAGGCTTCCAGGATGTTTGCAGTACTCTGAAAGGATCAGCCGAGGTTATGACGCTAACTTTACTGAGCACAATGGGGGATGGGTGTAGAGGGCAGTGGAGGGAGTAAGGGCGAGAGGTTGGGTGGAAGCGATTGGTGGGGAGGCGGTTGAAGTGGAATTTATGTGCTCATCTGCTCAAAGAGGTAGAAAACCAGAGAGGAAGAGAACTTGGCAGACTGGGTGGGTCATTTGGTTTATATGGGCTGCCGCTCATTGCCTAAGCTCGAAGAAATCATTTGGCAAAAAATGTTCTGCTGTTGAGGTGTGTCATGACATGCACTTCCGACTGAAAGATGGAGAATGGCTGCCAGAAAAGAGACTGGAACAAAACAATCTTTTTTTGCTTGGGCCATGTTTGGACAATTTAACTTTTTTGGGTGGGGGGACGCAAAAATGTTAGAACAAGACACATCTTCCCACAATTAAAAAAATCTTACTTATACTCACGAGGCAACTTGGCTGAAGCAGTCCTTTATTAGATACAGATGGGAGAAACTGATGCGTTTCTACTGCCGCGCTGAAACTACAACCCAAAAAACAGCAGCATCAGGCTTCCAGGATGTTTGCAGTACTCTGAAAGGATCAGCCGAGGTTATGACGCTAACTTTACTGAGCACAATGGGGGATGGGTATAGAGGGCAGTGGAGGGAGTAAGGGCGAGAGGTTGGGTGGAAGCGATTGGTGGGGAGGCGGTTGAAGTGGAATTTATGTGCTCATCTGCTCAAAGAGGTAGAAAACCACTAAGATAAAGCAGAATGGTGGCAAGCATCAGTTATTACACACACATTTAAAACCATAAGAATTTAATTTATTAAAATAAGGTTTTAATGACTGACATTTTCAAGCCATGTGGCTGAGTGGCATCTCTGGGCACTGTTCTGTGGAGAAATCGGGGTTCAGTTTCTGGTGCTGGGAATGCTGCAGAGACAGCACTCAGAGCCCCAGGGGAGGGGAGGAATTATGGTCATTCCTTAAGGTGACACCTAGCAGCTGGATTTAAAACCCTCGTGGAAGGAGTCCTGACACATAGGCCCCCAGCCAGGGACCATTTATTTATTTAAAAGCTTTTGTATACCGCCTATACAAAAAGTAGATATCTAGGCGGTTTACAACGTAAAAAATACATAGTGTAACAAATAAAAATGTTAACAAAGTAATAAAACTAACAGCAAATAAATGAAAAAATTTAGGCAGGTTTTATAGGTTAAAATACATAATAAATAAAATAAAAATGATATCAAATTAATAAAAACAAGCGGTAGTATGTGTAAAGAATTAGAGGAGGTATTATTCCATGTTGTGGGTGTCGAAGGCAATAGAACACAAGTAGGTTTTTAGTTTCTTCTTGAATTCTTTAGGGTTAGTTATGAGTCTGCATGTAGTTGGAAAATAGTTCCAGAGTAAGGGACCTGCCACTGAGAAGGCCCGTTTTCTGGCGATTTCTAGCCTAGCGATTTTAACCATTGGGAGCTGAAGAAGATTTTTATCAAATCGATCTTAAGTGACGTAGAGGTTGATATAAGCGTAGGTAAGTACATATCCAAACAGCAGATGAACTGTGAATTAGATTGAAGATTAGCATCAGGATTTTATAGTGAATGTGTTGTTTAATTGGTAGCCAATGAAGGGTAAGAAGAGTAGGAGAAATGTGTTCCTTAAGTTTGGTGATTGATAGAAGGTGAGCTGCGGCGTTTTGTATAAGCGGGAGTGGACGAATTGTTGAGTCTAGGAAGTCAATGTCCAGAGAATTGCAATAGTAAGCCTGAAAGAATAAGGGCTTGCAGGACAGTTCTGAAATCTGCAGGGAAGAGGTTTTAGTCTTTTAAGAAGATTCAGTTTGTAGAATGAAATTTTTACTAGTTTAGATATGTTCTTTGTCATGGATAATTTGGAGTCAACAATAATACCTAAATTACGTGCGTGAGTAATGATAGGAATTGGATAATTTGTCAAATATAAGTTGCAGAGGAGGACAACAAGGTGAGTTAGGGATGGTTGACAGGTGTATTATTTCAGTTTTTGCAGCACTTAATTTCAGTCTGTTATGAGATAACCAAGTTTATAGAGTTTCTAGGCAGGGAGTAATTAGGGAAAATGTGCGAGTCCAAGACAATGTGTAGGGAATGAGGAGTTGTATATCATTGGCATAGATCTTAAAATCTTTGCCTAAACCAATTAATATGTGACATAGGGGAAGTAGGTAAATTTGAATAACATTGCTGATAAAGAGGAGCCTTGTGGGTCTCCAGTTGTAGGGTGTACCAATCAGAATGGCTGGTATCTAAGTTAATTTGCTGGGGGCGATTGTATATGAATGAAGAACTGTGTCCTTAAGACCTAAAAATTGTAATCTGGCGAGAAGTAATTCATGGTTTAGAGTGTCAAAGGCTACAGTGAGATCAAGGAGAATGATGATGTAATCTATATTGGCATCAAAGCCGCGAATGATTGTGTCAAATGAAGACAAGCAGAGTCTCTGTATTGTGCCCTTAACTAAAGCCGTGTTGATTTGGATGTAAAATGTTGTATCGGTAATGTATTCATTTAGTTGATGGAGGACTGTTGATTCAATGGCTTTGGCAAGAGTAGACAATGAAGCTATTGGACGAAGATTAGTTGGAGTACAATAATCAGAAGTTTTTTTCTTAGGTATGGGTGTGGCAGAAGTTTAAGAATGTTCAGAAATGTACCAGTACTGAGAGATAAATTAACTTAATTGCACTATAGACAGATAAATGTATTCTCGGCTGTCCTTCAATAGTAGACCAAGGATTATACGGTGAATGTGAGGCTTTCAGTTTAGACAGCAAATATGATACAATAAAGTATCAGTTTAATAAAAGATAGACCAGGAACAAGTAAGCCGTGGTAAATTTATTTTCAGAATAGGCAGGTGTGAGAATTCTGAGTCGGGCGTTTATGTCAGCAAGCGGCACGAAGACCTGAAAAGAACCCTTTGTCAGGACGGCCATTTAAATAGCCACACCGGCACATTGCAGACTTGTACCTGAAAGGGATCTTCGTTTTGAACATCATTCAAGCGGCATTCTACAATGCATTAATATGGAAGACATTTCTCAGTCATCATACTCAAGTTAAGTATATCACTAACTTGTTCACAGCTGAAATTACATAACAGCTATATCCTTAAGCAACCGATGATTAAATCACAAGCACGGTGAAGCATTTTGAGCTCCACAGAGGTTACCTGATACATATAAGGGAACCGGTGTGCATGTATGAAGGTTGCAGGATTTACTACTCAATATATGTCTTATTAAGTCCAATTTATAAGTGAGAAATTAGGATTTATTTTGGTATACATTGCTTTTCTCGCATAAGAGGTTGTTATCTAGTTGGATATATACAGGAGTGCCACCTGCAGTCCCTCAGTATTGACCTGTACCCAAGCCCACACTAATATCACTAATGGACATACAAGGTTGAACCCAAACCATCCGACAACCTTGTTGCCCACATGAACAAATTAAAACCAGAAAGAACAGTAAAAAACTGCTCCATCGAGCATATCTGCAAATACGGAGCTCCATAAAACACAGCAACTTCAAGCAAAAGGCAGTCTTTTGGTATTTGAAGAAAAGGGTGGGCCTCTGGACTGATCTATGGTATTACAGGAACGAAAATTAGCAAGTAAGAACCAATTTTCATTTCCTGAACATACCCAGATCAGTCCAGAGAAGTGGGATGTACCCAAGCCACCCTACACTGGGCGGGAACCCGAAAGACCTGCGTGCAGAACACTCTCACCAAAGGACGACTCCCCAGATGCGTTAACGTCCAGTCGCTAATGTTTCATGAAAATGTGTAAAGAGGACCACACCGCCGGCCTACAGATCTCCTGAGGCGACAGGAGCTGACACTCCGCCCAGGAAGTAGCCTGGGCCCGAGTGGAATGAGCTCTGAGACCCAAAGGCACTTGCTGCCCCCGGGCTATGTAAGCCGAGCTGATAGCTTCCTTAATCCAATGAGAAATGGTCACCTTAGACGCCTTGTCCCCTTTTTTTTGGAACCCCAAAAAGGATGAACAAATGATCTGAACGATGGAAGTCATTGGTAACCTCCAGATATCGTAACAAAGCTCGCCTCACATCCAAAAGACCACTGCGGGAAACCCGGAAGCTCCACCGTCTGATTGACATGAAAGGCTGAGACGACTTTAGGAACAAAAGACGGAACTATGCGCAACAAAACCTTATCGTTGGAAATCCGCAGGAAGGGGTCATGACATGACAACGTCTGTAATTCTGAGATCCGACGAGCTGAACAAATAGCCACCAAAAACACCACCTTTAAGGTCAGATCTTTCAGCGACGCCCTTCGGATAGGCTCAAAGGGGGCTCCGCAGAGAACACGAAGCACTAGGTTCAAACTCCAATCTGGACACAAAGGACGGACTGGAGTCACAGAGATGTTTGACCCCCTTGAGAAACTGAACAACATCCGGATGAACAGCCAGGAAAACACCATTAAACCGTCCCCGCAAGGCTCCCAAAGCCTCTACCTGCACCCAAAGGGAATTGAACGCTAAACCTTTAGCGAGCCCCTGCTGCAGAAATTCTAGCACCCGTGGGATATTCACAGTTAACGGATCACAGGAACGTTGGTGACATCATGTTTCAAACAGTCGCCAGACTCTAACATAGGCCAAAGAAGTGGCTGGGCGCCTCACCTCGCCTGAAGGAGAGTGGAAATGATCTGTTCAGAATACCCCTTCAAGCGTAAACATCGCCTCTCAAAAGCCAAGCCGCAAGAGAGAAGTGATCCTTCCGATCTGAAAAGATGGGTCCCTGTCCAAGGAGATGCGACAGATGAGCCAGCTGCAAAGGACCTCCAGAGACATGCGAACCAGATCCGCGAACCACGGGCAATGCGGCCACTCCGGTGCCACTAGTACACCCTGCCCGGATGGAGTTCTATTCGATGGAGAATCCGGCCGATGAGAGGCCAGGGAGGAAACAAATAAAGAAGAATTCCCGCGGGCCAAGGGCACACCAGCGTGTGGAGACCCATTGAGCCCTGCTCTTGCCGACGGCTGAAGAAGCGTTGTGTCTTCGAATTCGCCCTTGTCGCCATCAGATCCAATTGAGGCACGCCCCACCTGGCGCAAATGAGGTTCCACACTTCGAGAGACAGCTCGAACTCTCTTGGATTGAGCTGCTGTCTGCTTAGAAAGTCCACCTGCACGTTCTCCACTCCTGCGACATGAAAAGCTGCAATTCCCTTGAGATGGCGTTCCGCCCAGGCGAAGAGGAGACATGCCTCGAGCGCCACCGTGGGACGACTTCTTGTCCCTCCTTGCTGGTTGATGTAAGCCACCGTCATCGCATTGTCGGAGAACACTCGAACCATTCTGCCCTGAATCCAGGGTAGGAATGCCTGTACAGCAAGGCGAACTGCTCTTGTCTCGAGACGATTGATGAACCAGGTTCCCTTCATTGGGGACCAGAGCCCTTGGGCAGACCTGTCTGCACATACTGCTCCCCAACCAGACAGGCTGGCATCGGTGGAGATTATCATCTAATCCGGAGGGTCCAAGTCCACTCCCTGGCCCAGATTGTCGTGCGATAGCCACTACCACAGACTGACTCTGGACTCGGAAAGCTCGGAGGTGGAACTGTTCCGACACCGGCCTCCATCGTGATAAAAGTGCACGTTGTAAGGGACATAAGTGAGTGAACGCCCAGGGAACCAAATCCAAGGTGGAAGCCATGGAGCACAGGACCTGCAGATGATGCCACATTTTGGGACTCTTCCTCAACAGCAGAGCTTGAACCTGGCTTTGTAACTTTGTCAGATGATCCACCGCCAGGAACACCTTGCCGCATAAGGTATCGAAAAGCGCTCCCAAGTAAACCAGTTCCTGGGTGGGTTCCAGGTGGCTTTTTTGCAAGTTGATGACCCACCCGAGCGACTGTAAGTTGAACATCACCGTCCGAAAAGATCTTTCACAATCCTTCCATGACTTGGCTCGAATCAACCAGTCGTCCAGATAAGGATGGGCTAAAATCCTCTCCTTGCGAAGAAAGGCGGCTATCACTACCATCACCTTAGTGAAAGTCCGAGGAGCTGTCGCGAGACCAAACGGGAGGGCTCGAAACTGGAAGTGCTGACCCAAGACCTTGAAGCGCAGAAACTTCTGGTGACTCAGCTGGCTGGGATATGAAGGTACGCCTCCGTGAGGTCCAGGGACGCCAGAAACTCCCCTTTTCGCACCGCCGCCATTACTGTCCTCAGTGTTTCCTGAGGACAGTAATGGCGGCGGCGAAAACAAGGGACCTGGAGACAACGGTTGACCTTCTGGAGATCGAGAATGGGACGAAAGGTACCCTCCTTTTTGGGAACCACAAAGTAAACAGAGTATCATCCCCGCCCCTGCCGCGCTTCCTGAACCGGGACGATGGCTCTGAGCTCAAGAAGGCATTGCAGGGTGTCTCGAACCGCCTTGCGCTTGCTGTGAAAGACCACGCGGGATTCCACGAACACCTCCCGAACCAGACACAAGAACTCCAGGGCGTAACTGTCTCTGATCACCTCCAGGACCCAGCGGTCCGAGGTATTTCTTGCCCATTCCATGTAAAAGTTGGATAATCTGCTCCGACAGCTTCAACGATGGAATGGGTGCTCGTGACTTCATTGGGCAAGCTTACTGGTTCCTGAACTGAGGTGTCCAGAGTCCCTACTGGAGCGGCAACCACCACGAAAGGACTGCTGGTGTCCCTGAGTCTGCTTAGAACCAGACGGAGTAGAATATCTGGTAGACCGAAAATGGCGAGAATCCCGAAAATGAGCCCGAGGGGGAAACACCTTTTTGGAAGATCGCCTATCCTCTGGCAATCGATTACCCTTGGATTCCCCAAGGAGTTTAACCAGCTGATCCAACTCCTCCCTGAAAAGGAGTTTGCCCTTGAAGGGAAGGTTACAAAGCTGAGATTTGGAGGACAAGTCCCCTGCCCAATTCCGCCACCAGAGAAGTCGACGAGCCGCCACCACGGACACTATGGACAGAGCGAGGTCCGAACGAGATCATAAAGCGCATCCGCACCATACGCAATGCCTGCTTCCAACCGGGCCACCTGCAGATCCCCATCGCTGCCAACCCCGGCACTGGAACCCACCTCTTGAACCCAACACAGGCACACCCTCTGCATAAGACTAGTACAGACTGCCGTTCGAAGACCCAAAGCGGCCACCTCAAAGACCCTCTTCAACTGAATCTCCAGTTTACGGTCTTGCATGTCTTTTAACGTGGCAGAGCCCACCACGGGCCATTGCCCTACCAACCTTTAAACCCGCATCTGGAGCTTCCCACTTGCGGGTCACGAGCTTGCGGACTTTCTTAGGCAGAGGGAACGAGGTTGTCGGTCCCCGAATCCCATCGAGGACTGGATTAACCCCTTCATTGTTGGATTCCTCCTGGATAACCTGAAGGCCCAGGACGTCCAATACCTGGGGAATCAGCGGATGCAGCTCATCTCATTTGAACAGGCGAACAACACTGGGATCATCTCCCTCCACCGGAGGGAGGTCGTCCCCATCCGGGTAGTCTTGGTCCATGTCCCCCATATCAGGATTCGGGTCTGGATCCGCCCTAGGCGCCGGCCCTGTCCCTGAACCCAAACCTGGGGCTGGAGCCGGTCCTGCACCAAGGCCTGGTTCCTGATATCCCCGGAGAACCTCATCTATCTGACGAGGGCGCTCTGTCGACGTGGCTGAGTGTCTGCGGACCTTCCCTGCTTCCAGGGAGGCTCTGCGGGATCCCCCGCCTGCCCAGGTCTTTTCGACGTCTCTTGTCTGCTTGCCAGAAAGGCCTGATACATGAGTAAAATAAACTCCGGGGAAAAGTTCTCCAGGGCCGCCACCCCATCCGGAGGGTCCTGTGGCGCCGGCTCCCCAGCCCCCAAAATATGATCCTCATCAATGGGGCCCAAAACGGGAGGGGATTCCTCCTCCCGGGATCACACCCCCCCCCCTGCAAGGGAGGGGGAGGCCGATTCCGATGAGCCTGCTAACTCGGAACAAGAAGAGCAAAGGGACTCCGCGTCTAATGCCTGTCCACGTGCTCCACACACGCGGCAGGCAGCCGATTTGGTCCACGGCGCCATGCCGAGCTGTGCAGCCACGCGGTCACTAAAAAAACTGTGAGCGGAGGAGAGGCCTAGTCCTGACAGACACGCGCGCTGCTGGCGGCACGGGAAAAAACAGTAACAAAGGCCCCGACGAAGCAACCGCGCCGTTCCACCCTTCAGTGCTGAAAACGCGGTCCGGGCACGGCAGACTTACCCCCTTCTCTTCACCAACACCCCGGAGCCCCGGGAGCGGAAGAAACCGAAGCTCCAACCGACACGCTGCACAAATGGCCTCTGCACAGCAGGCCCCCCTGGAGCAGACTCCTCACCTCAGTTGAAAGATGCCTGAAGAATTCACTTTTTTTTTTTTTTTTTCAAAATAAACTTTATGGAGCCAGCCCAAGCAGGGATCGAGGGAGTAGCTTCAGGGGTAAGAAGACTAAGAGCCCTTAGCCTTTACTCCTCGAGCCGGATCAGGCGAAACTCAGTCAGGGGTTCCCAACCCCCCGGACGTCCGGCTTCCACTGAAGGATGGCCCACGAAGGTGCCCAACACCTCAGGAAGCAAACGAGAAGGAAAAAAGAAAAAAAAAACCCCCAAAATTTCTATCTAACTACACTGAAAAAAAAATAAACTAAGACTGCAGGTAGTGCACCTCTACCAACTGCTGGGAGTCAGAGAAATACTGAGGGACTGCAGGTGGCATTCTTGTATATATGGCAGTGCCCACATTTTTGTTCTCTGACTCCATCTGCTGGTAGGGATACACAACCCACTTCTCTGGACTGATCTGGGTATGTTCAGGAACTGGTACTTTTTGTCTTATGGACTGCATATTGAAAATTAAAAGAGATAGAGGTAATCATTAATGTAGTTACTTTAAAGATGGGTGAAATAGTAATCAATGAAGATTTACAAGTTGTGGGAGGTCTGCGGTGATGGGTGGTGAGAGCGACATATTTACCATTACCTAACGCAATTATGATGGCTGGGCCAAGCTGGAAGGGGAAGATAAAACTGGTCCCGGTTCAGATAGAGCTGAAAGCCCAAAGGACCTGCAGGAAATTGCTAGGCCAAAGAAATATGTTTTTCTAAACTTTGAAGCTAAGGAAGCTGTAGAACCAGGGGTCAAGATATGAAGCTCCAAGAGTGTAAATTCAGGAACAATGTCAGGAGGCTTTTTTTTTTTCCACCAAGAAGGCGATGGATGCCTCCTGGAGGAGACAGCAATGAACAAAGCCAAAGACAAACTTAAAATAAAAAGCATGGGATAAACACAGAGGATCCCTGGAAGCAAGAGAATGGGCAAACTGATTGGAGCCACATTTACAATCCTAAACGACACGTGGCGGGTTCCATGAGGAAATCTGTATGCACATCTGCCCAACGTGAACCAAATCGCTACTGTGCACACTTTATCTGCAGTCATTTACTATATTACTAGAAAAAGTCAGATAATATATTTAAACTGAAAAATGCCTCTTCTTTTGTTTTTCTCAGTATCTCTTGACTGCCTTCCCATTCTGTCTTTCCTCCTCCATCTGTCCCTTTACACCATTCTCTTTCAAGCCACTTCTCTGTCGGCATTCTTTCAACTCTTCCTGCCTTTTACCATAATCGCACTCTCCATCTCCACCTCCCCATCTCTAGTTTTACTTCATCTGCTCTTCTGTTTCATCCTCCTTTATCTTTCCCTTCCTCACCTCTCAACCCCATTGCCTTTCCCAGGTCCTCAAACTAGTTCAGCATCCTCCCTCCATTTTTTTTTTTTAATCTGTTACTCCCCCACCTGCCCTTAAGCCCTGCGCTCCGGATCCGTCCCAAGAAAGCCTGAATTCTGTCCAGCAAAAGCACTCACTTGTGTAGCGGAAGCCGTGGATGAAGGCCCCCGCCGACTCCTGGAAGTCAATCGAGTGACTGGCTGTGCCCAGCACGAAGAGCCCCGGCGTGGCTTGGGCCTCATAGCTGGGTCTGATGAGGGGGTACTTCCTTTTGCGCCCTGCCCCCGACACCAGATTCACGGTCCTGGAAAGGAGAAGGGAACCTGCTTTATAAAGGGGCTGGCGTCAGCCTCCAGGGAAAACCCATGGCTTTACTGCAGCTTAAGGCGGTGGTTGCAGAGTTTGTGCAGTCCCAGGTTCCTGATGCTTACTACTACCATCAAACAAAAAAGGTCAGCAAACGAGTGGCCTGCGAACACCTTTCTAGGTGGTTTTTTGCCTGATAAGAAAAAGAATGCCTCCTGTCCGTCTGCGACCTGTGGACGTGCAAGGTCTAGCTCATTGCACAGAATGTACATTGCACTGCACGGGGGCAATACCGCTGCATTCATATGAGCAAGGGAGGGACAGGGTATTGGGGGGGAAGGTGTCGGGTGGTGAGGCCAACACTTTTCTTTTTTTTAAATTTATATTCCACTTTTCAACACTTCAAAGCGGATTACACTCCGGTACTGGAGGTAATTCCCTATCCCCAAGGGGCTCACATTCTAACAGAGGGTTCAGTGACTTGTCCAAGGCCACAAGCAGTGGCAGTGGGATTTGAACCCTGGTTTCCCCTGGTTCGTGGCCCCGCTGTTCTAACCACTAGACTACTCTTCCAGAGAAGAATGCCGGTGTCTCTCCCTGCAGTCCCACTGGGACTGGCACCTTTTCCACCTTTTCTATTGTAATCCACATCTGCATGCCCCTTAAGATTTATTCTCCTTTCATCTGATCAGGGCAAAAGGACAGAGGGATTCTGAACTCTTGAAAGCTCCTCCTAAATCTTTTAAGTCAAACTGGTATGAAAGAAACACTTGCAGCTTGCCAGCTGACCTTGGAGGGTTGTAACAGGAATTCTCAAAGGTCGTTTCCTCACTTTCATGTCTGCATAAGTAAATGAACAAACAGCGGCAACACCACTGCTTTACCATGAAAACGAGAAAACATCCTCCTTAGAATTCACCTGCGCCATGTTCTCCCATGATGTCACAGTCAACTTCCTATGACATCACAATTCACTGCTGAGGAAAGGCCTGCTCTCGCAAGCCAAAGGCCGACATGCAGCCCAGGAGACCATGTTCACGTCTCCTGACCACCAGCAGCACATCACGGAGACCATTCACTTGGGTGACGAGCAGACAGAGACTGTGACTGGCCCTACAGACTCAACAGGCAGCCTTCAGGAGAGAAGAGATCTCCCTTCCAGTCAGGGAACCTATCGCCCAAGTTGTGCCTGGGATGGGCAGAGAAAATGGCAAAAAGTCCCAGAAATGTAAACAGCCTGAGAATTTCATTGCTGCTCAGTTTACTGCTTATGAATTATCTTTAAAAACATGCTTTGTGCTAAGTGAAAAAAGCTTAATTACTGCATGGAGTATCTCATATAATATATATACCAATAGAGTAAGTAATAGTTTATTTAAATTAACATATGTATACAAAACCTTTATTATCCAACCTCCTTTCTTATCTATACATATAAAAACTGTCTATATAAATCAGTGGTTCTCAACCCTATCCTGGGGACCCCCCCCAGCCAGTCGGGTTTTCAGGATATCCACAATGAATATGCATGAGAGAAAATTTGCATGTTATGGAGGCAGTGTATGCAAATTTTCTCTCATGCATATTCATTGTGGATAACCTGAAAACCCGACTGGCTGGGGGGGGTCCCCAGGACAGGGTTGAGAACCACTGATTTAAATCATCATTCATTCACTCATTCATACTAGCCAATAAAAAACAATATAGCTATAACATCTTAATAAAGTGATTATATATAGTCAACCTTTTATAATATATATATGTCTCTAAATCACTTTATATAAATACAATAATCTCCAGACTATATATAATCACTTTATTAAGATGTTATAGCTATATCGTTTTTTATTGGCTAGTATGAATGAGTGAATGAATGATGATTTAAATAGACAGTTTTTATATGTATAGATAAGAAAGGAGGTTGGATAGTAAAGGTTTTGTATACATGTTAGTTTATTTAAATTATTACTTTCTCTATTGGTGTATATATATATATATTATATTAATTTGTGAGAAAAATGTTATTACTTCCTTCATTCTATTTGTTACCACTATGATTGGAGTATCTCTTATGGCAGAGCTTCCCAAACCTGTCCTGGGGAGCCCACAGCCAGTCGGGTTATCAATAATGAACATGCATGCCAGCAATTTGAATATACTGGGCCTCCAATGCATCTTGTACACATTTGCTCTGGTAATGTCAAAAACCCGACTGGCCATAGAGTCAAGAGGACTGGACATTTGCAGATAAGAAGGACTGTCCTATCAGAAAGAGCCAGGCAGTGTTTCATTGACCTCCTACACAGCTCATCTGAAAAAAAAAAAAAAATTGAGTGAAAGGTTGTACATTAACAGCATCTGTAGCCTGATCGAACTCTTACATCTGCTGAGTTCAGGTTGCTACTGGTTCCCTGATGCAACGTAACCTACACTTAGGGTAAGAGTTATGCTTCAGGCATAAAGCCCGTAGGGCCACTTGTTGCACACTATAGAAATTTCTGAGAGACTAGAGGGAAATCTAAAGATCCTGCAAAAGTGCTTTTTGCACAACTTTTCTGTGGAATATTTTTCCCTTTCAGAAAACAGCAAGGATTTAAACCCTTGGCCGAAGATGCACAGCTTCAGACCTGTGCAATCATCCCAACTGGTACGGTAACCATCCAATGATAAAGCTGAGGAAAGAGCACATATCCTGAACTTAAGCAGACTGTTTCTGTCTGCCCCAGTTACTGGTGTCAAAAAAGAAATGGCAAGCTTCAAAATGCAGGTATTTTTTTCAAAAGAGACCCTGTGACACGATTCCCTCCCCCTGAGAAGTCTCACTTGTCGAAAATGGAGAAGTCAAACTTCCAGCCAAGGCAGCGGATGATACGGTCGTATGGCTTCCGGGCAGCAAAGTTATCCATCTCATCCTGTGGGAGAGCTATGGGTTTGGCACTCTGCTGAGAGCCGTTATCCGGGCTTGTGCTGTTGTAATGGCCTCCCATCGCCACGTAGATCTTCAGGGTGATGCGCAGCTTCCCTTCCTCATCTCGGACTATCGCCATCTCCTCCATGTTGCCCTCCAGCAGCCCGTTCAGGGACTTCAGCTGGTAGGTGTCCAGGAGGCCGTTGTTGATCGCCCTGAAAAGGAGAGGATGAGAAGTGAAAGCGGGAAGCGACCTCACCCACAGAACTCCTGTCTTTATCACCACAAGTCACAAGGCATTATTTAACTTAATGATTTATAGACCGCCTTTCCAGAAAATAGCCCCAGATGGAATACAATAGCATAAAACAAACACAAAACATAACATCATAATACATTAAAGCTGCAGGCATGACAATACATAACATAGCAATACAAACACATGCATAATAAAATAGTAAAAACAATAAACAAGAGAATGCAAAACAATCATAAACTGGTCATCAGTGTTGTACCAGGGTTGTACAACAGGCAAATAAAAACATAGCAAAACGCTATATAAAATAAGCCACAAACAGTGCATAAAATTGACTTTCAACATCATATAGCAGACAAATACAATTAACATAAGCATCAATCAAATCGTTTTACCCTGGGTAAAATAGAAGCAAAAGGAGCTAGGCCCCATTCTGTGATAGTCATATGTGGGCAAAAAATAAATCATGCACGGGAGTATAGATCTGCAAGACCCAGCAGAATTCTTCTGTAAAACAGAGGCCTGAGCAGATGGCTCAGTGGCAGCACTGCTGTACCCAAGACCTGCCTTTGATTTCCGGGCTTGGCTTATAGTAATGAGACCGGCTGGGGATGCTGCAGAGGGGGTACTCACAGCCCCCGGAGGAGGGTGGGGGGGGAGGAGGAGTCTCTGCTATCGCATAATAGTAACATTCAGTGGCTGGACTTATGGTCCGGAGAGAGCCATAAATTGTGGCTTCTGGCTAAGGATGATCCCTGCAATGGCTGGGCTGCGTAGGGAGGTGAAAAATCCCTAGGTAGTTGCGAATGATGGTTCATGATGCTGAGGTCTAGTAGAGGCCAGGTATGATTAACTGGAAGCCCACAGACAGGAGGAATGCCAGCACCCCCTTCTCAAAAAGGAAATGGAGGCAGCATAATTACCACTGTCTCTTGTGTGTGATACGAGCCCCAGTCAGAAATGTTCCCGATGCTTAGTGCCCTGTTTGAAAGTAGCTAAGCCGCACTTCCTTACTGATGATATTAGGAGTTTATCCCCCTACCCCCTTTGGTTCTGACGTTATTGCTATATTAACACAGCACCACTACTTAGATTGCTCAAAATGCAAAATGTGCTTGTTACTTCCTCAGTTCCAGTTCTTCTTTAAGCTAATGCCGTATCATTTTTCTGCTTTTACAATTTTCAGAATCGACAACGCACAGCTCTAGGAGCTGTACTAATTCTGGAAAAACCACTGGATCCCTTGCAGGCTGCGATACCTTCTGATAAAACTTTACTACTATGGCAGATGGCGTTTAGCATGCGCTCCTATGCCCTGACACGGCCTATTTTTACTTTGGAATAATTTCCTGGTGCCATGGACCGCAAGCGGAAAGTGAGATACAAAGGGGGGGGGGGAGGTCCTGCAGCCCCCACCTGCCTCGCAGATGTGGGGGGAGGGGGGGGATCTATGGACTGCATGTTCTCCAGAGCATCGCTGGAAATTGCACTGAAGGATTCTGGCGTTGTCTCTTCCAGGCTTGTCAGCATCTTGTAAGTCCAGCGTCGAGAATGCCCCCACCCGAGGACCTCGAGCCTGCACTCCATGGCGAGGTGAGTCCCCTGCCAATGATGTCATGCCGATGCCGGAGACTGCAGGGGCCCACGTTGAGAAGCATCAATGGTGCGGCGATTGGGACAGAGATGGCTCCAGGGATCTTCAAGATGCACGGCCGCAGTCAGGGGCAGCTGAAGGTGGTCAAGGATGTCCTCCTGCTGCCAGTCACTGCGGTGCAACCTCTGGCTTCAAGTTTTTCTCTGGTTAAAAGGCCCCCATGAATTTACTCTGGAAGTTATCTGGGTCATGACTGAAAGTTCAGTCAGGGCTACCATTTCTCAAGGTTCTGTTCTAGTGGAAAAGAATCTAATTTTGGGAAAACCGTGTCCAGTCTCTGGAAAAGCAACCTTCGGAAGTAGAATCAAAAGTTTCGGAGTTACAAACGGAGGTACCACAACTTGGAAACTTGCAAGGGGCCTTGGTTAAAGACGGTACACAAAACTTTCTAACAAACTGGAGAATCTTATTAGAAGGAAAAACTTCAGGTTTATTAACTTTCCTAAGTTATTGATAGTTTCCCCAAGAGACATGTTTAAAAGATATATGATCGAGATCCTCAAAGTCCTTGAACCGTCTGTACAGCCTGTTCAAGAGTTTATTATATTCCTGCGTTTAGGAAAGAAGAAGAGAGAGTTGGTGGAAGGTCGGCAGCAACCGCCGTCTGAAACAGATCAAGCTCTGAATGCACCTGCGTTATTGAATCGCCAGACACTACTTTGGTTAAGGCTTCCACTTTACTAGCCTCCTTAGTGTTGGAGCTGGACAGAGACTGGTTGCTAAAACTATTTTAGGGATCATAGAGAGCCATTTATTTATTTATTTTTTTACAGCAAAGAGCGATGGTGTTCCCAGATGTTTCTGGAACAATTCAAAAGAAGCGTAAACAGTTTTTGTTAATACGTTCCAAGGTAGGGGGCCTTTTTTTTCCCCTTAAATTTTCTTGTAAATATTGTGTGAAGTATAGAAATACTTCTTATGTTTTTTTGTTTTGCTTTTTTTAAATCAATCCAGCATGTTTGTAACATAGCTGAAATATGTGTGTAAGTGTATTTGGAGGTTCTCTCAGCTGCGTCCCTCCCAAAGAAGCCAGTAGGCGAATCCTGGCCGTGTCAGGGGACCCATCAGTCTGGCACTCCTTTGTTTTTGAATTTTCTGTACAGTGATGAACTGTGGACTAATGGATTCAAGACTATACATGTCTGAAACATACTGTTCATATCGATTTATGGAATGAGACTGCATGTGTCTGGATTACAATAATTTACCTTGGAGCACTTTTTTCAAGGATTACTAAGTACTAAACCCATTATTTGGACATTGTTGTTCTCGCACTCTTTTACTGCTGAATTGTCTTATTAGTGCGAGTCTACCTTTATCCACTTCCGGTAGCTGCTTTTTTTTTTTTTTTTTTTTTTAAGTCAAGTCAGTTTTCCTTTTTCTTAAGTGATAAGACTGCAAAGTTCCTTTAGGCCTTCACCTCCAGCACAGCTTGAACATTATAGTTCCCTTTGTGTTAGTATTAGTCCCGGATGTATGCTGTCTTTCGTTATTCTCCTTGTAGCTACAGTTTAGTATTTCCTTGTGGCTTGTGAATCTGAATTCTCCCATTATTGTGGACTTGTTTTGGAGCTATAATTTTCTCTTTTTATAATATTTAAAGTTATTTTATTTCTTGAAGCTCTGCTCATTTGTTTCAAAGACTCCTTGAATTAACATAAATTTGAATTATAACTAGAAAGTTAAAACAAAAAAACCCAACACTTCCCAATTACCCACAAAATGGTGCTGGATGTGAACTTCCAATATCACAAAGGATCCTCCTTCAGGGCTTCTCAATTCTGATCCTTGCTCCCCTCCTCCACTCCTCTCCCCAAACAAGTCTGGTTTTCAGAATATCCATAAGGAATACCCCAGAGATCTCTTTGATTATGCCTGTCCCTGCATCAGGCTGAGCTGCAGATTTGGGTGAAAAGCGGATTTGGGTGGGGGAAGGCCTGAAGACCGGACTTGAGAAATGCTGCTTGAACAGCAAGACATGCAACTTTTTCTGGTTTTGCAAATACCTTCTTCCCCGATTCCAACCTCTGGCTGTTTCAGCTGCACTCATGACTTCCACGCATCTGGTGCCAACAAGGATCAGAGGAGACCCTCCCCATTTTCCGATTTAAAGGACATTCATAATGGCAAGCATGGTCAAGAAGGCAGACCTGCCAGAAACTTTACACAACCCTGTGTCCTCAGGAATTAATAAAAATCAGAATGTAAACCGATGTGATGTGTCAGATCGAATGTCGGCATATAAAAACAAACAAACAAACAAACAAATAAATAAATAAAGGGAAGGTTATTGAAGAAATAGGGAGGGGGGATTGGAGGCAGGGGAAACGGAAGAAATACAGATGTTATGTTATTTTCTGGCAAATTGTTTTATTCTGATGCATGGCTGTGCCTACCTATTTGGATCAAGTTAATAAAAGATATTCTTAAAAAGAGGGAGGAATCTCAATGATTTGGCTTATTCATACTGGTAACTGAATTATCTTAAAAAAAAAAAACCTTTGCTTATACTTTGCACTAATAAGCATCGTGTAAAATGATGATGTGAATGGGAGCACACATAGCAGGAGGTATAAACAGATTACAAAATCTACCACCCCCAGATCTGAAGATGCCTTGTAACATCTATGGAAATCTATTTTCAATTCTTGCTGTAGGAAGAGTTTCCCCCCCATTGTTTGAACTGCCATAATCCAAGCTCCGCTTCCTGCCTCATAGAACATTTATACAAAGCCACGTATAAAATAATCAGTCAAGAGAATTTTAAGATGTAGCTGGCTGACTGACTGCTGGGGCTTTACCATGATACGTTTATGATAGGGACTAAGACTGATATCAGCCAAGTCCTGCATTTATTCCCAGACCAGATACAGCGCAGGGAGCCAGGACTGACCAGAGAAGAAAGTACGGCCCGGGACAAATCATCCTGAGTGGAGCCCCAGAATGCTGACATGTGCGGCTCCACCCCCAAGCTGACAGGAATTTACACCTCTGAGGGCAGGGCTACTGGCATAGCTCAGGCCCAACCCAGACCAGCCCCCCCCCAGAACAAGGCCTGGGGCACTTGCCCCTATTCATCCCCACCTAACGGCAATCCTGCGGGGAGCAGCACCAATAGCTTCACGCTCTCCAATATCCCTCACCCATGTCAGGATTTCAGTTTGTTGCATGCCCATCCTGCCAACTAGACCAGTTGTGAGTCACTGTTCAGGGATGAGGATATTTGTTCACTGGGAACAAGACTGAGAGACCACCAAGCCTAACTGGAACCTTAAGAAGCTCCACACCCTGTATTCTGTGCTACTTTCCTGAGCCAGCCGGTCCACTGACACATTTGTAAGAACACAAGTGCCATGCCAGGTCAGACCGATAGTCCACGGAGCCCAGCATTCTGACTTTGACAATTGCTAAGCCGGGTCACTTGGAAGTGCCTGAAAGATCACCTTCCTATGGCTCATTCCTAGATGTAAGAGGCTGTGATTCCTAGGCCCATCTAGTTAATAAGTGTCCATGGATCTGTCCTCCAGAAACTAGCTCAAACCCCTTTTATAGTCATCTTTGCTATTAATTTTGATAATATCCTCCAGCAACAAATTCTACAGATTAACTGTGCATGGACTGAAAAAAAACACTCTCTCAAATTTGGTATAAATCTGCTACTTGTTACTTTCATGGTATGGCCCCTAATCCTAGTATTATCTGAAAGGGTAAATAGGCATTCCCTCTTTAACCCGTTCCCACTCCCATTCATAATTTTAGGAACCTCTATCACAGGGGTCGGGAACCCATGGCTCGCGAGCCAGATAATGCTCTTTTGAGGGCTGCATCTGGCTCGCAGACACGTGTCGCCATACTTCGCGGTTCCCCGCTGACCCAGCTGCTCCCCGGTCCTCCGCCGCCCGGGCTTAAAATGCTGTCAGCCCGGGCGGAACGCGGCAGGACAGCTGGAGTCAGCGGCACTGGCGTGCTCTCTTCTCCTCCCCCCCCCCCCCCGCGGCCCGGAAGAGGAAGTGGAGAGCATCGGGTGCCTGCGCGGGAAGAAGAGACCACACTAGCGTGGTCTCTTCTTCCGCGCAGGCACCCGATGCTCACCACTTCCTCTTCCGGGCCGCGGGGGGGGAGGAGAAGAGAGCACGCCGACTGGAGTCATCCGGGTGCCTGCGCGGGAGTCAACGGGTGTCAGCCGGGTGCCAGCGCTGGAGTCATCGGGTGCCTGCGCGGGTCTTCCCGCGCAGGCACCCGATGCTCTCCACTTCCTCTTCCGGGCCGCGGGAAGAAGAGAGCACGCCGGTGCTCTCTTCTTCCCGCGGCCCGGAAGAGGAAGTGGAGAGCATCGGGTGCCTGCGCGGGAAGAAGACTGCAGCGCGGCTCGGAGGAAAATGAAAATCTTCAACCGCGGCCGATGGGACTCCGCCTTCGCCTCCGCGAGGGCTGAAAATGAAGGAGGTTAGCGTTGGGAGGTGGCTGCTGCTGCCGCGAGTTCCCGGGGGGGGGGGGGGGGGGGGGGGAGAGAGAGAGAGTGAATGAGCGAGCAAGCATGTGTGTTTGAGATCCTGTGTGTGTGTGTGAGTGAGAGATTGCATGTATGTGAATGATTGAGAGCCTGTATATGTGAAAGAGAGTATGTCTGTGATTGAGATCCTGCCTGTGAGAGAGAGAGCATGAATGTAAGTTTACCATTGGGAACCTGTATGTGTAAGTTTGTAATTGAAAACCTGTTTGTTTGAAAGAGTATGTGTGTATGATTGAGATCCTTTGTGTGTGAGAGAGATCATGTGTATGTATGATTAAGAGCCTGTGTGTATAAGTAAGAGAGAGATCATGTGTGTCTGTGTCTGATTGACAGCTGGTTTAGGTGATGGAGCATGTGAGTATGTGATTGAGAGCCTGTGTTTAAATGAGAGAGAGAGACCATGTGTGTCTGTGTGATTGAGAGCTGATTTAGGTGAGGGAGCATGTGAGTATGTGATTGAGAGCCTGTGTTTAAATGAGAGAGAGAGACCATGTGTGTCTGTGTGTGATTGAGAGCTGATTTAGGTGAGGGAGCATGTGAGTATGTGATTGAGAGCCTGTGTGTAAATGAGAGAAAGAGAGGACATGTTTGTAAGCATGTGAATGAGAGTCTGTGTGTGAGAGAAAAAGACAGCATGTATTTATGTGATTGAAAGCCTGTGTGTGTGTAAGCGTGAAAAGATAGACAGCATGTGTGTAAATGTGTAATTAAGAGCCTATATAAGTGAGAGAGAAAAAACATTTGTATATGTGAGTGACTGAGAGCATGTGTGTATAGGTGTGTCATTGAGAGCCAGTGTGAGAGAGAGCGCTGGTATGTGACTGAGAGAGGAGAAAGTTCCAAGCAAACCACCCCACCTCCTGCTAATTCAGAACAATCTCAGGACACCTGGATATCAAACGTTCCCAGGTATGCAGAGCAAAAAAAATTTTGTATCCTTATTATTTTTCATTACTGGATCTTTGTGTCTGCTATTTTGAAATATTTTGTTGGTATCTGGAAATGTTTTATATGAGTTTTTAATTATTGGATATTCCACTCATCAGCTGTTTCGAAATATGTTCTTTTTGTTAGTACAGTTTTACTGCTGATGATTTTATATTTCTTGATTTGTTTTATAAGGATGTGTGATGTTTCTTTTTTCCTTTGTTACACTGCATACAGAGACTCTGGCTTGTTGCAGTTTCCAATTCAGTTTTTGTCTGCATGCTTCTTGTTATGCGTTTTGGTCTCTTATTCTATGTTAGGTGAGGGACAGCACGTGATTCAGGTGAGGTTTTCTGCTGGCGTGTAGTTTCTGTGTAGGACTCTATAGCAGCCTGACTTGGTCCGTTTTCCTAATAGGAGATGTATTGGTGTCTTAAGGCCTGGTGTAATATTTTCAGAGACTTATTGTACTTTAAAAGTGTGATCTTACATAAAATGCACACATTTACTTGTATTTAGTTTTAAACATATTGTATGGCTCTCATGGAATTACATTTTAAAATATGTGGCGTTTATGGCTCTCTCAGCCAAAAAGGTTCCTGACCCCTGCTCTATCATATCCCCTCAGCTATTTAGGGGAGTGGCCATGTTTGCAGGAGAGTCAGAAATGACTGTAGTCAACTGCTCCACCTTGCCAGTGACGTTACACAACGGAGCATTCCTGCCAACATGGCTGCTCCTTAGGGGGGCTACAGCTTCTTTAAGAATAAACAAAAATTAGAAGCCCAAAGTACAGTAAGTTAGAAAATGTCTATCTTAAAAAAAGCTAAGTTCATATTCTATCAAGTGATGTTAACTCACTACCCCCCTCCCTATTATCATGGATGGGACCACAAGTACTTAAAAAGGTGGATATAAATGATAATATGAATAAAAGAAACATGTAGCATCTTAGGTATAACTGCTAGATTTCATATTTCATAATCTATTTTGTTATCCTTGCTTCTTCATAAATAGGATATTTTTAACCTGAGACAGCAAACACGTAGGACCGTGATGTACTGACACTTGCCCTGTGCACCCCTACAATCTCATTCTCCTCATCTGAGAACAATTCTGACCACAAATTACTCCTATTTGGTATATCATCTCTGCGACATGTATATCATGGCTGCGACATGCAGGAGGCTCTGTGCATGAGTTTGTTCAGTTTGGCTGTGGTTAGAAGCATGAGCACTCCTGGGAAAGGAAGACCCAGCATCCCTCAAGAACGACACCTAACGCTCAGTAACTGATACCTGAAAAGGGTGTTTTTCATGTCCCTTCATTGCGGCAGTGATATCTAGCCTTCTGGAAAGTTGCAAGAGGAACAAAGTCCAGGATTTAAAAAATAAATAAATAAATAAAAATCCCATTAAGTCAGTGACTCTTCAATCCAGTCCCCTAAGACCATCAAACATGTCTGGTTTCAAATAAATGTGCATGAGATTTTTTTTATATCAATCTCGCTCTTAGAGCCAACGGAATCAAATCAATCTTAGGCATACTCACTGGTGATAGCCTGAAAACCAGAATGGCTACGGGGGTTCTGCAGGCTGGGCAGAAAACTACCAAGGTAAGGCAGATTTGCTTATTTTAGTTACTTTGAAAACAGGGCAATGAGGAAAAGAGTCAGATTAGGACTGGATTTGGGAACCACTGAAGTAAGTAGTAAAGGAAGACCCAGACCTCTCCCATTAATCAATAAGGTGGGTTGCCGGAGTGGAACAGGTGAGCTGGAGGCTGGAGGCAGCTAGCTAGGAACAAAGCTACATCACTGATCAGAGGAAATTTGAATTAATCTGTGAAAATGTCACCCTAATCTTCATCCAATTAACATTTTGTGGCAAAGAAATGATCACACAGATGTGTCTCATGATAGTTGTGGTGGCTATCATTAACCTCAACAGGGATGAATTAAAGTGAGAAACCTTAGCTGCACATCTTATTTTGAATATGATTTCTCCAACACCACCCCTACTCCTACCCTCCACCCTCCCCCCCCCCCCCCCCCCCGGGCATACCTTAAGTCACCCACGTAGTGCGTGGCCCAGGAGAGGCGCACCCGGGAACGTCCCACCATGTGCAAGAAATTGGTGACGCCTAGGATGTTCTCGGCTGTTTCAAAAGCAGAGTTCCCCCGGCCAAGGATCAACACTGACTGACCAGCAAAATCAGCGGGGTCCACCGAAACAGACTCATAGCCCTCCATGTACTCTGCACCAGGGACATTCAACATGTTCGGTATCCACATGCCAGTGGCAACCAGAAGAACACTGCCAATGAAAGGAAAGAAAAAAAAACATTAAAAATATGTCTCCTAAACTTAGACTTTGGAGCAGAGGGAAAGAGAAAACATTCAGATGGAAGGAGAGAGAGTCAAAGAAGATGTAAAAATGTAGGCGGAAGGAATGGTGTACAAAATCCCACTGGCAATATTTTTAGAATTTTGCCTGGTATTAGGAATGGTCTTACCATCCATTCCTTTCTACTAAATCTTACAAGTCAGGATCAATGAGAACTGCTTCTTGGGGAGTTAAATATACCGGTAGCCACAAGATGTCCTTTGATAACACTTCCTGGGTTCTCCTTCTCCAGCTTCCTACAGTCCTTCCCCACTAAGAGAACTCCTCCAGCATTTCTTTTTTAAAATTTTGTATTTATTGAAAAATTTCTGTAACCATGCAAGCAGTCAATTAAACACAACAATAATCATATAACAGAAATAGACACATTCAAAATAAAAACATTCAACTAGTCAGCAAACTTAATTATTGTGAGATGGAACACACTCGGTCAAATATAACTCCAGTAGTGTAACATCCCCCTTCTTTAATAAAGTTTATCATGTTATATTTAAGGTACTAGCCTTTTAGGCCTTCCCATCTTTACCTCTGACTCTTCCACAAAATCCTAGACAAGTTTCCATATATCCCAGGACTGGTCTAATTTTTTGTCCCAAATTAATCCCTCCAATAAAAGAATATTTCACAGCCGAACAGGTTAAGCCACTACATTCATCATCAATTAATTTTTCCTTTCAGCAGCAATACTCAATCTAGCTGCCACCAACAACCTTGTCACCAGTTCTGTTTTGGTTTTTTCTTTGTGTGGAAATCCCCTTTATTGTTACTCCCACAAAAAAACTCCTCCTGGAGTCATTAGCAATGCTGTACGGGCGAGGTAGTTTAAGAATGGTTACCTGCTTTTAAAGCTCTCCTTTTGAGCAGTAAGCCATACCTCCCATCTCTTACTATACACAATAGTCTCCTTCCAGACAGCCTTGATTCTCGAGGGCTGCTTTTCTTCTGACAGTTCCTTCTTTGTGGAAAACCCATCTGGCGTGCACTAGACAATGCATTTTCTCGTTCTACACACCGGCACTCTTTAATAATCTTCCTGCAGAGGGTGAGCAACACGACCAATACCGAGCGCTTTAAGACAAATCACTAAGACCTGGCTTTTCAGACAAGCCAAGATCAAAAAGAGAGACTCTCGAAAATGTTTTTTGAAATTAAAAAAAAATTAAACAACGTAAGTTTAAGAAACACTTGACATAAGGATGAAAAAGACCTCAGAGCCACATATGCAAACTTTTCTGTGGAACACAATACTCATATCAATAAGTAATTCAATCATAGGTCTTAAAAACCTTCCCTGTTTGATTCTTTTATTTCAATTCAAAAAACTTCAAAAATCTATGTATTCTGTTTTCATCTTTGGAATTAAATATCAAAGTTTTGGATTGTTCAGCTGCATGTTAGTTCTTCAAGTACAAATTCGAGAATACGTACAATGATTATACAAGAAGTGATTTTTTTTAAAGTGGTCAATTTTTTATAGAAAGTAAAAAAAAAAAAAAAAAAAAAGATGAAAACAGAATGCATAGATTTTTGAATTGAAATAAAAGAATCAAACATGGAGGGGTTTTTTTTTAAAGACCTATGATTGAATTACCAGGAAACCAATGAGCTTCTTCACCAACTACCTGTTCCCAACTCCACAGCTCAGAATTCTGGAGAATCTAGAGGGGAAAATAGACATGTCTGAGAGATTACCAGTACAATCAGCGGAGAGCCCTACTTTCTCTTCCTGTGGCTGCATTCTAAAGAAAGTTTAAAAAAAATTAGGGCTAATAACTTACAAGTTGGCTTCATTGGGTACAGAGTTGGAATTTGTTGTACTTGTGAAAACTTGGGGGGTGCTTTTAGCAACAACTTGTTATGGGAGTGAAAACGATCTTTGATACTGTGCCAAGCTGAGCTCATAAAATAATATGCTAAATCTACACAGCGTGTTGAGCTGCTGTGGGGTAACTAGCTGGCGGGGGGGGGGGGGAGAGAATGTCTGAAGGGGGGGATATAAAAGAAATGCGAGTCATTGGAACTGGCTCATGGGGATAAATATTGTGGGAGATTTACCCAGGGCCAGCTCTTCCATTAGATGAAGTAGGCAGTTGCCAAAATGCCGAGAGCAGCAAAACTCACTGCACCAGAGCCGCACCAGCGGCCCAGAGGTCAGAACGGCGGTGCCGATTTTCCCTCCTAGCGAGGCACATTATCTGGACACTGCCCCCAAACTGCCTCTCCCCCACCCCCGGCAATGAGCAGCTGATCAGGCTGGAGGTGCATTTGCAGCCTCAGACCCAATGCTTGCAAAGGTTGCTGCAGCCCAAACAATGCCCCTTCTCTGCCTCTTGCCAGGACAGCCAGGCAAGAGGCAGTTAAGGGAGTGCATGGGGGAGGGGGCAATGCTTCCTCCCGCCCCAAGCGTAAGAGAAAGCTTGTACTGACTCAAAAAAGCAAGAGGCCACCAGTGCAGCTGCTCCAAAGGTTTCACCTATTCATAGCAATCAGGTTTTTGGGGTTTTCTTTGCAGCCACACTACTTTTTTTTTCCTTCTGACCTCCCTGACCATGGGGCCAGTCAGGCAAGACATCACTGGTGTTGGGGCTGGGACCCAACCTGAAAGAAATTGAAGAGCTGAGCTCTGTTGTTGTTGGTTTTGGGTTTTTTTTTTAATAAACGTTATTGCTCCCTCTAACAACTAACACCACCACAATTGCAGGTTCTTGCTCACAGACCAACAGACGAGTGAGGTAGAATTGCAAAAAAGGAGAAGGAGACCACCTCTGGATAGAAAATGGCATCAAAGCACTTCCCATGGCTACTGGTTTATTCCCATCAGGGACTTCTTAGAACTTCTGATCCTCCTATTAAATGGTAATAAATGTTTAAGAGACTGAGGGAAGGATGAGATAAAAAAAAGACACTATGCTGCTGTCGAAAGTGGAGAGAGAGGCCAAAAAAGAAGCCGACCTGAACCAGAGGAAAAACAAAAATAAAACAGAAGCTGCAAGAAAGGTGGCACAGAAAGACAGAAAAAAAAAAGTGATGAGACAAACTGGAACAGAGAAGGAGAAGAAATCCTTGAGAGACTGAATCTGGATATAAAGCAGGGAAGCTGGATGTCCAGTTCTCACTCATGGGTGACATTATCAGATGGAGCCCGGCACAGAAGTTTGACTTCAAAGTTTCGAGAAACTTTGTGCATGCGCTACAGGACATGTGCAGTCTGCTCTCTATCCACATGGGCTCCTAATTTAGCTTAGACTTGACCCAACTTCAAGGGTAGGCGGGCAAGTTTTGTGAGGACCGATATCCTGTTTTCCTCAGAGAACACCTCCTGCAGGCAAGCAACTCCGCCTTCTCCGAGGACAAGCAGGATATCAGTCCTCACACGAGGAATCCCTAGCACAGTCTGCCCTGAACAAAAAAAAGAGGAAAAATTCCAAACAATATCAAGACATTTTAGCATTTTCTGGTGGTTTCTTTTTTTTATATATCAAAGCAGCCTGGGCGGGGCAGAGGGTGTCACATGATGTAGTGTGAGAGAGGGGATGCATTTTTCCTCTGCTCAGAGACCCCCATTCCCAAACTTGCTAAATTTCATGGTAACACTTTGCGTGATCGTGCTCTCAGGTGACATATTCTGGGGTATATCAGGCCAGAGAGAAAAGAACTGAAACAGGCATATCGAGGGGGCGACAGGAGCTAAAGAATCCAGTGAAAAGAGAAAGACAAGCTGAAAATCAGACCTAGTAAAATGGCAGAGGCAGCAAATTCACCTCCTGGCTTCGGACGCACCAGATTGCAGCGTCCGAAATGGCAGCAGCAGTAGCAACTGCACTGGCAGACACATTTGAAAAAATATAAAACTAAATGTGATGATCTATCAGCTATGCTGACTGATTCCATCAAGCGTATGCAGGTGGCAGAAGATTGGATATTGGGCCTGAACGATTGTGCATGTGACTTAGAAAAGGAGGTGACGGCTTTGAAGGCCCTTGTTACCAGGTACAAAGAGAAACTTGATGACCTGGAGAATAGATCCAGGTGTGGGAACTTGCGATCTGTGGGTCTTCTGGAGCTTCCCAATAATGACATTGCGTGAATATTAGAATCTTGGCTGCCGACGATGTTGGAAAGAATTGATATCAAATATCACAAAGGGAAAGTTTCCGATGATTACATTCAAGCGTAGACCAATTTTCATGGGTTATTACAATTGGAAGAAAAGCAGAAATTAGATTTGCTAAATTATACCATGCAATAGGAGAGCCAACCCATTGCCCTCTCTTAGAAGAACTGTTAATTGACTGTTTGTGCCATGCTTTCCATTGATCAGGCTGGGATAGCGCATACTGATGTCTTCAAAGGATGGGGGATGGTTGCAGACTTTGTGCCTCAGTGTGAGAGAGATGAGTGTGAAGTATGAGTGCAGTGGAGAATGGGTTGCAGAATTGTAGTGATGGAAGGAATGCGCATGCATGTTGGTGAAGGTCTCTTTGAAGGATTAGAGGGTGGGGTGGTACAGGTTTGTGGGGGGTGGGGTGAGAGATTCTTAGGATGGATGAGTGTTAAGGGCCGTGGAGTTCAGGCTCATATTGTTTAAAGCCAAGATGAAAGGGGAAATTTTGGAAGACGTCACCAGAGAACACTGGGTTGGGATGTTATATGAACATTGTTTTATTCGATATTGCAAATTGTATAATTGTATAGGTTTTGGAGATTATTGAATGGGACAACTTGTATAAACATATGCGACTATTTGATCTGATATTTTGATTTGTGATTCTGTTCTCTGTTGAATAAATAGAATTTAAAAAAAAAAAAAAAAGAATCTTGCCTACCACAGGTCCTTATGCTGAACGATCCTCATGGGCCACTTAAAGTTGAGCGTGCACACCGTTTGGGGAATGGAGCAGCTGCTAGAAATAAAATGTGCCTGGTGATCGCTAAAACTGCTCAACTTAGCTGCGGATCTGCTTAATAGGTGTCCTATTGTCCTGGGTAACTTCTGTGCTCCAAATTTCTACTACCATGGGTTCTTTACCAAGATATTTTGTATCACTGGAGATTTTAATTGCTTACATGATCCTTAGATAAGATGACACCTGGAATGGGGCAAAATCAAAAGCAGCTACAGAAATGTCATTATCTATTTCAGAATTTGGACCCTGTGGACGTTCGGAGGGCACACATTACCTGCTCACGCTTAGAATATGTTTTAATCAATAGTGCTGCTTTTCCCCAAGAAAGTGGAGTGAAAATAGGGATGGCTGCTCTCTCAGACCATTTGATCATGTGGATGGAGGTTGAGTGCTTCCAACCCCGTGACTCAAACATTTTGGCAGTTTCCCACGTACCTTGATAAAGATCTGGGCTTTCGGGAATATTTATTAAAATGCTGGGAGGCATTTGCAGAAGCAAACGAGCTAACACAGAAAGAGCCCAGTTCTCTTTTGGGAGACAGCTAAGGGGGTATTGAGGGGAGTCATTATCTACTTTGTAGCATGGAGGCAGACACCTATTAGCCGAGATATCCTGAACTCAGAGCGTCAAATGCAAAGGGCAAAAAGGGCTCAGGAACCGTACACTTGTGCTACTAACTGTATTAGTTTGTACATAATTATGTCTTTTATGAGAGAAAAATACTGTCATAATTGTTTATGATTGAATGGAGTTTTGTTTGACTAAGAAACAATTCTTGCTGCATGCTTACAAGGTCAGTACTTAACTTGCTAGGGAGTACATCTTACTGCCTTCACAGATTCCTCCATGGCCCCCCTTCGCCCACAGATTCCTCCAGTAGTTCTCCCTTTTCTCTAGCCTGCTAGTTTCAAGGCCACGAGCAGTGCTGAGTGCTGAAACACCTGGCAATTGCTCAGGGCAGAAGGTGTAAGGTTTAAAACCAGGGATTACAACATGGCGATTATAAGCGGTGAACAAAAGACAAGAAGTCCACCATTTTAGAGTATATACGCAGAAAGTTTTTATCATCGATAGCTGGCAAAACTTCAGGAATTGTTCTGCGTATATGCAAGCCAAGGACATAATATACAGATGCAAGGTGGGATGGGTGGGAATGTTGCGGACAAGAGCAGAACAGAGAGAGAGAGAAAGATTCAGCATCTCCAGTATTGTATATCTGTCTGTTTTGTTATTTGTTTCTGGTGTTCTCAAACACCTGTTCTGTACATATATTATATAGGAAAATATAGTTTTTCATTATTTCACAAAAGACAGTCGATGTTATTTTCTTAGTCTGTCTTGCGTGATCCAGACTACAGGGCAAATACCCCACTCCAGAAGAACCTACAACAGTAACAAAGCGAGATTTTAGGAAGTACAAATTGCCCTTAACACCTTGCACCATCAAAGAGCCAAAAAGGGTCTGACCTATTATTGATATAAATATTTTCAATATATTAACTAAGTGGGGAGGCTGTTATCAAGTTTAACAAAAAGATGGCATGCTGCTCGATTTATTAGGATCATGAGGGGGATTCCTGGCAACTTGGTACAAACTAACAGAGTTATGCAGAGTTTTCATTGATTATTACAGCCGGCTATATTCAGCAAAACTGCCGGACCCTTCTCAGGTATGAGAATATTTAGCTTCCAATTGGACTGCCTAAGTTGACAAATGACCAGGAGTCAAAACTGAATCTCCCTATCCAAAATGTGATGGAGTTTCAGACAGGTATTCAGAGAGCGCAACTTATGAAGTCTCTTCGCCCAGATGGCTTCCCGGCCAAATTTTACAAGATACTAATGAACCTACTTCTTCTTCCCTTGCGAGGTATGACAGAGGAAGTTATAACAACTGAACCATTCCCTTTCTTCTCTAATAAGGTCCATATTGCAGTACTTCTAAAACCGGGGGAAAACCCAGAGTCTTATAGACCTATCTCCCTACTAAATTTTTGATCTCAAGCTCATAGCAAAAATTATGGCTGATAACTTGGGTAAAGAGTTTGCCAGTCTAATAGGTGAAGCACAAGTGGGCTTTGTAAAAAAAAAAAAAAAAGACAGAGGCTCTGTGCTGAATATTTGTCCTAAGGTTTGATGCTGACAAAGCCTTTGACAAGGTGGACTGGTTCTTTATGATGGAGACTCTGCGAGCATTTGGTATAATGGGCTATTTTCTACAGGCTGCTCAAGCTCTGTACCATAAGCCTTTGGCCTTGGTGATAGTGAATCGCTCGCTCTTTGGACCTTTTGCAATATGTCCCGCTATCTGCAGCCGTTTTCATACTGTCCTTGGAACCGCTTCTTAAAAAGATATTATGCAATCTTAATATAACAGGGGTTCCTATTGGCCCACAGGTGACTTATACATTCAAAGCAGCCGCTTCTGCGGACATCTTACTTCACATTACAGGCCAGGTTAATTCTTTTGAGCAATAACTGAATTTACAGGATATGGTGCACTGGCCGGACTTGCTCTGAACTTGAACAACTCTGTATCCAATGCAGGATACAGTAGTGAATTTACTCGGGACTTCCTTCCCAATGAGGTAGGCTGGGGATTCCATCAAATATTTGGGCATTACTGTCTGTAAAGATGTCACAAAATTACATAAAGTAAATTTTCAATGACTATATGATGACATTAAGCGCTGACTTTTAAACTGGGGGGGGTGTGGATTTGCCACCATCATCGGTTGGACGGGTCAATTTATTTCAGATGATTGTTTTGCCAAAATGGCTTTACTTCAAACATTACCAATTTTTCTCACTTCTAAAAATGTATAGGAGATAAGAGTCCTTAGTTCATGTCTTTCTTTAGAGACACTGAAAGCCATGTATAGCTTAAGCTTTGGCTATTCTGATGGGGATTTGGGGGGGAGGAGGGGAATAGGACTGGCAAATCTGAGGTGGTATAATATGGCGTATTTACTTGGAGATATAGGGGATTGGATGATGAACAAAAGCTATTATATGCCTCGAGCATTAGAACAAGAGCTGGTTTTCCTTAGATCTTAGATATCTTCTGCATTGCACTGCCTCCCAGCTCCCCAGGCAAATATAACATAGTGAACTGATCAAGCCACTTTTGAAGGCATGGTGCTGGGCTACGTTTAACTAAAATTGAATTGTAGGATTTCTCCCTATTGCAGGTAACTAGAATTTCCAACCAGGAATGCGATCGGCTGTTTTTTAACAAATGGGCCTCCCTAGGTTTGTGTAAAGTTTGGCACCTTTATGGAGACAATGTTCAGATGGCCACTTTTCAGGAATTACAAAACAACTTTAAATTTGGAGCTAAAGCATTTTTTCTGCATACCTATAAGCGAGGCACTATGTGTGCTCTTTAAATACACAAGAGCGCCAACTAGAGAAGAGAACTTATATTAAGACTTGTTTGATCAGGAGTGCCCCTTCTCACTACACTATCTCAGGAGTTCTAGAAGTTTCTGAAAAACAAAAAAAAATTCATAAACCCATGGACCATTATTCTCAAAGAAGTCACTGGCGGGAAGAGTTGTCCATTGATCTTATGGAAAAAAAACTTATGTTAACTATTTTAAAAGAATTAAACAACTCACGGGAAGTATCGATTTGAAAGACACCCAATATAAATTCTTACTCTGTTTTTATATCTCACAGCAGCAAGCACGGACATTGCATTTGAGTACTTCGGATCTGTGCCTGAAGTGTGGTTGTACCAGAGGTACTCCAGGCCATCAGTTTTGGAGATGCCCCAAAATTCAAGGTTTTTGGTGGAAGGTCAAAGGATTAGTGCTCTCTGTTACTGGGACAACGGGTGCCTTTAGATGTGGGGGTAGTCTATTTGATGATTTACATGAAGTGCCATTTCACGACAGATAGGAACAACTATAGTTCAGGTCTGGGATGGGACAGAGTCCCTCTGTTTTATTTGGGATCAGGAAGTATTATTTCCCTAGTGAAACAGACTCGACTGCATTGCCCTTTAAAAAGTAGGAGAACTCCTTTTGCAACAATTCCTGAAGCTGCAGCCCTGACCAAGTGGTTTCAGTAGGCAATTTGGACCTCAAAGTATTATTTTTTCATATTACCCAGGAAGAATATCCGGACCATGTCATTGTGTGGATTAGTCTTATGTTAGCTTAACTTACCTTATCCTATTGTCTTCATCTAGTCAGCTGTTCTGTGCACAGAAATATTTTTCTCAGTCTCATGTTGGGTTTTATGTAATTTTGTTTTCACCTTTATTTTATGTAATCCGCCATGAACTGGGGAGCAAGCAGGATATGCATTTTTAAATTAATTAAATAATCCTATATTGAGTCCGCTCGAGGAACTGGCATTGGCACCCTTTTGCTGCATGCCAACGGGGATTCTAGCAGGGATTTGATATCTGTCCGCAAAGACACCGATGCAGTGGATGCCGGTGCACCGATGATCTGCATCCTATGAACCAGGGCCTCCTTGATCTTCTCATCCAGCTCCTCCTCAAAAATTGCCAATGCCAGCACGAGATGCAAGAAGAGAGGCCACATCTTCCAGGCACACCAGAGGTTTACTGGTAATGGACACCTGCATTCTGGGAGACTGTTGCAATTCCCAGGATAAGCTCTCCTTTCCCTGGGAATGCTGCAGGGAATTCCAAGACTGCCACCAGAACATTCCCCGCTCCCAGCACGGCACATCTGCCGAGACCGATGCTGATGTTTCTTGACCTTTGCCCACTGCATGTCAGAGCTCCACAATGCTGGTACCTAAGAGGCTGAACCCTTTGCTCCCTTCAGAGAAGAAGAATCAGTCGGTAGCCTGTTTCCCTGGTCCTGTCTGGTGCTTGATGTTGAGAGGAACTGAATTCTCCTCTATGTCGAAACACAGCCGGTGAGAAGTGCGGCTCCCGAGTCCCTTGATCTTGATGCCTCCGATGGCGATATCAATGGGCTGGGCTTAGAGCACATGAAGTGCCTTTCCATGAGGTCAAGCCAGAATCGATTCCCTCTGGGAGTCACAGTCCCACAGAGGGGATATCCTGGACATTATGGTGGGTTCCTGGGCAAAGGTCACATCTATCATGGGGGATTTGTGATAGACATGAGCCTTTCGCACAGGCAGCACTTTTCAAAGCCGCTGGCTTCCTTCTGCTTCTGGGGCGTCTGAATAAGGTGAAATAAAATGACTAGAAGTCAGGAAAAAACATGACTTATCAATGTTTATATGTCAATGAACCCTATTTTAATCTATGAGGGGGGAGGGAAGTGGGTTTTACGGTTGACAGGGTTGTTACAATACATGGTTTAAACATGTGGGCACTGGGAAGTATTACCCAGTGAACCCACTCCTGTTTATTGATATGCGTTGTACCATTGTTAAAAATCAATAAATACACTTAAACATAAAGACATGACTTATGCCACCTCGATTAACACCTAACAGCCGGAGAGAGAGAAAAGATCCACGACCAGTGGGCTCTATGTAAAAGATGAGACTGAACGGGCCCACGTGTGAGGCTTGGCATCCTGCTTTGTCCTTGGAGGAAGGAAGACTTGCTGGAAAGGAAATTCTAGAACATGCAGCCATGAAAGAAAGTTAAAAGGTGAGTGGGGGGAGGGAATAGAACCAGGAGTAAGAAAGAAATATTTCATCACAGCAATGACGATGAATGCATATAACAGCTTCTCAATATCCAGAAAACTATATATTTTAAGATTAAATTGCTATTTCCTTTCCTGGAAAACCCTCTCCCCATTCCCAGACACCCTTATTTCCTGCATCATGAAAGCCAGGGTCCAAAATCTGCCTATCAAACTTCTGACCGCCTTGCTCCTGGGCAGATGTTTGGGGATGCCATTACCTACACCGGTAGCTTTGCCCATTCTGGTCACGCAGGAGGAAATAATGACCGTTCCAGGCCTGCAGGTCTGTGTGCAGCTGGACACGGGTAATGTTGGTGTTGTACTGCACCCGGAGCCCGAGCGCTGTGCTGAAGTAGTTGAGGTAGCGCACCATAGCATCGGCATGGGGGTAGAAATCCTGAGAGTGGTGCCTGAAGAGCAGGCGCTCCGTGTGGCTGAGCAGCGAGTTCCAGTCGTGCCGCAGGTTGAACTCTCGGTTGCTGAGGCCTGTATATCGCTTGTTGATGCTGAGGAGCTTGCGGTGGCGTGGGTACAGGTGAAAGAAACTCCCGGACGAGTTGCTGCGCTCGAAGATTACGTAGTCCCTCCCAGACTGCTGGAGGAAATAGGCCATCTGCAGGCCCGAGGGGCCAGCCCCGATAATGCAGTAATCCTGGTGTCGGGGAGAAGAAGTAGCCCCAGCCCATCCCATCCACAGGGCGAGAACCAGAAGCAGGAGTGGTCGATACCTCCCTTGGGATTGGGGCATGACTGCAACAGCCCAGCCAGACCTGTTAAAACAAAAAGCAAAATAGTTTGGAAAGGTTGGGAAGACTACAAAATGCTACATGTCCCTTCGCATCTGAAGGCACACAACAGCAGCAGCAGCCGCTATCTTGTTATAAAGCACCTGAAAATGCTACATTTGTGGGCAATGTACAACTGGATTATCTTTAGGCTGTGATACTTTTTATTGACCCAGCATAAGGATTATCCAGAGGTGATGCTGTAGCTGAGCTTTCTGGAACACATGGGTCCTTTTTTCAGATGAGACCCAAAAAAAGATCCTACCTGGTCTCTGGGTACATGCTCCATCAAAACTGCACATAAGCAAACTTTTTTTTTTTTTTTACTTTTCAAAACAACCACCAAGACCAAGGAGGTAAAATTGCAAATGCACGATCCCAAAAGAATATTAAAAAACACTCTGCTAAATGTGAATAATGTTCATTAAAGAAAAAAAATGGAGGAAGAGACTTCAGATGCCCAAGCAAAGGCTATGAGCCAGTAGATTGATAATCAATATCATTGCGAAACTCCATTACTTAGTAAATACCATAAATTTGTAAATTTGTTCTGTTAATTTCCTATCAACTTTTCACTGCTCCCAGTTGTGTATTTCCCTGTTTTATTGTAACTGCAACGTTTTCGATCCGCACCTGTTAATGTTCTTATTGTATCTTACACCCCTTGTTATTTGTAAACCGGCATGATGTGATACCTTTCGCGAATGCCGATATAGAAAAACACAAAATAAATAAATAAATGCAATCATTAGTCACTCGTTTCCAAAGAATTTAACTGAAAATCCATCGCTGCTGAAACTGAGCTAAAATCTCTTGGTCTCCCCTGCGTGGATAACTTTCTATTAGGTCAATCACAAAAAAATCTGAATTGCTCATAAGAATGAGAATTTAAGCAATGTGAAACCAAAAGGTGCCTCTTGGTTATTGTTTGGCTTTCTCCTATTGCAATGGCAATCATCAGTTGGTGTAGTGCATTCAGTTACTCACAAGATCATGTTAAAATTACAGGAATTCATTGCCGCGAATATAGACATGGAAATTCCAGCAGTTATCCTCGGAGATTTCAATCTCCACATCGACTCCATCCCCCTACCCCCTTCCTGTGAAGCCTTCCCGTCCTCCATCTCGGCCATGGGCTTTAAACAAATTGTCTCCAGCCCCACTCTCAAAGCAGGCCACACCCTGGATCTGATCTTCACAAACTCCCACCTCCTTAATGCTGACCCACCCACCTGCACCCCAGTCCCCTGATCAGACCATTCGATTATAAAGACCAAGCTCTCCTTAAATAAAGCACAAACCCCCAACCAAAAACAAAACACCACCATACAGTACAGAAAACCTTGCACCAAAGAGGAGCTAACCCTTGCCCTCACAAACAACCTAGACATGCTAGACTTCACCAACATGGAGACTGCCCACAACTCATGGAACAAGATAACTAATAACATTGCTGACAATATCTGCCTGCTCATCTCCAAAGACAAACTCAAAGAACATTAAAAAACCATGGTACACAGCTGAACTAAAGCCACTAAAACAAGAATTAAGAACCAAGGAAAAGAAATGGCGCACGGACCCATCACCCTCCCTACTAGCTGCCTATAAACACTCTCTCCACACCTACAGAGACACAATCCTTAAAACCAAAAAAGACTATGCCCAAAAAATCTACAGCTACCAATATAATTCCAAGGCCTTCTTCGCCTATGTTTCGAACCTCACTAAAATAACACCGCCCCTTATCTTAGAGAACGAAGCCACAAACAGATGTGATGAACTAGCACTCTTCTTCCACAACAAAGTGGACAAGCTTGTCACGATTCTCCCCCTCCTCCTCCTTATCCCTCCTCACCCAAAAAAATTCAAGCAACTCTTAACTCATTCGAACCTATATCTGCCTCCGAGATAGCAACACTCCTAAAGAGAATGAAACCTTCCTCACTCCCAGAGGGCGCCATCCCATCTAAATTTCTTCTTACCATCCCAGACATCATTGCCAAGCCTTTATCAGAAATCATTAACTGCTCCCTTTCCCTCGGAAAAATTCCCTCCACTTGGAAACAAGCCACCCTCAAACCCATTTTAAAGAAACCGAACCTAGACCCATCTGACCCTTCAAAACTTCCGGCCTATCTCCAACCTCCCATTCCTCGCTAAACTTACGGAAAGGGTGGTCAACCTACAACTTACGAATTACCTGGAAAAACACAACACTTTATTCACATCACAATACGGCTTCCATAAGTTCTTCAATACGGAAACCCTCCTAATATCCCTCTCAGATACCCTGCTCAAAGGTCTCGACAAGGGCCAGTCCTTCATACCAGCCATGCTAGACATCTCTGCTGCATTCGATACTGTCAACCACACTATACTAATCGATCACCTTGCCGAAATAGTATTCTCCGGAGCTGCCCTCAGCTGGTTTAACTCCTTCCTCAGCAACAGACACTATAAAGTCAAAATTGGCATCCACGAATCCAACCCCATTAATCTAACCCGTGGGGGTTCCCTAAGGTTCCTCCCTCTCCCCCACTCTCTTCAATGTCTCCCTACCTCTTCTTTGCCAACTTCTTGCAGACCTTGGTCTAACACACTATATTTACGCGGATGACATCCAAATACTCATCCCCATCACGGAAACCTTACCTAAAGCCTTCAAGACCTGGGACAACTGCCTCACTGCCATCAACAACCTCCTAACTAATCTTAACCTTGCCCTAAACAGTACAAAAAGAGAGCTACTTCTCATCTCTCTTAGCCACCACAACCTCCTCCCCTCTGATCAACCTTCCCCTTTCTCACAGTACATAAGGGACTTAGGGGTCAATCTTGACAGCCATCTGAATTTAAAAAAAGTAATCAACCACACTACTAAAGAGTGCTTCTACAAACTGCAGGTCCTTAAGAAACTAAGACCCCCCTCCTCCATCACAATGACTTCCGAACAGTCCTTCAAGCCGCCTTATTTAGCAAAATTGACTATTGCATCACCCTCCTCTTAGGCCTTCCCGCAATTTTCATCAAACCCCTCCAAATGCTGCAAAATGCAGCAGCAAGAATCTTCACCAACTTCCACAGGTCAGATCACATAATGCCAATCCTCAGAGATCTACACTGGCTTCGGATCCCCTCCAGAATACTTCACAAGACCCTCACAACAACTCACAAAACCCTACACAACCAGAATATACATTGGCTTAATGACTCCCTGCAATACCATAAATCCAACAGACCCACTAGAGCGGCCTATAAAAGATCCCTCTCTATACCCTCCCACAAACTATCCCTTCACATCTCTACCAAAGAATGCGCGCTTTCCATAGCGGGACCAACACTATGGAATTCCATGCCGACCGAACTACGCCAAGAACACTGTACAAAAACCTTCAAAAAGAAACTAAAAACTTGGCAATTTAATCAGACATATACTTAATAATTCTCTCACTCTCCCCTCCCCCAATAGGTCCAAAAAAAACCCCAAAACAAAACAAAACCTAAACAGCAAATCTATTTAAGCTTTTGTAATGAATCGTTTTCTGACTATAGCTAATACAGAAATGTGTACATAGTTGCTACTTATTCTTCAATCTATTAATCATTGCACTGTTTAGTCCTCTGGACCTTTCTTTTCCTCTTCTCGCCCATCTTGTTCCTTCATCCCCTTGTTACATGTAACTTGAATTTTCCTCTTTCTAACTCTGTTCTATTTTTACCCTGTTAATTGTAAGCCGATGTGATATGAAAATGAATGTCAGTATAAAAAAAAGTTTTAAATAAATAAATAAGTAAATAAATAAATAAAATATTTCAGGATGAACCTATTGTTTCTTCTTCCAGTTGATCAGAGATATTAAATCTATGCAAAAGATCTATAAGAATGGAGTTGCATGGTGCTACTTTGCTGCAATATTGCAGAAATGAGCACATCCCATATGGTTTACGCATTTTTTGCTGAAGATAAAGCATTTATTGAATGTTGGAACAGTATTATTAACAAATGTTCTTTGGATCTCATGATCACAATTATTGAGAAATCTAGAGAGGTTACTAATGTCATTAAACAAGATCTAGACACCAAACTAGCCTTCGTGAAATCGGAAGTTGCAACTAATATTTTTGATTCACATTTTTCAGACCTTAAAAAGTCAATTGATATTTTCAGATCCAAATTTATGCAAATGTAAATTTACCAACTACACCAGAGATGCTGGAGACCACAAGAAAGGTTATGTTTATCCATGGACGATATCCAAGAAAGTTAAGGAGATTAATAATAAATAATCTGGTAATTCTTCAGGTAGTGATTTAGATATTTCTTCCCTATGTTTTTTGGATTCAGGCCAAGGCATAAATTCAAAGAAAAGACATTAGAAACATGCTATTCTATCTGCAACATTGCCTCTGTAAGTGGTTTGCTAAAAACATGTACTACAGTTTCAACTTCTTAAGGATTGTTAACTCACTATGGATTCATCAATTGTATATTTGAGATCTATTTGGGTTCCACGAGGCCTATTAGATCCTAATGTACATACATTTAAAGAATAGATTTTGAAATATATTGCCACCATGAAAGCCAAAAAATTGCACTGTATTCATAATCTGACTAAATTGGAAGCGATTGCTTTATCTTTGATGCAAGATCGTTCCATTGTCATTAAATCTGCAGACAACGGGGACCCTGTGGTAGTGTTGAAGCATGATTTTTATTAATGAAGTGCTTCGTCAAAGTTTGAATACCACTTGTACAACATTAAGGGGTAGATTTTAAAAGGTGTGTGCGCGTCCACGTGCACATGGACATGCGGATTTTATAACATGTGCGCGCTGGTGAGCTGTGGAGGGGCAGGATGCCAGAAGCCATGCTGTAGGACACCGTGCTGGGTCGGGTACCAAAAGTACAGGATGCCCACCTCAGAGCAGCAGCATGTTACAATATCCTCCTATGCGACTCTGCTCATTGGATCTCCCAGTTCTTCTAGGCTTGCCTTTGCTTATGCACCGTTTGCAGACATCATTGGGCAAATAATGGCCCAAGACTCTCCCACCCCATTGTCCATATTACTGTGCCATAGACTTACCTATCTGGTTCATAAAGGAGGTGGCTGATAAAATAAAAGTTAAAAGAACAGCGTTTATGAAATATAGAAGATCCCAAAGGGAGACTCACAAGGAAGAATATCTGGTAAAACTGAGGGAGACGAAGAAAGTAATCAAGAAAGTGAAAAGTAAAGCAGAAGAAAGGATTGCCAAAGAGGTAAAGTGAGGTGACAAAACATTTTTCAGATACATTAGTGAAAAGAGAAAAGTTCCAAGTGGTATAGTGAAATTGAAAGTGAAAAGGATCAATGGGTGAAGACAGATGAAGAAATGGCAGAAATATTAAATGAATACTTCAGTTCGGTGTTCACTAAAGAAGACCCTGGAGAAGGACCAACTCTAGTTAACAAGAAACTGGAGGGGAGTGGAATGGATGAAACTCTGTTTACGGAAGAGAATGTATGGGAAGAACTAGGAAAACTGAAAGTGGATAAAGCCTTGGGGCCTGATGAGGTTCATCCCAGGATACTGAAAGAGCTCAGAGATGTGCTGGCGGCTCCGCTGAGTGACCTGTTCAATAGATCCCTGGAATAGGGAGTGGTGCCGAGTGATTGGAGAAGAGCGGCAGTGGTCCCTCTTCACAAGAGGCTGGAAACTACAGGCTGGTTAGCCTCACCTCGGTGGTGGGAAAAGTATTGGAGTCGCTGCTGAAGGAAAGAATAGTGAACTATCTACAAGCAGCAGAATTGCTGGACCAGAGGCAGCATGGTTTCACCAAGGGAAGGTCCTGTCAGATGAATCTGATAGACTTTTCTGATGGTGTGACTAAGGAATTGGATCAAGGAAGAGCGCTCAATGTCATCTACTTGGATTTTAGCAAAGCTTTTGATACGGTCCCGCACAGGAGGCTAATGAATAAAACGAGAAGCTTGTGAGTGAGTGCCAAGGTGGAGACCTGGATAGCAAACTGGTTAAAGGACAGAAGACAATGTGATGGTAAATGGAACTTACTCTGAAGAGAGAGCGGTGATGAGCGGAGTGCCGCAAGGGTCGGTGTTGGGACCGGTCCTGTTCAATATCTTCGTGAGTGACATCGCGGACGGGATAGAAGGTAAGGTTTGTCTATTTGCGGATGATACTAAGATTTGCAACAGATTGGACACGCCGGAAGGAGTGGAGAGAATGAGACGGGATTTAAGGAAGCTGGAAGATTGGTTGAAGATATGGCAGCTGAGATTCAATGCCAAGAAGTGCAGAGTCATGCATACTTGGGGTGCAGAAATCCAAAAAAATGTATTCGATGGGGGGTGAAAGGCTGATGTGCACGGAGCAGGAGAGAGACCTTGGGGTGATAGCGTCTAACGATCTGAAGTCAACAAAACAATGTGACAAGGTGATAGCTAAAGCCAGAAGAATGCTGGGCTGCATAAAGAAAGGAATATCGAGTAAGAAAAGGGAAGTGATTATCCCCTTGTACAGGGCCTTGGTGAGGCTTCACCTGGAGTACTGTGCTCAGTTCTGGAGACTGTATCTCCGAAGGGACAGAGACAGGATGGAGGTGGTCCAGAGAAGGGAGACCAAAAAGGTGGATGGTCTTCATCGAATGCCTTATGAGGAGAGACTGAAGAATCTAAATATGTATACTCTGGAGGAAAGGAGGAGCAGGGGTGATATGATACAGACCGTCAGATACTTGAAAGGTTTTAATAATCCAAAGTCAACGACAAACATTTTCCATTGCAAAAAAATCAGCAGAACAAGAGGTCACGATTTAAAACTCCAGGGAGGAAGACTCAGAACCAATATCAGGAAGTATTTCTTCTCAGAGAGGGTAGTGGATGCCTGGAATGCCCTTCTGGAGGAAGTGGTGAAGACTAAATCTGTGAAGGATTTCAAAGGAGTGTGGGATAAACACTGTGGATCCATAAAGTCTTGAGGATGTGAATGAAGAGAAGAGGCATGGGGGTGCTTGTGGGAATGACGGCTACTACCTGGTGATTAATACCCTTATTCAATAAACATACACATGGTTAATGCGACTCCAACATTGCTCTATGTTTCAACGTCAAGAGGAAATATGGGACAAAGGATTTGCATTCACAAATAAGTGTGGGAGTAGCTTACTTGTTGCAGCAGTTACTACCCCAAACCAATTAAGCCTGATACTTCACTTTGAATACATATATAGCGCAGCTCACTGCTTCAACGGCAGGGAGGAATGAAGAAAAGAGGATTTATATTAAGACAACCAATAAGGACTAAATTGCACAGGCTGGGTAAACAAATAAACGTGGGAGTAGCTTGCTTATTGTGGCGGTTACTACCCCTAACCAATTAGGCTTGATATTTCACTTTTATGCAGCTCCAGCACTGCTCTCTACATCAATGGCAGGGGTGGAAGGAAATTAGAACCAAAACGTTACCAATAAGGGCCCTGAACTCAGCAGTCTGAGTAACAGATAAGATTGAGAAAAATAACTGTGAAAGTTTACTGGGCAGGCTGGATGGGCCGTTTGGTCTTCTTCTGCCATCGTTTCTATGTTAATGCCTGGCAAAATACCACCTCGGAATAGGGTATACTCACTTTGCATTCCTGAGACTAAAGCAATGTCAGAGGATAGCTGGAAGAATCTCAAGAGAGATTTCATCAGGCTGTCCACTTCGCCTGCTGGAGCAGGTTTCTTCTTCATTGGCAGAAAAAATGGTTCTTTGCACCCAGGTATTGATTACCAGGGTTTGAATGCCATCACCATAAAAAAAAAAAAAAAATACCTCTTGCTGTTGATATCTGAATTGTTTGTTTGGCTTCAAGGAGCTTCAATCTTCACCAGATTGGATATTTGGGACGAATACAATCTCATATGCATACGAAAAGGTGATGAATGGAAAACCGCTTTTAATACTTGAGATGGCCACTACCTGAATGAAAATCAAGTTGAAGTGCCAAAAAGCAGAATATTAATTAAATAAACATAAATAAAAAGGAAACTCACTTCTCTAAGTTTGTGACTGAGCAACAGGTTCTGTTTCTTCATTCCTCTGCGTCTGGTTGTTCCTGTTTCTGACTTCTGATTGAGATCTCAGCCTGGTTCCTGACCTTGTTTCCATCTGCTGCCCATCCTGATGCTTGCTTGTCTCCTGCTCCTGAATGGAGTCTACCTGCCTAACCACTTCTCTGCCTCCCGATTCCATACCGTGCATTGGCCCTGTCTGTCAGCAGTCTCAGGGTCTACACCTCCAAGCCATGACAAAATGATTCACTTCTTGAGCCTTTATCTATATATGTTGACAAATTTTTGAAGCCATTTGTATTGAAGATTCCTTCTTTTATTAGAAATACGACTAATTTTTAAAAATATTTTGAACAATTTTTCAGTATTGGACAAAGCTATCATAATGATTACCCTTGATAATCAGCCACTTCTGGTGATTTCTAAAATGTTTGGAATGCGCTGACAGACCACATAAGGTGCCCTCCTTTTTCATCTTGATATTGTTGACCATAGTTCTCAAAGAAAAATTTATTTTTCAATGACAGCTTTACTTGTAAATATCAGATACAGCAATGGGAGCCACCATGGCTCCCTCAATTACTAATTTATATGTGGATGAATTTGAAAGTTTACGGTTTGGACTTATCTTCTTGCAATATAGCTCTCTGCGATGGAACTCTGAGTAGCCAACGGGTGGGGAGGCACCTTCACATTACTAGTAAACCTTTGCTCTGGTGGATCCTTTTACTATAGTTAGTTTTCAGAGGTTTCGGTGGGTCTACACCTTATCATTTCTCATTCCAGTGTACATCTAGCTTTATCACATTTCTTACATTTTAATAATGAGTACTCCAGAACCGTGTACTCTCATTGTGTCTGTTACTGTACCCAATCCTGAGCTTATGGGAAGTTTTCTTATTGTTTTTACTATACCATTCTACAGGGATATAAGCAGCAGAGAACCGGGGTGGGGGGAGGGAGGACAATATGATGTTGGGGTATATGGAACATTGTTTTGTATCATAGTTTGCGAACTACTGTGTTAAATCAAGTTTGAAGCAGGGTTTAAGCTGTACTATGTATTGCTTTATTGAATATATTTATTGTCACAGTTGGTTATTTTACATGTTCTGCAAATACTAATAAAACATTCTAAAAACAAAAAAAAAAAAGAAAGTTTACGGTTAGGAGCATCTCCTTTCATAAATTCTATAATTCTTTGAAAGAGATATACGTGTATGTTGTGGAGAGGTTCTGTTCCTCATTTAAGAAGCTATCATCATTGCAAGAACTGAACCAGTGATATCTAATCTTCAAGGAGCTACAGTGCTACTCAGATTTCTTTTTAATACGTGCTTATTACTTGTGATGGTGTCTGTATACAAGAAACTGAGTGATTGCAAATGTGTATTATTTTATCTACATAAATGTTTAATGGAGGATTCTTCTCAGATTTCGAGTTCTTCAGATGATAACGATATAATACAAAATGCAGGTTAACCTATCTCAATGCAGACTGCCAAGATCTTTTTTCTAAAATTATTTTTCAAAATGACACAGAAAACACATATATTGTAATTATACAGCAAGTAAAAGAACATAGGCACAAAGTTACAAATATAGTATCAGAAGAGTAACAAACCAGGCCACAATTCATTAAACTTCACAATATGATCTCCTCCATGCCCAGTAAGGCTACCAAACTTGATCATACTGTTCTGGCTTGTTCCGCAAAGCAAAAGTAATCTTTTCCATCACCTCTGCTTCCACCACAGTGACCTTCCAATGTTCTATGCTTATCCAAGAACGCCTGTCCCACGGCAGTATCTCCCTTGGCTTGCGCCTCTAATCTGTAACATCTATGAGAGAATGCAAAGATCAAGAGGCTGCCTTACAGATCCTGCGGGTGCTGTAGATTCTGCTCAAGAGGAAGCCTGAGCCCTCACAGAATGAGCTCAAAGCACCTTTGGAACCTATTGACCCTTCAACAAAAGGCTGAGGGGGATCATCTGCTTGATTTATATGGACAATGAGGATTCTGAAGCTGCCTCCCCTTGAGGTTTGCCAGATAAAGGTCTATCAGTTAGCCAAAAAGGATTAGCCATCTTTAAAATAACCGAGGAAGGTTCAAAGAACCTTCAATAAGGGAAGAAACTACCCTTACCATCACATTCCCCTATATGGGATACTGGAAGAGATACTGCCTGTTTAACTAAAGTAAAAATGACCTTGGTTAAGGAGGATGGCACTGGTGAAAGCGATCAATTAAGTGGAAAGACTAGGAGGGATCACTGCCAATTAAGATCTGTAACTGTGGGCATAGGCCACTAGGGGTACCACCTTTAAGGAATATCCTTCAAGAACACGTGACTAAGGAGACAAGTTCTAAGAACCAAATCCAGATTCCACTGGGGGCGCCACAGCTTCAAGGGTAGGGCAAATATGCTTAACACTAAACTCCCTCGTTCTGATGTCTGTACCATGAAATAGTTGCAACTGGGATCCCCAGGGAATTAAGAATTCAGCCTTTGTCAAAAATTCTTTTGCAGGAAGGTCAGCAGGAATGGGATGTCCACCCACCAGGGTGAAACGGCCAGACATTTGAAAGAAGCCTCAAGTCTAATGAGGCTCCAGCAGCAAGAGAAAAATATTCCTATCTGAGCTAACATACTCAAGTGTTAGTCTGATAAGAACATAAGAACATAAGAAAATGCCATACTGGGTCAGACCAAGGGTCCATCAAGCCCAGCATCCTGTTTCCAACAGTGGCCAATCCAGGCCATAAGAACCTGGCAAGTACCCAAAAACTAAGTCTATTCCATGTTACCATTGCTAATGGCAGTGGCTATTCTCTAAGTGAACTTAATAGCAGGTAATGGACTTCTCCTCCAAGAACTTATCCAATCCTTTTTTTAAACACAGCTATACTAACTGCACTAACAACATTCTCTGGCAACAAATTCCAGAGTTTAAGATAAAAATTCCAGAGTTTAGGATAAAAAAACAAAAACAAACAAAGCCAGTTCCTGGCATACCAGGCTACAAGCAGTCTCCGACCTCTTCCACCTCCCACCCCCATGGCTGAAGAATCTGTTGGTCTTGGAATCTTACAATGTCCCATCAAATTTAATTGTGGGAGATCCCCATAATTTATTCTGTTCTGGAAAACTTTTCAATCCAAGCTAACACATTCTGAAGACCAAATTCTTCCTGTTGAGTAAGTCAGTGTAAATGTGTGCTATCTTTGCTAAAAAAAAACTGCAGTAAATTCTGCTCTACCCACCAGAACAACCTGCTTGCTTTCTGGACTATCATTGGTCTCCAAGGTTCTCTTGCCTGTTTACATAAGCAACCATCAAGAGCTGCCCGATAGCCTTGGTTTCTGGTCTGTTTATAGACTGCACGCTTCTTCTTCCTTGGATCAGATCCTTTGAGCTGTGTGGGGTGGGGGTGGGGGAAGCATGACAGAATGCATTAGGCTTACATCCAACATGTCAACAACCAATCTGGGAGAATCCAGATTCATTCCTTTTGAAGGACCATGGTACCTGCCACACAAGTCAGCCATCCCTGATGGAGTGGAAGAGAGATAAGCACCCCATAGTGCTTTGACTGTGGGGATTAGAAGGAAAACAGACACATCTGAAACCACAGGTGAGCTCTGGCTCAAGGAATTAGATCCAGAGAGGCTATTATGGAACCCAGGAGGTTATATTCCTATTCCCAGGGATATCCATGGGATAGGCCTCATACTAAGCTAACTATTTACTGACTCTCATCTGAGTCACAAAGCCTCTGCCTACCCTGGTATCAAGACAAGCCCCCAGCAAACCCAGAGACTGGAAGGCACCAGACTTCCTGAGCAGCTCATCATTCAGCCGAAGACTCTGAGAACCTGAACCCCCTTGGACGAAGTTGACAGGTACTCCTTAGCCTTCAAAGAAAAACGTACAGATCGCAGTAAGGATGGGATGTATTCCTCCGACCCTGGAGTGAAGGTTTTTGCCACCAAGGCAAGTCAAAAGAGCAGAAGTCAAAAGTGGAAATGCTTCCCTCGAATACAAACCAAGAAGAGAATCCTCTAGAGATCCTCCCAGATGGGAATTTGTCAGAAGCTTCTAATAGGTCCAAGGAAGACGAGAACACCTTGTGCCTCACTGCCAGTCTGACGGAGTAGTCTGCAGTGAGGCATCCCAAGACATCTGTCGACCCCCTCTTCTGACCAAGGGAGAACCAAAAGAGACAAGTCTTTTTCCAATCGGAATCCCAAACAGGAGTACTGACCTAAACCACGAGTCTCGCATAACACTGAAACACAGATATCAAGCTGTGAAGCCTCCCCAGAGCAGCCTTTACCACTCGCTCTTGGAGGCTGACACACTGGGAAAAACCATGAAGGCGCTGGTATCAAAGGAGTGGCAACGTCTAGGGAGAATCTGTTCCATACCATGACCAGAACCACTGGCCTGATGGGGCAACGAATCACTCACAGTAGAGCCACTGTAACCAGCTGCCTACCAGAATTGCTTTGGGAAGGAGACCCACCGACTCTCCAGGAGCCGGCTGAGTATCTGGAGAAATCCTTGTATCAACAATTCTTGTCTTCATCACCCTATAAAATGGGCTGATCGGTTTGTGGGCAGAGCATTACGTCTCCTGACTGACTCTTTTGACATTATCAAAGCTACCATGACTCCAAACAAACAAGCCTAAGGCCAGCGGATACTATCCTCTGGCAGCCTGTGAATCACTGGGACTCAACCCTCTCAGATCTTGTCCAAACAGTAACCCTAAAAAGGGAATACTTACTAAGAAAGGCCTCAGATTTTGAAGCTGGTGCCCTGTATTGCAGTTTATGGCCAATACCATGGCATTAATCTAGAGCGAGAACAAGCCCCTCTTTTCTAGAATAATCTGAAAACGGAAGAGCCCCCTTCAGAGGCAAACTCTCCTTATTCCTGGTTTTCCAAGGGACTATCTTCCACCATGATCCACTCCCCTAATGGCCAGAAGGGAATCCAATGGAGGAGGTCTCCTAGGAGACCAAAGTTCATTAGCCAGCCTACAGCAGATGGGCATTACACCCCTGCGTGGAAGAAGATCCTGGACTCCAACACTCAGGAACTAGTTCCTTTTTTTTTTTTTTTCGTTTTCACCACACAAAATGTTTTAAGAGCAGGAACTGAGAAGGACAGAGACCCACGGAGTCCGAGGGAGGAGCAAGTGGTACATTTTACTTGGAGCCCGGGAACTTTCCAACAAGCACACAAGGAATATGATAGTAAAACAGGCTCTCCCTGCATGGCTTAAAATGTAAGCCTTCATAATGCCTTTAACATGATGCCCTCTGAATTGAGGCCTGTGCTGAACGCATGGTCTTGCCAAGTTCACACCACCTGTGCACAAGGAAACATAAGAGCTTTTCTGCCCCGAGAACCTCTAATAGGTATCAGTACGAATGGCAAATATGTGGTCACATGGGATACCCCAAACTGGTGGCTGGCACTGCCAGTGTGAACTGCCAAGGTAACAGGGCCATCTACTTCCCTCTGCCTTGCAGCTTGTCCTGCACGCAGGACAAACAATTGAAAGTTACAGCTCTCTTTGAATAGCCGCAGAGCCTGCCAGCAAAAATGCTCCTGTCAGGCTGCAGAAATCCCTCTTTGAGGGCCGGTTTTCTCCACAGTATCAATGGCCCCCATCCAAACATAGTTCTGGGAAGGAAAAAAGCCGGAGGCGTCTGATGTTATGAGGGCAAGACGAATTCTCCCAACGGCTGCAGGCCCTGCCATGACAGTGAATACCTACACCTGCTCAGAGGATCTTCAGAAAGAAGGCCTTCCCTCCTCCTTGTGGCTCTGCAAACCCTCTGCTGCAGCAGCCGCTGAAGGACCGCAGATGGTTACACTCAGGGCTCCCGGTCTGCTGCGTCTCTCCGGATGTGTGAAGGGCCGCAAAATCTGCCCATTCCCGCGGAGGTCGTGGAAGGGGGACTCCACGAACTTGTCCGGAGGGATTCGTAGAAAATCCAGATAGTACCCCTCCCGAATGATGGCTAGGACCCACTTGTCCTAAGTTATCTCGACCCATCTGTGGTAGAATAGGGCTAGTCTGCCCCCTATGGCTTCTTCCCGTGGACGGGTCGGCTGAATCTCATTGTGGGGTACAGCTGGGGCCTGTACCCGAGCTGGTTCCCCTCTTGTTGTGCATGGTCCGAAAGGACTGGTTCCTGCCCATAGGGCGGGGCGCTTGATAGTTGTTTCTGTATGGGTTGAAGCGCTGTGAACTTCTGCTCCTGGAGGACCAGGCGAAGGGTCGCTGGTTCCTCTTCGACCTGTCCTCCGGAAGGCGCGGCAATGGGGACTTGCCCCATTTGTTGGCCAGTTTCTCTAGCTCGCTGCCGAACAGGAGGGATCCTTTGAAGGGCATCCTTGTGAGGCGTGTTTTGGAAGATGCGTTGGCCGACTAGCTTCGGAGCCAGATTTGTCTCCTGGCAGCCACTGCCGATGACACTCCTCTGGCCGCTGTGCGCACCAGATCGGAAGCAGCGTCCGCAAGGAATGATACTGCTGGTTCCATGACTTCTCAGGGGTGTTGCTCCTGGTCTGGGATAAGCAGGCACGTGTGGGTTGTGCGCGCAGTTGTGCGCCCAAGTCGTGGTTATGCGCTTAGCCCAGTAGGCGCACGACACGCGTATATCTTGTGTGTGTGTAACTTATGTGCACAAGGAATATGTGTAACTTTATGCGCACATGTAATTTGTGCGCCCAGCCAGGGACTACGAGCGGAGCGGCGAATAGGGCCAAGATGGCAATGGCAACCACGTGGGCAATATGGCGACCACCTCGGAGGGACTCCACGTGTGTAGACCCTAGGATTTAACCGGGGCCTGGCCCTGCTAGGGTGGATCAACCCGGCGGCACTGGTCCCGGCCGGCGACCTGTGCGACTCCTCGAACCTCGGAGACCGGCGTCAACGCTGAAGATTTCTACCTTACCTTGTCTTTGGTGCTTCCCGGTTTTGTTCCGGGCAGTCTCTGGCTGCGGGGGGAGAGGGCAAATACCTTCACCGCTGCGCTCAAGGGTGCACCCGCTGCCTCTCAGCCGTGCCCAAGATCGGGGGCTCAGTCCTCGCCGCAATTCGGCCACCGGACCGAGGCTCACCTCCAAGGGACCACGGAAATCACCTTGGGAAATCTCAACTGGGGGAGGGACCCGAGGGTATCACAGCAGGAGAGCGGGGCTCGTCTTCAGAGGTAGATTTGTCTTCAAATTTGGGTTTTCTTCGTTGAATTGGTTCCAACGCTGCGAGAGCGTGCAGATAGTCCCTAACTGCTATGGAGATGGAAAATACTGAAGAGCTGCACTTCCTGCAGGGGTATATGTACCAGGGGCTGACGTCAGATTGAAATCTGATCCGTCTCCAACTGCTATCACTACACTATACCATTGGTCCTGAGTCCATCTGCTACATGCTAGGAAAACAGTTGTGTGCGTCGAAGTTGTGCACTTAGGTTTGGTGCGCACTGTTATGCGCAAAGATCAAAGTTATGCGCCCGGCACAGTAAGCGTGTGGCTATGCAAATGCATGTTGATGGCCCTATTAGTGATTCCCGCGCGATACAGTAAGTAAAATGTGCAGCCAAGCCGCATATTTTACTTTAAGAAATTAGCGCCTACCCAAAGGTAGGCGCTAATTTCTGCCAGCGCCGGGGAAGTGCACAGAAAAGCAGTTTTTACTGCTTTTCTGTGCACTTAATGCACTTGGGACCTCCGACTTAATATCATGGCGATATTAAGTCGGAGGTCCCAAAAGTTAAAAAAAGTTAAAAATAAAAAAATAAAAAAATTTAGAATCAGCCCGTGGCTCGCGGGTTGAAAACCGGATGCTCAATTTTGCCGGCGTCCAGTTTTTGAATCTGTGGCTGTCAGCAGGCTCGAGAACCAACGCCGGCAAAATTAAGCGTCGGCTGTCAAACCCGCTGACAGCCGCCGCTCCTGTCCAAAAAGAGGCGCTAGGGACGCGCCAGTGTCCCTAGCGCCTCTTTTTACCGCGGGCCCTAATTTAAATATTTTGTTTTACTGTATCACGTGCACAGGACACTGGCCTAACATGCGCCGGGAGAGCGGGCACTTGCCCACTCTCCCGCAAACTTTACTGTATCAGCCTGTTTGATTGTAAGCCCTGAGGGGACAGGGAAATACCCACAGTACCTGAATGTAATCTGCTTTGAATGGCCAAAAAGCACAATATAAATAAATAACAGACATTAGTCAGACTACACCTTTACTGTGAATACAGTGGGCCCTGAGGACCTCCTTATATACTTTTATAAGCTGGTCCTCAGGGATACTGAGGTATTAGAATACAGAGAATAGAGGAATTTGTTCAGTTCATTAGGAATGAATATCAAGCTAGGAGATCATTGACAGAGAATTGTGAATTATAAAGCCAGCTGATAAAGGGGAGGTGCTGTAATGATAATAGACAGGAATATATTTCTGAAGTTCATAGACAACTGGCTGATACTGTACATCATATTATGGGAAACCATGAAATTTCACAAGTACTACACAAACAGGCCGATACAGTACAGTGCACTCCAACAGAGCGCACTGTTAACCTGCCCTTGGACGCGCGTTTTCCCTTACCCCTTATTCAGTAAGGGGCGGAAAACGCGCGTCCAACCCGCGGCACCTAATAGGGCCATCAACATGCAAATGCATGTTGATGGCCCTATTAGGTATGCCCGAGCGATACAGAAAGTAAAATGTGCAGCCAAGCCGCACATTTTACTATAAGAAATTAGTGCCTACCCAAAGGTAGGCGCTAGTTTTTGCCGGCACCGGGAAAGTAAACAGAAAAGCAGTAAAAACTACTTTTCTGTGCACCCTCCAACTTAATATCATGGCGATATTAAGTCGGAGGACCTGAAGGGTAAAAAAAGAAAAAATAATTTTAAAATGGGCCGGCGGCTGTCGGGCCGAAAACCGGATGCTCAATTTTGCCGGCGTCCAGTTTCCGAGCCCGTGGCTGTCAGCAGGCTTGAGAACAGACATCAGCAAAATTGAGCGTCTGCTGTCAAACCCGCTGACAGCCGCCGCTCCGGGTCAAAAGGAGGCGCTAGGGATGTGCTAGTGTCCCTAGCGCCTCCTTTTGCCCGTTTCTACCGCACCACCTAATTTAAATACAGAATCGCGCGCACAGGCGAGTGGCCTGTGCTTGCGCCGGGAGAGCAGGCGTTCACCCGCTCTCCCGCGGACTTTACTGAATCGGCACGAAAGTAAGGATCTGTTCTCTCTGATCTACAGACACATGTTAACGCTTTTGTCCAAGGAGCAGGATATTTTTTGGACATCACGCATTCATGAATGGTTCTTTCTAAACTAAACTATCTTTATAATATCTTGCATTTTGTTCCTAGATTTTTTTTTTTTATCTATCTTGTTTCCTTTTTGAATTTTTGCTATTTAGGATTGCCACTAGTTTTGCATGTTTGGTTTTTTTTAGAGTAATAACATACTTATCTTCTAGGCACTCATAAGAACATAAGAACATAAGAAAATGCCATACTGGGTCAGACCAAGGGTCCATCAAGTCCAGCATCCTGTTTCCAACAGTGGCCAATCCAGGCCACAAGAACCTGGCAAGCACCCAAAAACCAAGTCCATTCCATGTAACCATTGCTAATGGCAGTGGCTATTCTCTAAGTGAACTTAATAGCAGGTAATGGACTTCTCCTCCAAGAACTTATCCAATCCTTTTTTAAACACAGCTATACTAACTGCACTGACCACATCCTCTGGCAACAAATTCCAGAGTTTAATTGTGCGTTGAGTAAAAAAGAACTTTCTCCGATTAGTTTCAAATGTGCCCCATGCTAACTTCATGGAGTAACCCCTAGTCTTTCTACTATCCGAAAGAGTAAATAACCGATTCACATCTACCCGTTCTAGACCTCTCATGATTTTAAACACCTCTATCATATCCCCCCTCAGTCGTCTCTTCTCCAAGCTGAAAAGTCCTAACCTCTTTAGTCTTTCCTCATAGGGGAGTTGTTCCATTCCCCTTATCATTTTGGTAGCCCTTCTCTGTACCTTCTCCATCGCAATTATATTTTTTTTGAGATGCGGCGACCAGAATTGTACACAGTGATGATTAATACACATAGACAGGCTGTTATTTAGCTACATTTAATTTCATGATTTTCATTTTATTTTCATGCTGTTTGGTTTCTGTATGATCCACTCTTGTTTTTCTTTTACAGTTCCCTTTTCACCTCTGTTTGCCCGCTAATTTTATTTATTTACACAGACATGCCAATTATGTCAGCGTTACAGTGCTTTTTTCCTCCCCTAAAATGTATTATTGAGATGCCCCAGTACCACTATGCCCTCTACCTCACTCTCATCAGACCTGATTTCCTTTACTAAGTCACCTGAACAAGATATGACTTAAGTAAAGTTTAAAAATTATAGAAAAAGGAATCGATATTGTGTGAGGCTGAAGATTAATTGCTTGAAGGTACTTTGTTTCACTAGGTAGAACTGAATAGCTATCATGTATATTAATTACTCTATAATACAGTTAAGTACAAGTAACTAGTTACATTATAACTGCACGTTCAAGAAGAAAAATAAAAATAATTAGATACTAGGAAGAGGGTGTTTATAGCGATATTACACAAACCCTTTGATATCACAGTACTACACTCCAGGCTCGTGGACCATGATCTCACAACTAAACACTGCTTTTGTATATAATTGCTTAGCATCTTCAGGTTTTTCGTTACCTGCACATTACAGTCCATCAGTGACCAAAGGACTCATAGAAATGACGGCAGAAAAAGCCCAATCGGCCCATCCAGTCTGCCCAGCAAGCTCCCACACTTATTTTCCCATACTTATCTGTTTCACCGACCACCAAGTTCAGGGCCCTTGTTGGTAACTGTTTGATTCGAATTTCCTGCCACCCTCTTCCGTTGACTGTGGCATCAAGCAAGTTACCCCCGATGCTTGTTACCTTGGGACTGATGTAATTATGTGCGCTAAAAGCAAGCTGACTTTTCAGCGCCTGCTTTTTTAATGCACACATGGCGCCCGCAAGGTTGCCGGTTATGAAGACCAATGCTGGTAAACTCGGCCTCGGTTTTCATAACCTGCCTGTCTGCCAATAATGAAAACGGCTGCTGAGTTTGTTTTTTTTTTACTTTAAAAAAGAAGTACAGAAAAGCATTTTTTTCCTGTTTTTCTGTACTTCTTTTACCTGCGCTCAGCTATTAACCCCTGCTCTGAGACGCAATTTATCTTTTTGCATTCGGAGTGAATGAGCAATAGGCTCATTCACATGCATTTGCATCTGATGACCGCTATCTCATTCACTCCGCGTCGGACGCGTGATAAATAGGCGCTAATCCCCCTATTGCATTAGGGGTGGATTAGCGCCTATTTATCCCGCATCCAACTGCGGGTTAACAGTGCGCTCGTCTGAGCGCACTGTCAGGCCAATACAGAACGGTGCGCACCGTTAGCCCCCGTTTGGATGCACGTTTTCGACATGCTATTATTACCCCTTATACAGTAAGGGGTAATAGCACGAGGAAAACACGTGACCAACCTCCCTGAAATTGATAGCGTGCATCACATGCAAATGCATGTTGAGCCTATTAGTCACGCTCAATACAGAAAGTAAAATGTGCGGCCAAGCCGCACATTTTACTTTCAGAAAGGCAGGAGTTAATTTCGGACAGCACCGGGCAAGTGTACAGAAAAAAACTTCTTTTCTGTACAACCTCCGACTTAATATCATAGCAATATTAAGTCGAAGGGGTCCGTTTACCGCACCCGTGGCTGTCAGCGGGTTCGACAACCAACGCCAATAAAATTAAGCGTCGGCTGTCAAACCCGCTGACAGCCGCCGCTTCTGCCAATAAGCAGGTCGATCCAGTAAGGCCGCGGTAGAAACAGTGCGGTAGTGTCAGGCGCACCCTTCCTCCCCGCACGCACAGTTCTCTTCACTAACTCCCCGATACTCTCCTCTAATCGCATGCAAATGCATGCCGCGGCTTTAAAGCGGTAGGGAAGGGTTATGGGCGCGTAACTCATTTTACTGTATAGGCGCTTAATACAGCGCCTATACAGTAACCAGGGTGCGCTGGTACCTGTCATTTCAAATGACATTTGAAATGACAGGTACCAGGAAGTGTAAAAATCAAAATTTTTAAATACCTGTCGGAGGGCCGCGTGGGTCCAGGCGGCCGGCGGGATCCGGGGGGCCGGTGGTCGCGTGTTAAATCTAGGCCGCGGGCGGGTGGGCGCCTGTTCCGGGCGGCGGGGGGTGGACGCGCGTTAGTTTCAGACGGCCGCGTGGGTCCAGGCGGCCGGCGGCGGCGGGAGCCGGGTGGTCGCGTGTTAAATCTAAGCCGCGGGCGGGTGGGCGCCTGTTCCGGGCGGCGGCAGCGGCGGCGGGGGGACACGCGTTAGTTCGAGACGGCCGGCGGGTGGTCGCGTGTTAAATCTAGGCCGGGTCCGCACAGGCGCGCATTCACTGCCGGTGGGGGCTGCCTCTCCCGGCAGTGAATGAATGAATTCATTCACTGCCGGTGGGGGCTGCCTCTCCCGGCAGCCCCCACCGGCAGTGAATGAATGCGCGCCTGTGCGACCCCTGCGATTCGGCGCTCAAGGCAGTCACATGCCGTGACGTCACGCCTTGAGCGCCCAATCGCAGGGGTCGCACAGGCACGCATTCATTCATTCACTGCCGGTGGGGGCTGCCGGGAGAGGCAGCCCCCACCGGCAGTGAATGCGCGCCTGTGCGGACCCGGCCTAGATTTAACACGCGACCGCCCGCCGGCCGTCTCGAACTAACGCGTGTCCCCCCGCCGCCGCTGCCGCCCGGAACAGGCGCCCCCCCGCCCGCCCGCGGCCTAGACTTAACACGCGACCACCCGGCTCCCGCCGCCTGGACCCACGCCGGCCGCCTGGACCCACGCGGCCCTCCGACAGGTATTTAAAATTTTTTATTTTTTCTTCTGACAGGTTTTATGTGTCCCACATCATTACATTTTCTCGATCATCTCTGTATCGCTTTTTTTTTAAATTGTGTTTTATTGTTTTTGAGTGTCTTAAGCGGTGTCGATGGATTTATTACTAGACTCACAGTCCTAACTCCTACTAGGGGGAGGAGGTAAACTAACACGTTACGGCCGCGGCAAAACAGTGCGTTACTAATGAGAGAACCTGAGCGCGCCTTACGGTATCGGAGGGGAATAGCTAATTCCTTCATTATACAGCTAATTCGTTCATTTACATGCCGGGTGCGGGAAGGGTTACGCGTCTGTTTTAAGAAGCACTACGGATGCGCAAAATTGGAGACTGTATCGCTGGTTTGCCTTACGCGTCCGAATTGTGCGCAGCGAGCTCGTTACAGACGAGAAATCTTCAACTGAACTTTACTGGATCGACCTGAAGGAGGCGCTAGGGACGCGCTAGTGCCCCTAGCGCCTCCTTATTAGCGCGGGCCCTCGTTTGAATACTGAATCGCGCACGTTGGGAGAGCGGGTGCTCGCCTCGGAGCGCCCGCTCTCCAGCGCACTTTACTGAATCGGCCCCCTAGACTGCACAGATCAATGCCTTGCTGGATGTTGTCTTAATGTAAATTTTCTTTTCCACATTTCTCCCCTGCCGTTGAAGCAGAGAGCAACGCTGTATAGGCATTCACAGTGAAGTATCAGGCTTAATCGGTTTAGGGTAGTAACCGCCGCAATAAGCAAGCTAGCCCCACGCTTATTTGTTTGCCCAGACTGTGTAGTTTTAGTCTTTGTTGTCTGAATGCAAATCCTCGCAAAAACAATCATAATAACCTTCCTGTTAAGGCGAATCCCATGTTACTAACTAAACGCTTCTCTCCCTGTTATCTATTTAACCATTTGCGGTACACTGGGGACATCGAAGGCAGGCGTTTCAGGTGCGTGCTCCCTACCTGCACCCCCACGCACGACGGATCACCTCGCTCCTCCGAGGCTGCCAGCAAACATTCCTTATGTGCATCGTCAAATGTATCGGCATAAAGGAGGCAAAAAAAACAAAAAACCATAACCAGCAGCAGTAACAGCACTAAGCCGTGCCGATCACGGGCAGGACCCCGATGGCGCAGCAGCTGCTCGCAAGATCAGCCCGCACCATGCTTGGAGCGTGACAGATTCCCGGGAGAGACGAGACGAGGCTAGAGAGTCTCCTTGAACCAGCGAGATGAGCAGAGACGCCAGCTAGGCCAGGCGTGCAACGCCCTCCGAGCACTCTTGGGGCAGGGGCTGGCAAAGAGTGCCTTTAACGTTTATCTTGCACAATCACACGCTGCCACGAGAGTATGTGTCCCCCCCCCCCCTTCTCTGCTGTACTTCCTTCTTCCTGATTGATCTCCATCCTCCTGCAGCTAGCTGGAGGGCTGAGAATTTAAAGGCACGGTGTTGGTCTATGTCATAGGTAGGAAGGACAGAAATACATCAAAGAGGATGCCCTGTCTTACTTCCGATCTGTCAGTTTAGGTAACAAAAATAATGTATTAGGCTTGTGTTTCAATAAAGGTTACATTTTTTTTTAATTGCTTCTCAGGTTGACATTACAATAAATATTCAGTGTTCATGGCTGGTGAAGTAAGCGTTGGATCTTATGCAAAAGAATGTAGTGTAGAAAAGATTACCGGAGTTTCAGAATATATATATATATAGTCAAGTTCAGATCTGGCAAGTCTGTTCTGTGGGAAGTCTCTCCTATAGGAACTTGGAAGCCTATTCCCTGCTCTCATACGACGTGCAATACCACCAAGGGGGGCCATTTGGTCAGGGTCAGAACTAGGAGTGAAACAGAGAGGCAGGCAACCAGGGTGCAAAGCCTAGTGGGTGCTGAAAAATGATTGAAATGCAAGTGTGGGCCATCAGTCGATGAAAAGCGAGGAAGCATACAACTTTTCTCCTAGAGGGAGAGGATAGGGGGGATTAGATTGGGGGAGGCAGAAGGGAGCGAGCAAAAAAAGGACTGGAGATCAAAGTGTAGGAGGGAAAGGAGTTGGAACATCAAGGTAGGGGTCGGGTGCACAAATACATTTGAATGTCCTATTACTACGCCTAGATACAACTCTGCAGTTGGTGAAAGGAAGATTTTCATTGCACCATGACATCACCCTTCCTCCCCCTGTCCTACCTCTCCTCCATAAATCCTTGTAGATAAAATGCAGTCTAGCGTGGTGGCTCAATGTGTGTGAAAGACCTGAGTTTGTTTACTAGATCCAGCTTCTGCTAGCAGACTGGCCAAGACTAGTGATATTACAGAGTAGCATTCATAAGCCCTAGGGGGCAGGGGGAAGAGAGAATCTCAGCCATCACTCAAGGCAGCACCTACAGGCCAGACAAATGTTACTGTTAGCTGTGTTCCAGAGGAAGCTGCAGTCTGTGGCCCCTGGGCAAGGATTTTCAATGCAAATGGATGGGCTGAGTGGGGAGAAGGATATAAAAATAGGGGAACAATTGCTGGGATGCTGCAAATAATATTCAAAGCTCACCATACACATTTTTATTTATTTTAACCAAACATAAACCACAGTTGGATACAGACAGCCTCCCCAACTCCAGCTCAATGGTCACTTACCTTACTTTCCCTTGGCAGCTTTGGCTTGCAAAGTCACTCTTGATGTGTCTATGCAGGGCCGTCCTTGGGAAGGGGGGAGCAAATCAGAGTAACTGCCCTTTACCCTGTGCATTTGGGTGGGGGCGTCCGTGCAACCACCCTGGCTGTAGCCCTGCCATCAAAAGTTCCTGAAAGCAGACGGGTGCAGTAGCGGGCCTAGTGGTTAGAGCAGTGGGCTACGAACCAAGAGACCGGGGTTTGAGTCCTGCTGTGCCCTTGGGCAAGTCACTTTATCCTCCATTGCCTCAGCTACAAAAACTTACAGGCCGATACAGAAAAAAACACAGAAGAGTGGGTGAGTGCCCGCTCTCCGTGCACAGGCCAGTGTGGATAAAGAAACACAGGACAGCGGGTGAGTGCCCGCTCTCCTGGCATGTGCACAGGCCAGTGTCCTGAGCGTGCGATCCAGTAAAGAAAAATATGCTAATTAGGGCCCAAGGTAAAAGGAGACACTAGCACTTCCTTTTTGACAGAAGCGGCGTCGGTTCTCGAGCCCGCTGACAGCCACGGGTTCGGAAACTGGACACAGGCAAAATTGAGCATCCGGTTTTCAACCCGCGAGCCGCGGGCTGATTTAAATTTTTTTTTTTAATTATTTTTTACTTTTGGGACCTCCGACTTAATATCGCTATGATATTAAGTCAGAGGGTGTACAGAAAAGCAGTTTTTACACTTTGTACACTTTCCCTGTGCTGGCAGAAATTAACTCCTACCTTTGGGTAGGCGCTAATTTCTGAAAGTAAAATGTGTGGCTTGGCTGCACATTTTACTTTCTGTATCGCGCGGGAATAACTAATAGGGCCATCAACATGCCTTTGCATGTTGCGGACGCTATTAGTTTTGGGGGGGTTGGCCGTGCGTTTTTGATGTGCTATTACCCCTTACTGAATAAGGGGTAAAGCTAGCGGGTTGAAAACGTGCATCCAAATGAACGTGCACTGTACTGTATTGACCCATTAGATTGTAAGCCCTCTGGGGATAGTGAAATACCTACAGTACCTGAATGTAAACCAATGTGATATCTCAGATCAAATGTCAGTATATAAAAAAAATAATAAATAAAATAATGTACTCGTCCGTGTAGAGCTGCCAAGCGAGCCGGTTTTGGAGGAAGATTTTTAAATCTGGCCTGGTTTTTTAGCTTTGCACTTTACCATATTGTAGTATCTGTGGGCCTTTTCCTTGCATTTTAAATCAGCACTGCAGGCAGCAGAGTACACTTGCATTTAAGGTCATTCCTGGCTTTCAATCCCCAGAAACCAGGTGACAGTTCTGCTCAGGTTTGCAACTCGTCTCCGATTGTGGTTGTGAGCACGTATGGGTTGAGAGGAGTTCTAGATTAATTCAGGAGGCGCGCATGACTGGACGGCAGTGTTGCTTCCAATGAATGAATCTTTGAGTGAGGGAGCTTGCGACCAAAAACAATTTCCATTGCTAAGAGCGGGAATAAAGAGCAGTGAGCATGAGCTGTGTGACGAGCCCTTCCATACAGGGCGCGAAAAGGAATTTCCAGGCACACCTGCCTTTGTCTGCTCTCATTAAGCAGCACCCACCCCCCTCTTCCCAGCTCTGGGGTTTAATAGACTGCACAGATCAATGCTTTGTTGGATGTTGTCTGAATGTAAATCCTCTTTTCCACATTTCTCCCTGCCGTTGAAGCAGAGAGCAACCCTGTATATGCATTCAAAGTGATGTGTCAGGCTTAATTGGTTTAGGGTAGTAACCGCTGTAATAAGCAAGCTAGCCAATGACTACCAACCCCCCTCCCTGCCCCTTGTCTTGGGAGGTGAGGCTGTTACTTCTAATCACAGGATCTATTGTTTCTGGACCCCTGGGTGGGGGGAGGAAGAGGTGCTGATAAAGGCCCAGAAGGCTCTTGGGAGTAGAAGGAGTTTTTCTCTTCCAGTCTAGTTAAAGCTGTGGGTCTTTGCCTGTGAGGTATATCCTTATCCGAAGCAGGAACTATTGGAATTAGTTGAGTAGGAGAAGGGAACAGAGGTCTGATGGGTCCTTTGAAAACCAAACAGGTACGTTTAGGGGACAGGGAAGTAATGTGCCCTGATTTTTAATTGGGTCTGTGTGTGTGTTGCTAGTTAGCTTTGGGTAACTTTATGGGCAGGACGTTTTTATGTGCTGCCCAAGTAATAAACTAGTGGCTTCAAAATGAAAAGGGGAAAGCATACAAAATAGTAATAATAGCAAAAACAAATTACAGGATATAGAGAAGATAAATTACCAAGCCAACTCCCAATTTTTGCTGCTGGTCTGTATTATCCTATCAGGTTTTATTTCTAGTAGGGACCCACATATTTTGCTGCCCCAGCTGCTATTTTTTTCTCTTTTTCCCCAGAATTATAAAGAGTTGTTTCCTGTTCATTCTTTTGTGGGTAGTCTTTGATTTTCTCTAATTCTGGAAAAGGTGCATCTGATATCGTTATATCTTTCATAGCACAAGAGGAAATGTTTTGTTTCTTTGGTATTACATTGCATATGGCAAGTGTCCCTACTACTATTACTGCTAAACTTATCTATAGGGTTACTCAATGTATGCAGTGCTGTACAAGCAACACACAAGTTAGTCCTTGCCGAATGAGCTTACAGTCTAAGACAGGTCAAGAGACTTGGAGTTTTGTATAGTAAGACAATGGTTAAAATTAGTTAATGAGACTGAAGGCAGACAGATTTAAAAGCAGTTTCAAAAAGGTGGATTTTTTAGATGAGATTTAAAGAAGGTGGGAGAGAGAACATAATGCCCAGCTGAGGAAGTCTCTTCTAAGCACATGGGGGAGCCAGCTGGAAAGCATGGAGTCTGGAATTTAAGGTGGAGGCAAAGGGCACAGATTCAGAATGACTTGCTGAGCAGCATAGAAGGAGGGATGTAGAAAGAGTTGAGAGGAGAAATACAGGCCGATTCAGTACGGTGCGCTCAGGCCGAGCACACCATTAGCCAGCCCCCCCATTCAGATGTGCATTTTTGATGCGCTGCTGTTATCCCTTATACAGTAAGGGGTAATAGCACATGGAAAACATGTGTCCAAACCCCCCCCCTCCCTGAAATTAATAGCGTGCGCTCAACATGCAAATGCATGTTGATGAGCCTATTAGATAGTCCCACTCGATACAGAAAGTAAAACATGCAGCCAAACTGCACATTTTACACTTAGAAATTAACTCCTGCCGGCACTGGGAAAGTGTACAGAAAAGCAGTAAAAACTGCTTTTCTGTACACCCTCAGACTTAATATCATAGTGATATTAAGTGGGAGGCCCCAAAAATTAAAAAAAAAAATCTGCCCATGGGTTGGAAAACGGACTCTCCATTTTGCTGGTGTCCGGGTTCCAAACCCATGGCTGTCAGCAGGTTCCACAATCGACGCTGGTAAAATTAAGCGTCGGCTGTCAAACCTGCTGACAGCTGCCGTCTCCTTATTAGCGCGGGCCCTTATTTGCATACTGAATCGCGTGCCCAGGAGAGTGGCCTGGGTACGCGTTGGGAGAGCGGGTGCTCTCCTCGGAGCGCCGGCTCTCCCGAGCAGTTTACTGAATCTGCCTGTTAGTGAGGTACTGCAGAGTGAAGGAGCTTGAGCTGTAGGAGGGAATAGATAGGGAGACAATGCAGGGTTGGCTATTTAGTTAGAGCACAAAAAAAACTTCTTTGGTTTTTGCCTGTCCCTCTTGGTTTTAAGTTCTAGCACGGCAATGCTGGAAATTCTGCTCAATCTCTAACCAGGAGTAAAGTTTCCAGTGTTAAGAAAATCTGTGTTGGGGCCAGTGCCCCTCACTGGGGAGCACTGCTTAATGCCCTCGTTTGCAGGGGATTTCCATTTGAGGGTGCTAAGCAGTACTCACACTTTTATTTTTTTTAAACCATTTTGTGAGCATAAAACTCAATGTTGCATCGACAGTAAAGTTTAAGCTCGCACAATGTGAGCTCATGGGTGAGTAAAGCTGTGTCTGGCTGACTGCACTCTTATGCACAGGGCTGCCAGAGAGGGCATCTAAAATTCCAGTTCATTGATCTGGCCAGCTTTCTGCTGCATGGAAGTGTTCACTTATACTGGGATATAGCCCTAAAACAGCAACTAGGGTTGGTGACTTTACCCTTTCTATTCTGCTCTCCCAGCCACCTATCAGGGAAAGGCCAGATGGCGCACAATCATCTTTTTGCCCAAGGAAAAATTCTGTGTATATGGCAGTACTCCTGTCTCAGTAACTTCCTGTCAGGCCGATACAATAAGAAGTGTGGGAAAACGGGCGCTCTGAGTTGAATGCCCTCTCTCTCCCCATGAACGCCCAGCCACCTCTCCTGGGTGTGCGATACTATATTTAAATGAGGGGTCATGCTACAAAGGAGGTGCTAGGGAGAATAGCATGTTCCTAGCACCTCCTTATTAGCAGAAACTCAAAGATGGCTCTGTCATTGGGTTCAGGAAACAGACGTTCAGTTTTATAAGCGTCTATTTTCTGAACCTGCTGACAGCCATGGGTTAGGAAAATGGATGTCATTAAAATTGAGTGTCCGTTTTTCTTGACTGGCTGGTGCATTTTTTATTTTATTTATTTATTTTATCATTTTTGGTTCCTGACTTAATATTGCTAGGATATTAAGCCTTAGGGTGTACAGAAAAGTAGTATTTTCTGCTGTTCTATACACTTTTTTGGGCTGCTCAGAAATTAACACCTGTGGGGTGACTAATAGCCTCATCAACATGCATTTGCGTGTGATGAGTGCTATTAGTTTTGTGGTGTGTTGGACGCACACTATGAACATGCTAATCCCCCTTATAGCATAAGGGACTGTGTGGACGTGCATCTGAAACGCATTGGGCCCCTTTGTGTATAAATGCAGAGTATGGAACTGCCAGTTCAGCCCAATAGACTAAATCTAGATTCAGAAACTTTGCTCTAAGTTTATTACACTTCCAGCATTAAGAAAATCTGCATTGTCTCTGCATCTATTTGCTGGGGAGTAACAGTTAATGCTGTCATTAAGGTGGGATTCATTTTTACTCAGGGTTGTGGGCACAGTTTTTGTGCATAAAGTTCCTTGCTTCATTGGTGCCTGGTTCTGTGCTCAGAACCAGGCACCTTATTATATCGGGGCCTTAGACTGTAAGTGCTTTGGGGCAATGAAATACCTTTTATATAACTTATCTTGAGCTCAGGTTTGGGAAGGTGAGAGTCATTTTAAGGGCTTCCTGATTAAAAAAAAAATCTTTAATTGCTTTGAGTTAAGTAAGATCATGTTGGAGCTTTGCATCCTAAGTAACACAAGCCATATATAACTTTTTTTTTTTTTTGCCTTGGATCACATTGTCCCATGACTTGCTGTTTCTAAAGGTTGTTCTTCACGTTGTACTTTTGCTACAAGGTAGAATTTTATCCTATTGCATTTTGAACTTAATGTAGCCATTTTAAGTCTGTATTGACAAAACGTGCCATATTTTCCCCACTTCTGCATGAAGAGAACTTATTTTTTCTAAGGTAGCCATTTGCATAGCATTTTCCCCCATCTATGCAGAATCTGAGAACTTTTATAGGCTGATGCAATATCGTGTGCTGGCTGCAGCACACGGCTCAACACACGACTGGATGTGTGTTTTGGACACACGTCCGTAACACCTGATGCGAAATGGGTTAGCGTGTAGCTAATAGCACTCATCACATATAAATTCATGTTGATGAGGTTAGCTTTTTCCCTCTGCAAACAAGTGTGCCTGACACGCACACTTTTACCCTCAAATTGTCTGCCCCGGAACAGGCATTAATTTGAGGAGCCCAAAAAGCTTACAGAAAATACTGATATTAAGTTGGAGGGACAGAAAACGGAGAGCCCTAAAATAAAAAAAAAATTTAAACTTAGTGTGCTGGCGGTCAGGTTAGGAAAAGGGACTCTCAACGAGCATCCATTTTTCCAAACCCGTGGCTGTATACAAGTTAGGAAAAATGGCCACTCGTAAAATTGAGCATCAGTTTTCCAAACCCGCTGACAGCCACCTCTCCTGGTCACACGATGCTGAGGAGGCACTAGGGATGAAAGATTTTCCCTAGAATCTCCTTTTTACTATGGCAGCCGGTTATTTTTTTTGTGTTAAATATTGGGCACACGTTAAGAGAGCAGGCGCTTAACACTTGCCGATTATTGCATTGGCCTGTTAGTAAATGGCCCCCGCAAATGTGAAATCTATTCCCCTGTAACCTCAGACTAGCTTTCTTTCTCCTATTGGAGGGGGAAAAAAATTGGCTGTGCTTCTGTGATTCCTATTGGCTTCTGTCTTCCTAGCCCCGCCCCCACCTCCCACAGGCCTTCCATGTGAGGGATGCTGCGTCGGATAAATAGAAACAAATGCGTTTCCTCCTGGGCTGTGTAATATAGAAAGACATCGGAGCTGCAGCTTTCCCAAAGGTGTCAGAGAAAATCAAAGGTTTCTTTCGAATGAATGAGCAGGAAAATTGTATTATAATGCTGGCGAGAAAGAGAGGAAGCAACTAGACCATCTCAATATGAGGTGTCTTGCCACCTGGCCACACAAATAAGAATCAGAACTTGGGAATTATCCTTGTTACTCTCCTTCCTGTACCCTGCAGTTTTCTTAGCACTATTTTTGTAATTTTGCTTCCCCCCCCCCCCCCCCCCCCATCTCTTTAATTTTAATTTCTCTATATTACTTTGGCAGCAGAAATACACATTGCCATGCCACTAAAAGTCGAAATCTGTAGAAGGCGGCTGTTGCTGCTGCTTGAGCCTCGCCAGATTGCCCAAGCTTAGTAGTATTGACCTCTGTGAGTAGTTTATCTTTTCCTCCTCCCCAACCCAAAATGCCAAAAATCAGAAGTAGCATTTGATGACGTGAGAAGCTCTCTAGAGCTTTCCTGTTCTTTTCTTCCAGGTGATGTCTTTCCTTTCAGCCTCTCTCCTCTCCATCACCACCTGTACACTGCCATCTCTTCACATCTTTCAGTTGTCTCATCTCCTCTTCTACATCCTTCATACTCCCTCCCCAGGCAGGGCCAGTGCTAGCATATTTGGTGCCCTAGGTTAAGCTTTGGTCATTCACCCAGCCCCCTACCAACTTAACTACTGGTGACAATGGACCTGGAACAGTACTCCCTCTTTTTTGACGTAATTGGCTGATACATCACACTGGCAGGATTTTGCCGACCCCCCCCCCCCCCCCCCCCCCCCTAAAATCTTGATGCTCTGGGCAACTGCCTAATTTGCCTTATGGAAGTAATGGCCCTGCTCCCAGAATATCTATTTTGCCAGTTTTTTTTCTTCTATTTAAACGTTCAGAAGTCATATACTCAATATGTGAACTGAAAACAATGTCTTTGTTCTCCTTTATCTCTTCTTCTCTTCTTCCATTATCTCTCCTTTACTATCCTCCAGCCATTCATGTTCCCTTTCTCCTCCTGTGGTGGTGCTCTTCTCCTAATTCCACCCCCCCCCCCCCCCCCCTCATATCCCTCTCCTACTTGGCAAGCCATAATGCAGCATGAGGGCGGCTGGTTTTCCTAGGGGCAGAGGCGCAATGTCATGGTCTGGAAGAAATATCCCAATCTCCTGAATTGGCAGTGGGCTGAAGTTGCAGAGGAGCCCTCGAATCTGGAGCCGGTGCAGAGCCTCAGTGATTCCCTGTGGTTCCTGTTCTGCAAGCTTCTCTCTGTGGGGCCGACACAATAAAGTGAGCTCAGCCTAGCACCCTGTGAGTCAAGGGCCTGTTAGCAAAGCTGTGATTTTCTGCTTCCTCCTATGGCTGCCTGCCTGGGTGGTAAAAACCCAAGACCAGATTGCTCCAGTACTGCGTGAAGTGCAGTGACTTCTTGCTGTAAAAAAAACCATTTACGTTTTGAAAGGATGCATGGCTACTCTTTGTTGCTGCAGGGGATTTCACATGCTAGCTTTCCTTTGTCGGGGTGAGAACTTATCGAGCGTCCATTTTCTTAAACCGTGCACTGCCGTCTCCTGGGTGCCTAATGACGAGCGCTAGGGACGTGCAACCGATCCCCAGTGCGTCCTTTTTAGCTAGGCAGCTCATAATACTGCATCAGGTGCCCAGGAGAGGTGTTTGTGCAGGTGTTAGGAAAACGGGTACTCAATACAAGTACCTGTTTTACCGCGTGTCATGTTGCATTGGCCCTGTTAGGTTCTGTGTCCTGCTGCTGGCTTCCCTCTTCTCGTTGGTTAAGAGGGGAGGGAGCAGCAGCTGCAGGAATTGAGACCCTCTGCCCCTGCTGGTTTCAGGCTTGGTGGGTAGTTCTGCCTTCACTTGTAGGAGAGTGGGGGAAAGCTTTGGCTGCACATCTCCCCCCAGGTGCAAGAGGTGTGGCAGTTCTGATGTAGGCCCTATTGATAATTGTTACTCCTGAGGGAATTTTGCAAACTTTATATTGGTCAAAATAACAATTTACATGAAAGTCTTTAAGTAATTACATTTCAAATTAATACAGAAAAGTTATTACTTAAAAGATGCAGAATTTCCCTAGAAATTCACTGTAAGAGTGCCCCTTCCACTCGCCCTCCCTACTCCCCTGGCCACTCTGCCCTCTCAGGCCCCAACTCCTCCACCTGCCAGTATCTCTCCCCTCCACCTCTAGGCTCAACCCCTTCCACTCTATTGCCAGTCCCAGAGTTTGACCCCGTTCTCAGTACTGCCCCTCACACAGGCTCCCTCTGTCCCTCCCTCCCTCCCTCATACAGGGTCCCTCTCTCATGCATACACACCCAGACAAGCTCCCTTTCTCTCTCACGCATACATCCTCACACAGGCTACCTATGTCTCTCTCTGCACCCCTTCACACAGGCTCTCATACATACACAGGCTAGCACCCTCACATACACACGATCCCTCTTTCACACACACACACTCCTTCACAATCTCCTCATATAGGCTCCTGCTCCCTGAACCCCACATTCAAGCATTTCCACCCGCTCTTAACCTCCCATGCTCTCTCTCACCGGGGCCTTCCATCTTCGCCAGGAATGGCGGCATGCCGGGGTCTCCTCTACTATTTTCTGCGCAGAATTTGGCAATTCTGTGCTCCGCAGTACTGCAGAATTCTCCCAGGACTAAATAATTGTATATGAATTCCAGCACCCTCTCCAGTTTAACTTTTATCTTGCACTTCCATCCTCCATTCACTCCTATTTCAATGCTCACTCATCTCAACCATGGGCCTGTATTCACAATTGCCAGGAAAATGTGCTCATTCTCCACTCTCTCCCTCATTTAACATCATTGATTGGGGTAGGGGGCAATGTGCCTTTTGAATCTGGTATGCGTATAATCTAAGACCCACCTGGAGGTGGTGGATTGTAGTGGCAGGGGATCATTACTACTGCGCAGAATGCCTTGCACCTGCTGGCTTTGAGGCTGATGCAATGAAGCATGGGTTAAAACTGCGCACTGAAATTCAGCGCACAATTTAATGCCCAAGTAAAAATGTTTAACTCCTGATGCAGTAAACTAAAGGTATGCAGTTTCATCGGGAAGTAAAGGGCACAGACTGGAAAATGTGTGCACAAACCTGAGGGGAAAATATGTGATTAGCACAGGCTAAGTGTGTGTGTGAAATTTGGGAGAGCGGAGGAGACTCTCGGACATTATGGGTCTGATTTTAAAAAGCATTTACATGCGTAAAACTGGGTTTTACGCGTGTAAATGCACTTTACTCGAATAAGTGGGCTTTTGAAAATTGCTACAATATATGCCATTGAATCGTCCATAGGATTTATTCGCATAAGTGCACTTTACGTGAGTAAATGGCTTTTGAAAATTGCTACAATAGTAGTTACATTTATGCACGTAACTCCTTTGAAAATTACCCCCTATTTGTGCGCAGAAAACATGCTTTTTGCGCACAAATCTTGACTGCAGGTCTGAGCTCCAGAACTCCACCTTCTGACCAAAGGCTGACAAGTGCTGGAAACTTTAGTCCACCTCTGACCAGAAGTACTAAGAGAACTTGTGTTAAGCCAGCACAACTCTCTGCACGGGGGTGGGGGGTATATAAAGGCTAATGCCTTCATTTGCATGGGATTTCCATGTGGGGGTACTAAGCAGGATGCACTGTTTAATTTGCACATTCATTATGTGCAAAACTCCTTGTTGCATCAGGAGTAACATTTGCACGGAAAAAAACCGTGGGCTCTGCTGAAAACACCTTTATTGCATCGTCGTCTTAGTGATCAGGGATTGAACCATAGGTCTTCACTGAACCAGCCTTCTTTTTTTTTTTTTTTAAATGTGCCCTGCTGGGCGGAGTCTCTCCATGCCCTTCCAAGTTCTGTTTTTACATAGAAAATGACAGCAGGTTGCAGCCACCCAGTACCTTCACTAGCCCCCTCGTCTGTGCCAGGATCGTGATATCTGGTGATCCTCGGGGTCATTTCATTCATAGGGAAAATGGGGCACTTGCCCAGGACCCAGCTTGACCCTGAAAAAAATTGAGAATACAATGGGGGGGAAAAAGGTAAAATATAGCTAACGTGCCATGTTATCTTTAGGAATTAACGAGGATCAGCTAAGTCCATGGTTCATAAACTGCACAAAAGTCTTGTGTGGGGAGAGGCCCATCCTAGTGAGGCTTAAAACAGCCCTGGCAATCCAGCAGCTTTCCATGTATCTTTTTGTTTTTTTCTGAGAGCATTGCTGGAAATGTCAGCTACCAGCACGCTTACGCATCCAGTTCTGCTGTCGGAAACACGAGGAGCTGCCAGAATCGTGGTGTATCTCAGTCCTGGCACAGGAAAGGGGACAACGAAGGTACCGAGTGAGTGCCAGAGGAGGGAGAATTGTTGATTTTTTTTAAGCTGGTGCCTAACCGGGGAGGCTGGTGGCGACCCACTGTAATGGTCCTTGTAAAACAGGACTCGGGGGAGCTTTTCTCCAACAGCGAGCAGGTGAGCTGGAACTTGGGCCTATAGGTCTGGGCTTTTAAAGACTGCTGCTGCTTAGCTGGCTATATTCTTTTGAATATATCTGGTTAAGCCTCAAACTAACCAACTACACATGGTTGGATAACTTTAGGACTGCAGGTCTAAAACTTATTTTCCGCTGTATCCAGTTAAGGTAACTGGAATACATAGCTATGCCCCAGAATACCTCTCTGGGTTTTTTTTTATTAATCCAGCTAAATTTTAGCCAGATATGTGCCCCAAATATTCAAAAGTCGTGTAACTTGTTATCCAGCTCAATGGCTTTGAATATCAGCCCATTAACTTAACTACTTGTTTTTTTGCGAGAGGATTCACCCAAGGAGGTGCACTGCAAGACAAAATCAGAGGGAGGGGAGCCAATTTTGCCCCCTGGCAGATACTGTAATTGGCTCTCGCGTACAGTATAGCAATTAAAAACCGATCTGAACTCTGCTCACTGCTCTTGATTTGCAGGATGTGGATGAAGGCTTCTTTGGCTTGGATAATGCTTTGGTTTGTGGAACATCGGAGCTGGAAAGTTCAGAAGGTTACCCTGCAGAGATTCCTGGCGTTGAGGGCTGCAGTCCCCTGGAGTCGACTTGCTTAGATGGGTATGGCCAGTAATGGTGGGTGGGGAGGGGATGTCTGACCTGTGACGATGGGGGGGAGGCTATGTGTCTTGTGATCTCCCAAGAGATCACTCCGGCTGTCTTAAGCAGGAATCTCTCGTTCCGTGCTCAGCATCTGCACCTCGGCACACGAGAGCACTGTGGAGGCAGGACGGTTGTCTGGCACTATCTGCTCTTGGACAAATCAATACCAAAATATTACCATGCTTTAAAAAGCTGATCTTGACACATGGTGCTCAGATCGGCAGCACTGATAGCCAGGGATGGATTTAGGGTTTTGCCGCCCCCCCCTAGGGCACTTTTGGTGCTTTCACCTCCTGTAAGGCTCTGTTACAGGGTAGCAGAGGGCAGTTTCTCTGCTGAATGAGACTCAGCAGAGCTGGGAGGCAGCAGATCTTAGCCAGCCCGCTGCCCCTAAATGTTTGCTGCCCTAGGTACAGACACAGTGGTTCCCTATTGACACATCCAGGGCTGCTGATAGCAGTCCGGCAGGGCCAGCAGAGGGACATGGGAAGCATGTGTGCCCAGGTTTTTGTGGCTTCTCCTCCCCTTTATACACACTGGGGGGAGGGGACGGACGACGACACAGGAGTGTAACTTCACCATGTCTGCTCTGCTGGCCTCACACTACCATGTTCATGGTATTGTCCCAAGGAAGCTAGGGGTAGGTGTTAGGGAATGATACTGCATCACCCCTCTCTTCTTAATAATCCTAGATCTGCCCATGTGTCGTCGTATGTACTAGTTGCATTTCTTTTCTCTTGCCCACCTCCGCATCGCACTGCATGACTCCTTCTTCCCTTTTAAAAAAATGGCGGCCGCTTAGTCCGCCTCATACTTCACACCGGTCCTGAATGTATGTAATGAGTTTAAAAACCAGGACTGGCTTGGGCCCCTTCCTGTGGAGACAGAGATACTTGTAATCCTGGGTAAAATGCAGCCTGAGAGACTCTGGTTCTCTCTTCCTCACAGAGCAGTGGAGTCCTGGTTACAGAGGGCAAAGCAGCGAACGTTTTAATAGGCTGGCTATGACTAGGAGCATTATTGGCTAGCAAGACACTTTGGAGAAGCCAATTATATCTTCTTTTATTGTGGGGGCAGATAGGCTCAGCAGTTTCCTCCTGCTCCTTTGGCATGCCTGGGAACTTCTGATTTCCAGTCACCCTGAGAATGCTGTGGGGGAAGGGCAGGAACTTACTATCCCATCCCATAAACACACATGCCCATTTGGCCTCTCTCCCAGACCCAAACCCACCACCAGCAGCTACTGCCTCCTTCAGGCCTGTGCAGTCAACGGGGACGACTCCTCTTTCTGCCGGGCGGATGCTTGCCACTGCTGCTACTTTCAGCTGCATGCAGATGCCCCTGAGGCCCTGGCAACTTCCTCTTTCGGGGCTCGTGCAGGTCACCTTAACTGTGAACCCAGAGTTTTCCTGGGTTTGCTCAGAGCCCCACAAATTCCTTTGGAATTCCAGAATATCTGGGTCAGATCCATAGAGTTCCCAAGTGTCAGGCCGATACAGTTTGGACACACTTTGCTATTTGGGTAGGTGCTAATTTATGAAAGTAAAATGTGCGGCTTGGCTGCACATTTTACTTACTGAATCGTGCTATTAGTTTCGGGAGGGGGGGGGGGGGTTGGACACGCGTTTTCGACATGCTAGCTTAACCTCTTATTTTGTAAGGGGTAATAGCGTGTCGAAAATGCGCGGCCAACCCCCCACCCCCGAAACTAATAGCACGATTCAGTAAGTAAAATGTGCAGCCAAGCCGCACATTTTACTTTCAGAAATTAGCGCCTACCCAAAGGTAGGCGTTAATTTCTGCGGGGGAAGTGTACAGAAAAGCAGTTAAAAACTGCTTTTCTGTACACACTCCGACTTAATATCATGGCGATATTAAGTCGGAGGTTTCAAAAGTTAAAAATTTAATTAAAAAAAAAAAAAATTAAAACCGAACGCTCAATTTTGCTGGCGTCCGGTTTCCGACTCCGTGGCTGTCAGTGGGTTTGAGAACCGATGCCGGCAAAATTGAGCGTCAGCTGTCAAACTCGCTGACAGCCGCTGCTCCTGTCAAAAAAGAGGCACTAGGGACGCGCTAGTGTCCCTAGTGCCTCTCTTTACCGCAGGCCCTAATTTGAATAATTTGTCTTAGTGAATTGTGCGCACAGGAGAGTGGCCTGTGCGCTCGCCTGCTCTCCCGTGAACTTTACTGTATCGTCTGTGTATCCTTTAAGCTTCTGTCTTAATCAAAACCAGGGCAAGGATCCAGCACCCTGAGACTTCATTTGGGGAGAACTTTTTCACTATTCTATCTCCCTTCCCAACTCACTCGTGCCCCCCCCCCCCACGTCGCTGCAGTGACAGCCGTATGCTGGGGGGCCTCGTACCAGGGATCCTCTTAAAACCCTGCCATCGTGGGCCTCAAGACTGAGCAGCAGGTATCGCTGTTTCACGATGAATGAGGCTCTCACTCCAGAGGCTGTGAGTGCTGCCTCTGCAGCATCCCCATCCTGGGGAGGTGAACACTTCATCTCACTTCTCAGTGCTAGGCTCTCTTACACTCTTACTGTTGTCACAGCAGTGCTAGTTGCAGGCTAGGATCTGAACTAGCACAAGTGCTCTGCTCACTGGCCCTTCCCCCCCCCAACCCTGTCCCACCCTCCACTGCTGCCACAGTGGGGCCTCTGCTCCAAGAAGAGACCCACTGCAGGTTTTTTGTTTTGTTTTTTGGGGGGTGGGGGAGGAGGAGACCATCCTTCATGTATCCCAAGGGATACTAGTGTATGAATTCTCCCCCCCCCCCCCCCCCCCGCCTTGTTGACAATCTGAGAGCCAAAAACATGGTGACTGACTTAAGGCAAAATGTACCCCTGCATGGCAACTTAATCTGGGCTAAGTGCTGCATAGAAGTTTCCTTTCTGTTCCCTCCCCAAGTATGGTGGAATGGAAGTGCGGCAGCCCCTGAAGACTGTTGCCACTTTAGGACAGCAAAGCAGAAAGGTTCACCCTCACTTCATTGAAACATCTGTTTGTACTTCCTTTTATTTTGGAACTACCTGCCCAGATAAAACTGTTCATGGGCTTTCTTTTGGGGATTTCAGTAACCAAAGTATGTGTGACAAGAAGCACTTAGAGTACCTTTCACAGAACAGCTTACGGCCATGTCTCCTGTTGGGTGAATGTTTGTGTGTGAGTGTTTTGTTTTATCACTGCCATGTTGCTCTTGTCTCTTGTCCAGGAGTTGTTCCACTGAGTGGTCTGAGGCCTTGGACCAGCAGTTTGAGGATTATGGTGAGGCAGAGAGCCCCAATTTCAAAAGACCCATCCTATACAGGTGAGATAAGGGGAGAAACCTGTGAAAAGGTGGTGGGAGAGGGGACAAGGATTGCATGCAGAAATGAAAAGGGAAAAATAAATCCACAGCTACAAAGGTGATGGTTGCTAGCAGCAGAATGATGTGGACCTTAGCTTTACTGTGCTGCAAGGACAGGGCCTTGTTTGAGCCTGGAGTCTGTAAGCACAGAGCCCCAAGCTTTGTGTCTCTGCCCTCTGGCAACGCAATGTCCTTAACCAGGGTACCTGCTTTCCTCCCCGTACGGTGGCTGAATATCATAAGAAGTGGTTTGGCTTCCTGTTACCAATGTGATTTGACCTCTCATCCTCTTGGTATGAAGAAGAGCCCTCCGATGTTTGTTTGAGAGAAATGCTTAACGTGGCTCAGCATCACTGCCCTTTCATTTGCCAGAGAATGATTTTCGGCATCCCATCTGCAGAAAAATGTATGGGCTTCTTAGGGGGCTCTCTTCGGACAAATAGTAACAGAGCACATGGGGCAGGGAGCAGTAGAGCACTTACAAATAGAGGCGGTAATATTTGATGTCTACTCAGATCACCCACCTTATACAAGCACCCTTGGCATGTCTACCTACACTGCACCCTGAAATGGTGTCGCCTAGTTCTCAGGCCTTGCAATTAATGTTCCCTCCCCTTTTTTTTTTTTTTTTTTTTTTTTTTTTTTGTGGGGGAATGTGCTACTGTTACTTACAAAACTTTGCTGTTCTTCTCCACACCCACCTTCTCAAGGAGCCCATTACTCCTCTGGCCGATCGTGCTATGCTGCCTGTGCCAGCATAAAAAAAACCAACCCCAGAGTTGATCCTGGGTGGGGGGGAGGGGGTGCTGTGCTGGACCTTGCACCAGAGGTGGGAGTGTGCCATCTTATTTTGGAAGGAGTGATTCCCTTCCCCCACACTCTCTCTTCAATCATTGGGAGGGGGGGGGGGGGGGGGGGGAACTGTACCGCCTGGCCCAGCACTGATATCTCCACCATGCGAGCCACAGTTGCTGCCAGCACTCGAGTGGTGTTAGATGGCTGGTTGGGACTACTGTGGCAGTGCAAGGCCCCTAGAAGGACAGGACGTGAGACAACTGCCCTGGCCCTTCAAGGATGGCCCTACCATGAACGTGTTTTTCAAAAGCTGCTGCTCAGTGCTTCCTGGCCATTCATCTTATGCATCACAAGCTCAGGAGCCAGGAAGTGCCGAGCTGCACACTTTATTTATTTATTTTTTTTTTTGAAAACTCTTGGCTGTGCTGGCATGGATGGTGGTAGAGCAATCTGCTACTACAGGGCAACTGGCAGGGGTCGCCGCATGAGTGGGAGGAGTGGTGTGCCACACAATCGCATGCACCTTACAGAAGAACTTGCTGCTTGGCTCTAAATTGAGCCCCTTCGGTATGAAATGACATGGGATGATCCAGGGTTTCCGTAACTGGGACCATGACCGCTGTCCTCCCTCCCCGACACAGGCGTTGGCTCCAGAGTCTGCTCTTCAGCGTAGGCTTGTGCTCAACATCAGGGACCACGTCTGTTACAGCGTGGGACTCCATCCACAGCTCTCACAAATACGGGGAAACTCTTCTGGCTAAAGAAATCCTGCTATACCCTACTTTATTGGTGCAGGGAGTAGGATTGATTCTTTCCCTTCTCTGCTGCCTCAAAGCCAAACAGCTGTCCTGCCAGAACTCCAGAGAGCAGGAATCTACAAAAAGTGTGTGTGTGCATATATTTATCTTCTCAATTGTAACTCATCACTGTTGGGCTTCAGCACCAGGAATCTTCATTCACACTTACCGTGGGGGTTGTGGTGTGGTTTTTTTTTTTTTTTTTTCTTTTCTTTTTTATATCCTCACCCACCACTGCTCAATCCAGTCATGTACTGATGGTCCTTGGCAAGGGCTCCCTCAAAGCCTTTCTACAGAGGACTCTAGCCACAAGGTGTCGCCAAAGCACAGTAGCTGAAATTCTCTCCTTACTGGGCTGTCCCGATATTCAGTAAGCTGGTGAGCGGGAACATTTTCTCAGGCAACTTTACCCACTTATTCAGCATAAGTCTGTCACTGTAGATACCTGGGTACCTTTTTAGGACAGGCTTGTCCCTGCCGTCCCTTCTCTTCCCCCCCCCCCCCCCCCCCCCCCCCCCCCCCCCCCCCACACACACACTAGACTTTTCGTGTTAAGTTTATTTAGCTAGGACTCAATATTGCTGCTAGCCAAATATTTGTTACGCCCCCTGGAATGCACCGCTACTTTTTTTTTTTTTGGTGTTTTTCCTGGCAAAGTTTTAGCCAGGTAATGACTCATCCAGGTACATTTTGCCAGTGAGGAGTGGGGAAATTCAAAGCGGGTTTGAACATCAACCTCAGCTTTTAAGCACCAACTCAAACTTGTATGCGTCCTGCCTTGGAAATCAGGGAGTGGGTAGGTGACTCTTTAAGAGGATAAAGCTGTGTTTAGTGGGAGTCAGTGTCTGCTGAAGGGGAGAGCATTTCAAAGGGTGCTGTAGAGATCGAGGATCAGTGAGCCAATATGTGACTCCAGAAGTTAACAGCCGCCTCCATATTTTATACTGGGACTGGATGCTGGCGTCTGAGGCTTCCTGAAATGAAATGCGTGCACTGTGAGTGCCTGCCGCTGAGAAGGGGTTGGGTTACCACAGCATGGCAGGGTCCTGGATTGAAACTTCTTATTCTAGCTGTCCTTATCCAGGAAGATAAGGAAGGAACTGAGGTAGTGTTTGCTCTTCTAGTCCCCTTAAGGCATGCCTATGGTTTAATCTTGGCGGCTGTCTGGATTCTAATTCATAGGTGTTCAATCTAGGATTCTTCTTAGGTTGTTCTGGGAGTAATTTAAGGAATCCCTGTCACTATTAATTTGAAACCTAAATTAAAGTGTGGGGTGTGATGTGGTAGGGTGTTTTTTTTTTTGTTTGCATTCCTCTATGCTACCACAAACATTTCAAACACAAGTAACTGTCCTTAAAGGATATTTCAATGCATAAAATTAGATGGGTCTATTTTTCTTAATTCTCCCAGTGCAGTCTCTCTACATATCTGTGGCTCAGGAACCCAGCATGTCTGCTCTTCAGCATTTCCCTGTGGGTTTTTTCCCCCCTGCCAATCCTCAAAGCAAATGTCATATGATGGGAATTCGAGGCACCTGGTTCTAAAGCTGCTTGATGCTGTCCTCTGTGCCACTAGTGGTCACACAGCCACGGTACTGTCTTCTCACCACCACATGGGAAAGCACTGACCGTTTTGCTTTAGTGGCACCTGGAGCTCCAGCTGGGATTGAGGCTCTGTTCTCCTGCCTGTCAGGACTCCCCATGCAGATGAAGCAAATAACTAGCTTTAACCTTGATGTCTTGGTTTTGAATTTTGTTTCAGACCCCAAGATAGTGGAAGGAGTAGCTTGAACATTTCCCTGCTGGACCTTGAAGCTTCCTACTGTGATGAGAGCAGTCAGAAGGTAAATGTGACTGGGCAGCTTATTTACTCTTTCCCAGGCTGCTGTCTTCAGTCGCACAGTATTCCCGAGCCAGGAGGCAAGGCAGACAAGTCTCCCTCTGAGCAAATTGCAGCTGAGGGCGCACTAGCATGGTCTGGGTTCTAGAGCCTTGCACCACAGTTGGGGGATAGATTCTGCAGCAAGGTAGTGAGAATTCTTTTGTTAAAATAGTTAAAATCTCTGCAGTGTTTTTGTAAGACAGGGATATCCATTCTCATTTAAATAGTGAGGAATCCTTGCACATGGAAGGAGTGTGTTAAACAAACCCAAAAACTGCCCTTATAGCTTTAAAAAAAAAAAACAAAAACAAAAAACCAAATATTGCAGCTGCTGAAAAGGGTGCATATAACTTAATAAAATTATATTCCACAAATACAATAAAAGCAATGCACAACATAATTTTAAAACACCAAAATAGAAACAAATTACAAAAACATCATGAAAAGTATTTTAACATAAAATGAAAAAAACTCTAAGAATAAGACTTTCCATACTGTGTCAGACTAAGGGTCCATCCAGCTCAGTATCCTGTTTGCAACAGTGGCCAATCCAGTTCACAAGTACCTGGCAGGATCCCACGGGGTAGATAGATTCCAAGCTACTTATCCCAGGAATAATCAGTGAATTTCTGCAACTCTACCTTAATAGACTTTTCCTCCAGGAATTTGTCCAAATCTTTTTTTAAATGCAGCTATACTAATAGCTTTCACCACATCCTCTGGTAATGAATTCCAGAGCTTAATTATGCATGGAGTGAAAAAATATTTTCTCAGTTTTAAATGTATTACCCACTAACTTCATTGTATGTGTGTCCCCTGGTCTTTGTACTTCTTGAAAGAGTAAATGACTGATTTTAACTTTTACTAGTTTCATTCCACTCATTATTGTATAAACCTCTTATCTCTCCCCTCAGCCGTCTCTTCTCTAAGCTGAAGACTCCTAACCTCTTTAGCCTTTCTTCATAGAGGAATTGTTCCATCCCCTTTTATCATCTTGCTCACTCTTCTCTGTACCTTTTTTCTAATTCTGCTATATCTTTTTTTTTTTTTTTTTTTTTTGAGATAAGGTGACCAGAACGGCACACGGTACTCGAGATGAGGTTGCATCATGGAGCGATAAGAGGCATTATGATATTATGATTATGATAGTAGAAAGACTAGGGGGCACTCCATGAAGTTAGCATGGGGCACATTTAAAACTAATCGGAGAAAGTTCTTTTTTTACTCAACGCACAATTAAACTCTGGAATTTGTTGCCAGAGAATGTGGTTAGTGCAGTTAGTATAGCTGTGTTTAAAAAAGGATTGGATAAGTTCTTGGAGGAGAAGTCCATTACCTGATATTAAGTTCACTTAGAGAATAGCCACTGCCATTAGCAATGGTTACATGGAATAGACTTAGTTTTTGGGTACTTGCCAGGTTCTTATGGCCTGGATTGGCCACTGTTGGAAACAGGATGCTGGGCTTGATGGACCTTTGGTCTGACCCAGTATGGCATTTTCTTATGTTCTGTCTTATTCCTTTCCTAATACTCCCAGCATTCTATTTGATTTCTTGGCTGCTGTGCACACTGAGCAGAAGATTTCAACGATGACACCTAGATCCTTTTCCTTAATGGTGATTCCTAATGTGGAACCTTGCATTATGAGGCTATAATTTGGTTTACTCTTCCCTAAGTGCATCACTTTGCACTTGTCCACACTAAATTTAATTTTCCATTTGCATTCCCAGTTTCACAATTGACCTCTTGGCAATTTCTCACATCTTTGAATAACTTTGTCCTCGGCAAATTTGATCCTCACTTGCTGTTCCCGTTTCCAGATCACTTATAAATATATTAAACAATTGGTCCCAGAGCAGATCCCTGGGGCACTCGACTATTCACCTTTCTCCATTGGTAAAATGTACCGTTTAGCCCTACTCTGGTTTCTGTCTTTTAACCAGTTGGCAATACACAATAGGACAATGCCACTTATCCCATGATCTTCTAATTTCCTAAGAAGTCTTTCTTAAGGATGTTGTCAGATGCTTTCAGGAAATCCAGATACACTATATCAACTGGAAAGCGACAACATTAAAACCAAGCTTTCAGCTCAGCTTTGATGCATTGGCCAGAAATCTAACCTGGATCAGCGGCTTAGAAGGCAGCCATGCTCACCACTATACTACCACTGCTAAAACTACATAACTCCTAAACAAAACACATCTTCAAAGGAGTCATCACTTACATTATACCCAAGTATAGATCAGCTCACCTTTGGAAATACATATCTTCACTTGCTTCTGAAATTTCAGTTCTGCTCTGATAGACTGTGGCATCTCATTCTAAACCTGTGGGGCTAGCTGAAAGAAGGCTTGTGCTGAATTACTGCTTCACTTGTATCTTTGGGACCAAATCTGCTATTAGAAAACATCCCTCTGACTTTAACTCCTAGCCTGGCCTATAACATATGTCTGTCCCATAGATATTGAGGACCATTGCCCTTCATTGACAATTTCTTATGTTCTTATTGTGTACAGTTCTGGTCACCGTATCTCAAAGATATAGCTGCACTGGAGAAGGTACAGAGAAGGGTGACCAAAATGATAAAGGGGATGGAACAGCTCCCTATAAAGAAAGACTAAAGAGGTTAGGACTTTTCAGCTTGGAGAAGAGATGGGGGAGGGGGGGATATGATAGAGATGTTTAAAATCATGCGAGGTCTAGAATGGGTAGATGTAATCTGTTTACACTTTTGGATATTAGGACTAGAGGGCACTCCATGAAGTTAGCAAGTAACACATTTAAAACTAATCAGAAAAATTTTTCACGCAACGCACAATTAAACTCTGGAATTTGTTGTCAGAGGATGTAGTTAGGGTAGCTGGGTTTAAAAAATGTTTGGATAAGTTCTTGGAGGAGATGTCATTAACTCCTATTAATCAAGTTGACTTAGGGAATAGGCACTGCTATTACTGGCATCAGTAGCATGGGATCTTTTTTTATATTTTATTGGGTTAATAGACATAAGAATACATGTTTGTTATATTGCTATCAAAGGCAACTCAATCACAAATTACATAATCAGTTCTTATGTATCTTAGCAACCTTTCCACCATAATTTCATTTTCAAAAGATTGAGTATTTTTTTTTAACACTTCATAAATGCTAAAGTACAGATGACATCCGTGGATTGTTCCAAAAGGCTTATGCCAAACATCAATCAAAACAGAAAATGCAGGTGAAAATGGAAAAAAAAAAGAAAGATGGTCGTCATTCCATATATCAAGTATCTTCCCCAATCCCCCCCCCCTCCCACCCCTATGCTCGCTTTCACAAAAATAACAAATGTGTGGTAAAAAGATTCCACCTTTTGCCTGCATTTTTTTCTGCCACTTAATATAAGGATGCCACAATCTTTCAAATCTGGCTAACTATTTATGCCTAATTGCTGTGAGATGATTCAAGTAATAAACTTTATGCAGTCTCTGGATCA